>NW_027287383.1:902744-1300244 GCF_022747635.1 Hetaerina americana | reverse complement strand
ACATTAACTCAGAACCTAGTTTGAAGATGAGTATTTTCACAAACTCTTCAAATTTCTTGAGTCAATATTCTGAACACTGACACAAGGCAGATTGACATAGAAGCTGAAGTGGCAATGCACCAACTGTAGATAAGAAAATGTAGTTCAGGTGTGCAGGTACTGGCCTGATTGTTTTTAATTTGAAATTCCTTCTTACCTATCCCTGGTATAATCCTGGTCAAAGATCAACTTTTGCCTATTGTGTGTATGGAGGGAGGAGGACAGCACAAGGTATGCAAAAGAGAGAGGAGAGAGTTGACCAAAAACACGCGCTATGCTCACATGAGGGAACAACGGTGGGGGTATTATCAATTAGCGGTGGGGGCCTCTGGAAATCATTGGTTTCTATTCCAGGAAGAATCCTCCTTTCATTTTTTTCTTCACCTGTTTTGCTCCCATAATAATTGCCAACATCATTTTGCTTTTCTAAATTGTTATTTACTTTATTCTGTGTACCTTACACAATCAGCCCTGTTCCTCTGTTGCTCATCAATTCTCAGTATTAAGGGGTAGCCATGAAGGTCATAGTTGAACCCATGGAGGCTCTCTCATATTAATCAAAGTACATATTTGGTCTATGGAGTAAAATCCAGTTATCAATTCTTTTAATTCAATGTAAAAAATTGCCCCATATATTTTAGTTCTCTTCTGATTTTATCCTCTTTGAAATTGATTTTGTGGATCAATTCTATTTTTGCATCATGGATGACCTCTTGGAGGTTTTACTGAGTTTTTTCTCCTTTTTATCTCTGCTTTAACTGTAGGCCTATTTCATTATTGATTTGCTTAATGTACTCATTTTACTAGCTCTTAGATAATCAAAAAATTTGCTGGGTTTCATATGAATAACAGATCACCTGGGTTCAAAATACTTTTTTCTTGCCAAGTTTACCTTTCAAGGCCTTGTTTCTACATATATGAGGGTAATCCCAGAAGTACCAATCCGACAAAGAAAACACAAAAATTTTGGAAAAAAATGTATTTATTTTTCTACGTAATCTCCTTTCAGCTCTATACACTTTTCCCAGCGATTTTCAATAAGTTGGATACCCTTTTTATAATAAGAACTGTCTTGCTCCTTAAAATAGCCATGAACTGCCAACATCACTTCTTCACGGTTGGAAAAACTTATACCACCGAGCCATTTTTTCAAGTTTGCGAATAGAAAATAATCTGAGGAGGCTTAATCTGGCAAATAGGGTGTATTAGATAGCAATTCAAACTTTAATTCATGAATTTTGGCCATTGCAATAACAAATTTGTGAGCTGGTGCATTGTCTTGATGAAACAACACTTGTGGCCGCTTCTGCTTGATTTCTTTGCTCAAACGTTTCAATAAGTTCACATAATAGTCGCTGTTGATAGTTATTCCTTTTTCAAGATAGTCAATGAAAATTATCCCACACACATCCCAAAAAACAGATGCCATGACCTTGCTTGCAGATGAAACTGTCTTCGCCTTCTTTGGAGGCAGTTCTCCCTTTTGAATCCATTGTTTTGATTGTTCTTTTGTCTCAGGTGTGAAGTAATGGACCCATGTCTCATCCATGGTTAGGAAACAGGGCAAAAATTCTGCTTTGTTGCTGTGAAACTTTGCTAAATACTCAATTGAAACATCTTCATGACACTGGTTTTGCTCGAGTGTGAGCAAACATGGCACCCATCTTGCTCACAGCATTCTCATGTCCAAGTTTTCAGCCAATATGCAATGTATCGCCCTGTTTGAAATGCTTGCTTTGTCTGCTAGTGGATGTACTTTCAGTTGACGATCATCCAGTACCACTTTGTGGATTTTCTTCACCACACCTGGAGTCGTCACCTCATTTGGTTGACCAATGCGATGCTCGTCTTGAGAGCTTGTGTGGTCTCATTTAAACTCTGCTACCCAGTATTTTACTGTTGTAAATGAAGGAGCGGACTCACCCAGAGTAGAATCCAGTTCAGCTTTTATATTGGTTGGCCTGAGGCCTTTCAAATAAAAGTACTGTGTCACAAAACGATGACCAATTTTCTCCATTTTCACAAATTACATTCATTATTGATGGCTGGAATACAAATACTAAACAACTTAGCATCTTCAAACTTAAAAGATATGCTTTATAGATTGCATACTTTCTAATAGAGTGATATTTGTCCAACAGCTACCGCCATCTCTAGGTCAGGCTGGGTATTCATGTATCATCCACCCTCGTACATAATAACCTAAAGCCATTGCAAGGGTATATGGCCGGGGGTGTTAGGTCACCATCCATGAAACAGAAGAAAACCACTTGCAAAACTAGCAAATTCATGCTGATTCACACTCACATAGACGTATATATCAACACAAAGCTTATTGTAACTTACAGACATGCAAATGCATAAACTAGCAACTAGCATACACATGCACTAATGAATATACTTTATGTCCATGCAGTGTTTAATCTAGCCCTCACATCTAAATTGAATGTCTTTCCTATTTCTATAATGACTTTAATTCCTTACTAATATGATTCCTGATTGTCCAAGGAAAGACTGAATATTTGTATATATCTTTGCTGGATTCTATCTCCCTCAACTTATCTTCGTTTATGTAGAGAAAAAAAATAATACTGATTCTTGCCACTTATGTTACAAAAATTTACTATTCTCTATTTCACTATCATATTACCTATGCATTAGAACTTTGGACTAACATCCCTTTGATAAATTCCAAAGAAACTGCGGGAGATGCCGCAACAGTAACTTTTAACGGAGTCATCCGCTAATGTGCATTATAATGCAACAATTTCAGAGCGTAAAAATCATTCGCCTTGACTGGGACTCGAACCCAGATCCCTCAATATCCGGTCGAGTGCTTTAGCCACTTAAGCTACCAAGGCATCCTCTTAAACTCTGAAATTTTGGGGCTTTTAAAGGAACTAGATGTTATGACGAAATACCATACATACAATGTCACATGCATTCGTAGTCGTGCGCGAGGCGCCACTGTCCACGAGGTTAAAGCCAACTTTAAACACGTATGGTGTTTTCCCTTTGACAAATTCCAAAGAAACTGCGGGAGATGCCGCAACAGTAACTTTTAACGGAGTCATCCGCTAATGTGCATTATATCAGCTCAATCTTCTTAGGCTAATCAAAGCTAGGTGTACCAGGAGTGTTCAGCCTTAATGTATGTTGTGTTGTTGTATTGTTGTAGATAAAAGTAATTTTATAGATAAATATTCCAGCAGATCTTATTATTATTTGTTCTGTACCAGGAAGATATGTGATGTTGATATGGCCCACTGCAGACTCACTAATTCCTTACTCTATACTATCATAGCAAATAGGTGTAAAATGTTTAACAAGCTGCCTCCCATCTCTATAGAAAAATTCAGCAGTGTCCAACATTTTCGCCAGCAGCTAAGCTGCTGCTCTCTGTGGTATAATTTTGGAGCTCAGTGTAAATTAAATAAAATTAAATGTTGTAAATTGTCCTGCTCTTCTCTTTATGCATATTGATTACCTCAAGATAAGTCTCTGCATTTTCTTGTATCTTGATATTTTTATGCTGTTTTTCCTTGATATCATATGTATTGTTCATATATTGATTTGGTAAATAAAGGGATTCTATTTTGTTTCTAGATTGTGAAAATACTGAACGTTTACACAGCTGCTGATGACTTTGAAGAAAAGGTGCCCCTTTCATTCATTAGAAAAATTCAACAAAAATTGAATAACCGGCCAGCTCAATCACAGGTAATAAAATACATACTATTGTGTTGTTATGTTAATAAATTGCTCTATTCTTAGAGTGTACATAATTCAGTTACATATCATTTATCAACATTATGCTGTTTTGCACCCAGTGTTTATGCCGAGATTAGTCTCAGATAGATATCCCAAGAGGCTAAAAACCTGATTGAGCTATAGAATTTTAAACTTATTGAAATATCAAAGGATTCACGAAAATGCCAAAGCTACTGAGGAAATGTTTTCAAAATATTTTGTGCTCGAGTTAGTATGTAGTTGCCCTGGATTAAGAGAGGTATATTCTCTCATAACTAAGACTTGTTTAGAATCTTAGGCTTAGAAAAGGACTTTGAGAAGGAAGGAGGAAGGACTTTTAGGCAGTTTGACTCCAGTCCATGTGACCATATGCACCACGAATAAAGTTTGAGTCAGAGGTATTTTTTTTTAATTCAGACTATATTTGAGAATATGATGAAATATGCCTCTAAAACATCGAATTTTTATTGCTTTCCAAGCAAAACTGCTGTCTTCAAATAAAGGTGCTAGTGGCTCAATGAATTTCATTATTATTGTAACATTTAATTTCAATAGTCTTGTGTTGGCTAATGGCAGGATTTTGCAGAAATTCATAGTTGTTAAGATATCTTTTGAATTTGGTTGCATATGAAGGATGGGTTCCGCATTTCTCTGAAAGGGACTTGATTAGCATTCTCAGCATGGTTTTAGGGAACATATATCTACATCTTTAGCCAACTATCAGTTAATAACCCAGACTTGAAATGCTCTTGATAAAAAATTGGAAGTTACTGCAATGTTTTTCGATCTCTCGAAAGTTTTCGATTGTGTTGACCACCAGTTACTTCTCCAGAAACTCCACAGGATGAATATTTGTGGCATACCTAATGCTTGTATTAAATCCTACCTATTTGATAGAATACAACACGTAGTTATTTCTAAAAATTGTGCATTTTTTGTTTCCTCAAGTTAGGTCCTTGATTGAGTTGTCCCTCAAGGCTCTGTTCTTGAGTCTGTCTTGTTTCTTTCTTATATAAATGACCTTGTAGAAGTTTTCAGCATATAAACGGTGCTACCCCCTTGTTATATGCTGATAAAACCAACATTATCCTTGTATAAACTACTTTTGATGAATTGACAGTGAAGGGTGAACAGGTTAGTCACACCTTACTTTCCTGGTGTCATAATATTTCCTAGATTTGAATATAAAAGTCTCGCCTAATATACTTTGCAAATAAAAATAAAGCAAGCAAAGTACTTTCTATTGAAGTCTATAGGAAGGTGATCCCACAGGTACAAACTACCAAATTTTTGGGTTTCCACATCAATTCTCATATCTCTTGGGATGAACACATAAGTACTCTAACCAGTAAGTTAAGCTCAGCCTGCTTCTTAATATGGTCCGTAAGATCCACTTTTTCAGTTGCTGTTCCCTGTGCACTATACTATGGAGAATTTTATTCTCACATAACCTATAGTGTCCTTTACTGGGGTTCATCTCCTAAGGCCTAGGCCATTTTCAGGGTCCAAAAAAGAACCATTTGGCTCATGAGTTTTTCTAAACACAATACCCTTTGCCGTCCCCTGTTTAAAAAATTGGATGTATTGCCTTATATCAAGTGCAACAGTTTTAACAACTTGATTGCTGGGCAAATAAAATGTATTTTTATTATTTTTATTTTTATTATTACAATGGAAGAGAATAGAATTGGGCCCCAAGATGCTCCAAAAACATTCGCACTTGAAAGCAATTTTCAATGTATTGAATATTATATTTTTATTTTGTATAACTTTATTAGAGAGTAAATACTTATTATGAGTCAGTAATTAATTTTTATTAAAGCCCAAGAGGAAGTTCCGACACAATTGGCTACATAGGTAGCATAGAAGGGAGTGCCTATACAGCCTTTGTAGCCAATTGGTACATGTGTATGTACTTTCACTAGGGAATGCATTTCTTGTCCTGGAGTATGTCTACCTTCTAACTGTCTTTATATTTGATGCTTCCAGACACTACTGATGGAGACCAAGTTCAGTTTCCCTGTTAGATTTCCATTCAACCCTTCAAATATTCGGTTAGAGGACATTGAAATTCCAGAATCGTTGAATTTACCAATGTTGAAGAAAGTGTAATTTGGTGGATTAGAATATGCTGAAATTCCAGTGACACTGAAACTGCCTTTGCTGAAGAAAGTGTAATCAGGCGGTTTTAATATTTAAGTTTATAAATGTATGAACTGTTACTCATTCACAAGTTGTATTTTTTTTGTAAAAATTGAAAACTTGATTTTTTGAACTGATCTCAATTCAACATGTGAATAGGGGTAATGTTTTTCAGTGGCAAAAAATTGCCTCACATGATCTTATGTAATTTGGACAAGGAAAACTTTCGTGAGGTAGATAACTGAGATTGTCCTAATGGCCAAGTTGAAGCATCCAAGCACTTTGCATTGGGTAATCCTAGAATTCACAAACAGTGTCAATTTTTATATTCTTCAAGAGAAGAATAAAATAATGTAATTGTTAATAATGTATTGTTTGTTCACTCAATGAATGAGTATTTTGTGTGTATATGTACATAGTTGATGCCTTTCCTGTACCATATTGTTGCAAAACCTCAATAATAAAAAATTTAATGTCTGGCAATATCCTCAGAAGATATTCAAAGATCTATGATTTGGGATGTGTAAATATTCACATTTTGTTATTTATGCATTTTTAAACCTATGATTTACCCATGGCCATTGTTGATATTTTGAGTTTATGATTCATTAAAAAGCACAAAATAGCCATTATTTTTTTACGAAGAATAAATTAATTCATGTTTTGCAATAAACTTAAAAATATGTATAGATAAAGCTTATGGACAACATTAGTAAGAAACAAAATAGAGAACAGTGTAGTTGTTACCATGAATTATTTTTAAAATAACACATGTAAATACATAAATATCTATTTTGTGATTCTCAGATATTATCGTAATGTGAGATTGATTGTGCTTCAGGTGTTTAAAAACTTGAGTTGTTGAAAGAATTTTTGCATTTCTGCAATAGGATAAATCCTTGTTCACATTTTGAGTCGAATTTATACTTTAAATTATGATCAAGGTCTTAATGAAAACCATAGTAATAACACAAATTTTACTTCTGTGCTTATGTATTATAACTTTTTTTCCGAATATATTGTTCATTAATTTAGAAAAGAATGATGGTGATGTATTAGATAGTAAGACATGCAACATATGGATTCAAAATCTCTTTAAAGTTATTTGAATTTAATTGCTAAATAAAAATTATTCAGATTGAAATAGTAGTGCCATCCCTATCTAAATGCCAATTACTTGATGCTATTGGATTATCATTTTCATTCTATGCTTTATAGATAAAAGAGAACATAATTATTGTGGAGCTTCTTAAAAGCGATGAAATCATAAAAGTGATATTCTCATAAATATGTAATTATTTTATCAGGATAGGATAATTTTGTTATTTAGTTACATGTAAGTGTACTATTGCTTTTAAGTTCTTAGCATCATTTTTCGATTGTTACCACCCTGCAAACTGGTAAATGCTGCAGAATGCCTTACACAATCAACAAGGTAGAGCCTTTTTTGTCAGAGAAATCACTTCTCCTTGTTTTAATTTACTTACGCATTTATTGTTAAGTAGTTTAATTGAGCAATCAAAGAGCAACACTTGAACAGGAGTTATTTGAATGTAAATATTCTTCTTAGCAAAATGACCTGATTGTAGGAAAAGTGTATTTGGCATTTGGATAGATGGAGAGTTTTATTCAGTGTAATTCACCCATTTCAATTTAAGCAAATAGGAGACAAAATTTTATCATGTATAAAATGTGGAGCATAGCAGTAATTATGCATAAATGTATGTTCTTTGTAAGCATTAAAATTGGTGAATTACTGTAATTATTGCTTAATGATTAGCATTGTTTGAATTTTGCAGAGGTATATTTTGAATAGGTCTGAGGGAAAACTGAAGTGTAATGCTTAAAAGTGTTCAGCATGAGTGTTCATGTCTAAATAATTGCAAAAGTTCACTCCTTATATATTACCGAAAGTGTACTGAGAGGTGTCTTTCTCTTGATGTAGAAATTAATATGTGTTCATGGAAATATAAGTGGACAACAATGTCCCACTGAATTTGATTAATTTGGATACTCCTTGAATGAGAAAGTTTAAAGCATAACTTGTAGAATAATATTGGTTTAATTCTACAAAATTTAAGAGCCTAGATCAAATGCTATACTACTGAGAAAAAGGGAATTCCAATACCAATGGCTATAGTTGAAAGTATGTGGCAGTCAGTATGACATTTTTTTCCAAAATAATATATGCCCTTCAAATAATTACTTTAATTCTATAATCATTAATAATTTCAGGTATTATGCGGCACATGTACTGACTGATTCATTTGGCTGAATTCCTAAAATTTGAATGCTACATTGTTTTATTTGTAATGTGCCATGGTATTTTTTATCTCAAGAACAAGTTAAGTCATTGAAACTACGGCAAGGTAGGTAAGTGATAATTGAAAGGGAAGGCTCACTCATTAAAGTTAAAGAGTTGGTTCAAGTAATACATGACTGCATACCTGCCAAAATTAAAAGTGCCAAAGATTTTTATTAGGATTTTTCTGGAACTGAGAGAAAAGCATTCACAACATTACCTCCCCATCCTCTTTCCCAGATTTGTTTCCTCACTTTCCTATCTATATTCATTTCACCAGCCAATCTATGGGACTTTTGAGGGTCATGGGTGAATCTGGGTCACACTGGTGGACAATGAGCTCAGCTAATATCATGATGGTTGTTGTAGTATCCTTGTTCATGTAGATGATTTGGTATTTCATTTACTCAAATGTCCAATTACTCCACAGGACTGATAAAAATACACTATTTCAACATACAGGTATTGTATTTTACAGGCCTGTATTTCATAGGATGAGCTCATTTACTAAGTCATTGAGCACAATCAAATAAAGTATTTTATTAATAGTAATAAATGACATTAGGAATGAAACTGGATTTTAACTCAAATCTGAGCTGCAAACTTATTATTTTAATCAAGAGTATTTCTGAATAAATTGACAAAGTAAAGGGTCTTTCATAAATCCAGTCCTGGGAAGAGAGAAAAATTACATTTTCCTCCTAAAACTAATAATGATACTTTATTCATTTTCATAAATGGTACAACCATATTAAATGTCCTCATCAATATTACTTAATATATAAGCATAAATTCTTAAATGGGATGAAATTCATCACAAAAGAATTCATCAATTGAGTAGGCAGGCAGTAATACAGTCTAATGTCCACATTATGCAATAAGTTGTAAGTTGAGGACAGTGTACAATGAATGGTATTTGGATATACTTTACTCCTTATGGTGTAGTTATGGATGGATATGGAGATCTTATTTGGTAAGTTTCTAGATTAACTTTCACAAGAATCAGAGCCTTATAGATTTATGAACTAAATATAGACATGATTCCACACCTAATCAACATAAAGCTTGCAGGAATCATGTGGTTGTATATTAGGATGAGAGCAAATAGCTCCATTTTGTGGGAGCAAGATTTGCTTAACATGTGGGGAATGGCCCCATAACTCAACACCCTAACTCAAATGGCATTGAAAGAAGGCATGATTAAGTGTTAGCGATACTCATTTGAAATGAGAAAGTTGAGCTTTCTTAGCATATAAACAGCTAACTCAGTATATTAAATATGTGACTGATGTGGGTCTCCCAGTTAAGTTTTGTATCAATATAAATTCTTAGTATTTTAGCAGTTTCAATTTCAGTTATTATTTATTTAAGACTACTAACAGTATGCTGGGTTTTTTCAGTATTTAAATGTAAATGATTAATACCAAGAGATTCCTTAGCCTGTCTTTATGCAGTGTTAGATCATGCCTCTACATCATCTAGATGTTGACATTTTTGTAAAAAACGAGTGTCATTGGCCCATAAAACATGTTTAGATTTCTTATAACAAGGAAAATCATTAATCATGATGATGAAAAGTACTGGGCCAAACACAGAGACCTATGGGATACCACATTTTACTTTAAGAGCTGATCAACAGCTATTAAAGTCAACCAATGGGTGGCATTCATCCAAATGAGACTTCATTATTCTCAGTGCAGCTCCCTAAATAACATCCAGATCAAAAGCCATATTGTGATTTGGAAAACAGATTATTTTACTCAAAAAATCACATATTTGATCCTACATTATAGCTTCAGAACCTTAACCAAAAACAGGGACTATGGAAATGTGGCAGTAGTTAGTTAAATCATCTTGATTACCTTTCTTATACACAGGTGCTGTTTTGGAATATTTTAGAGCTGTTGGAAAATCTCCTGTCTCAAAACTTTAGTTGAGTTACATAACAAATGGTTCAGCAATGAGCATAATGAAGTTCTTGATTAGGGAACTAGACAGACCATAGATATTTTAAGACCAGTAATGTTAATGCCACTGGATGGATAATACATACTGAGTGTGGTTCTAGTTGAACATTTACTACAAAGAAAAATTTTTGAAACCATTTTCCAAAATTGTTTTGTCCTTAGGTCCTTAGTTACTCACCCTTGAACCTTATTATCATTTCTTGCTGCTCTATTCTTCATGGCCACTTTAAGCTACCCCTCATGAATGGAACACTCTGGTAACCCTGTGGATTATATTGATTCAGTTACAAGATGGCATGGTTTTAAATGAAAATGAAATTTCCAGACACCCCAGGCTTTGGCCATACTATGTTATTTCTTTGTCTAAAATATTCCTAGGAAATCTCAAGTCGTGCAAAAATTCAACTAGTCCCCTTATTCAACTGTGTGATTTGCCGTGTTATAGAGCTAGAGACAAGTATTGCCCTCACCTTTCCGACCATGATTTGACTATTTTAATTGACACAATACTTTTGAAGTATATATTTCTCAACATTTAAATATGTTTATGTCTCGGGTAAGGAGACTCATGCAACAAAAGAAATAGGTAGGTATATATACCTCCAGTTGGAATTATTAACAGATGATGAGGTGGCATGATAGGTGAAATACTCAAAATATTTGAATATTCATTTTATTGTAACCGGTCAAGTTTTTGTCAAAATCGAAGAAAAGTCCGGCTTCAACCCAGGGGCATAACAATTTTTTACATGATTTTTCCCAAAGAAGACGTGGTAATAAAAATTAATAGTTTTTGTTTATTTATGTTAATATGAGGCCTGGATTCGTGTAACTACAATAATCAAAGAGTCAAAAGAAGAAAAATATAAATACGGAGTCTATAATGTTTCAGATTTTATTGTTTAAATTTTGTCATAAACCTAACTAAAATAAAAATAATTTATTTGTTAGTTCAATTAATATTCTGCTTTATTTTACTCGAGTCAATGCAGAATAAGTTTGATGATCAAGAATGTTATGATAATATTTTTGTTTGAAATTCAATGAATTTTGTTTGTTATGTTACAGAAATCATATTTTAATTTAAAGAAATACTTTTAGTTTAAAAACGACGCCTTGGAGAATTTTGGAAATCCCACGGCTGCGAGTCTATGTCTGGCGTTGCAAGGAGCTGTCCAGCTTGTTTTTATCAACCATACGGCGGACACAGCCATATTTCTCATATATCCAAGGAAAGCAGGAAGGAAAGGAAGGGTGGCGAAACCACGACGGAATTATGAGTATTAGTGCCATTTTGGCATTAAATTGTTCTGAAAGTAGTAAAGGAGAAAACCTACAAGCCATGCCTTGTTTAAGTAGTTGTAGGTAAGTCGGATTTCTTATATTTTGATTTTTCATACAAGTTTTCAATGGTAGAGTCGAATGTAATGAACGCTGTAATGGCTGCCAGATCTGATTAGCGAGTTTCTCCAAGGTTAATGCGTCCATTTAACCATTATATAAAGGTTTTGCGCCCCTAACGATATCTGAGTGGATATTCATAATTTAATTGCACAGACTTTATTTCCTAATTTAAATTTGAATTGGTTTTTAATTAAATCACCATTACATAAGGCCAGCTGTTTTTAATAGTAGTTCATTTTAGTTTTGTACATCGATTCATGATCAGTGCATTTTATCTCGTTTGAATCCGAAAGTACAAAAATTTATAAAGGTTGATATATTCAACGTCACGTTATCCCCGAAGTTCTTGTAGGTTGCAAAGGTGCCGTGGAAAATTTAAAGGTCTTTCCATGGATTCTTCTGAAGCATGTTGAATTTTGGTGTGATAGTTTTTTTTAAGAATTATTTCCTCCCTGATACCCACATCCTTTCTTTCAGAGTAGTGTCGCTATGGCTGTTGCTGTGCGTTTATCTTTAGAAATTAGGTCAATCAACATTCTCATAACAATTGTAAACATGTACTTCCATGAAATTGGGTGCATGAAACGAGTTAATGTATTACATTGAGTCTGTTGGAGTTGTGCGAACACTTATCCCGAAATTTTGAGCGAACTTAATGAAGAGGGAAATAACTTGGGCCATGATTACCGCTTCAGTTCAACGACAAGTTGATAGATAATATACCCTACATTTTGTCACGTGTGGTTCATGCATTTGGAGTGTGTTCAATTTTGTGCCGTAATATGGTTAAGAAGTTCGTTTTTGTGTAAGGAGTTTCTAGATATAATCGAATCGTGACTGCATTTTTCTTAATTATAATAGTATATCGGTACCATGTTAAATAGATTACGAAACCATCACTTGTCTCATTAGAAAGTCTTGAACGCCCTTATCGTGGATAAAATATCTTTGGGACCATAGTGTTGCTAATCGAATCTCACTGGAGTGGCAACCGTGATATTTGCTAAAATCAGAAAATCACCCTACCGATGGCTTGATTAAATCGTTTCACAACTCCTTTCGTAACAAATACATCTAATTCCCCGTAGTTTTCGTTGAGCGTGTGAGTAATGGCAATCATAAGTATTGAATTGGGTTAAGTAGGTATCATTTTAAAACGACCATTTTGCAATTATAATTCCTATTCTGTGCTTCTTCAAAGAATAAATCGTCATTGAAAGTATTAGCAAAACTTATTCGAGGTCAGAACGTTGTTGACGTGTATAGATTGATTTTCAGTATTGCGCAAGGAGAATTACAGATATAATTAAAATTTTATTTTCGTTAATGATGGTTTCAAAATATATAAGTTGTATGAATTAATTTGAGTTTTTTTCCGACCCACGTTTTACTTTATTCACCAACTGATCTGAGCACTCAAGTATAAAATAGACGATGTTAGTATGTGAATAAGTGTCACATTTAACCTAGGATATCATTGAAATCCCTCATGTAGGCAGTCCACGTTACGGAAGAATTGAAACATACACATTATCAATACATTGAAACGCTTTCAACTATCCTAGTTTACACATATAAATCACCTCCGGTTAATTTGAATCTCATTTAACAAAAAAGTGGAAACTATTTTTTTCGACTTTGTCTGATGCAATTACAGCCATACGATGACCATGGAATTGATATTACTTGGAAGAGGAAGTAGTTCGGATTGCATATTTTTTACACAACAGTCGTCAGGTCCCTTGAACAAAATCAAAAAAGTAGCCGGTGCTACTTCATAAAATTTACTTTGTACTGACGAAGACATTTAGAAGTGCACCGTTAAATCAATTTAAGTTTCGTTAAAACTAAGACTTTGTGTTACTGAATTGGGTGGGTATGGTTAAATAACGCTGTTAAAGCGCTGATTATGCATTGTCTGCCTAAGATTGAGGTTTCCCCATAAGATGTGGAGGGAATATTTCAAAGTGCTTGCTGTGTATTCAAGAATGAGTATTCTTGCCTTTTGTTTAAACGAATCGTTACGAACCCAAGTGTGTGGTGTTGCAGAACGGTCATATATTTAGAATTTTTTTCTCGAAGATGTTTTGTACTGTATTGAATTCTGGTGTACGGAATTTTTTCTTAATGTCTTCTAACTTGAAACACGGTGTTTTAATTACGTAGCTACTATTTGGATGTATTAAATCAGTTTTTTATATTATTAACTCATAATATCATTACGAACTCTTGAGACTGGGAATTTAAGATTATTCAAATGCTTATCTGTTAAATACGTAGCCATTCTCTTCCTTGAGTTTGCTTGTGGATTGTCCCCATTTGTTTTTTTATCGCCATAAGTTAATAAAAATATCTTCTGATTGAATTATCTGGACCAATGGATTCATTATTATTATTAGCTTCATGGATGTTGTGGTTGCAATGGCTGCTATGTTATTAGAAGGAGCGGTATTAAAAACCCTCTAAAACTAAAGTAACTGGAGTTAACCAGCAATTAAGTCAGTTTATATCGATATTCACAATTGTTATGACTTATTTACGTTTAGTTAAATAAATGTCTCAAATTAATTAATTTATTTCTACTGTGGAATTTTTATTCATTAATTCTCTGTGAAGTAGAACATTGTGTAACCATCATAAATCATTTGTCCCCGGTGAGTAAGAAGTAAATGTTCAATGAGAGTTGAATTTGGCTCTTTATTATTATACTTTATTTAGTCTAATGATGATGAGGGATTTCATTTAGGGTCTCCTGTGACTGAAGCATTGGCTGGTATGAGCGTTACAAATTCCCCTTCAATCTGTAACTAGGTAAGCAATGAATAGGCTGGAACCAATTTTTATGTTAGCCCATCACCTCTTTGTAGTTGTTAATTACTTAGAATTTTGTAAATATGGTGGCCAATATAGGTAAAAAATTGTTACCCATTATAACCACAGATTTGCCTTAATTTGAGGGAAACATGGGCATTGGTTGACTGTGGTAACATGAAAACTTCCTTAGGATTCAGGTAATCTAGCAGTTCATCCTGAGATTATTATGGTGCTAGATTGAAGGGTAAGCAGTCTTTCCTTCAAGTGACCTGTCTGGGCAGCTCTTGGCTTGGGTGTATGAAATATCTCGTCAATATGCCATAGTAGTGACTCTCCAGGGGTCCTTTGTTTGCATGATCTCCAAAGTAATAATTAACCTAGGTAGTATGATTAAGATGGAATTGTGTAAGGTGCGCGTAAGAAAATGAAAAACCTAAATCTCCCATTTGCTAATGCAGCTATCATCTTTGTGGCTGAATATGCATAACTTTACTTTAATGTAATTCTTTTGAGGTTCAGAAAGTTGTAACTTATACTTAAGAGATTAGAGGTATACGTGGCTCTTCTGTAATTGCTATTCGATATTTTGTAATAATTCCTTATCTGTTCATAATGATCAAGCTATCTAACTCTGTTGATCCATCATATTCCTCTGTTGTATCTGCCGTATTTTAATTAATTTGAAATGCATGGTAGTACCTTATCATTGACTAAAATTTGTTGAGAGTCAACTGTTGTAGTTCTGTATCATTTTAATTACTCCAATCCACACCAGTGGCATTTGTTTTCATTTATACACCAGTCTACTATCTTTTTCAATGGTGATGATTCCTACTTCAATCTGGTTTCCCTATGATTGGTTTAGATCATATTTGATGATTGCCCAACTTTAACCACAATGCTATCAGAAGCTCGTCTACATGACATTGTTAAATTGAGAAGTTGTTTCAATGCTCCAGCTCTTTATAGAGCTCCCCCGGGTTACTGCTAAACCTCTCAATCATTAATGGGATATCCTATGTGGTTCATAATACCTTATTTTATGAACCCTTTTAGTGATCCATAGAAGTGAAGTTCACTCTTAAATAATGACAGAAAAAAACCATAAACACAGTAATCAACCTGAAGGTCGGTTTGGCAGGTGACAGTAGAGTTCACCCACTACTAAGCCCGACGGTGTGTGAAACGCACAAATCAGGGTAAGGGGCCAGTTCCTTTCCTTGTGCTGGTTATGGTTTCCCAGGAAGATCTGGTACCCAAAAAATCACATAGCTTGGGTGGAGTTGCAGGTGCCTAGAGACTTGCCTGGTAATTGAACCTGGGACCCTGCGGTCAGTAGTCTCACGAAATTCTCAATCTTCTAACGTGATAACTCTTAAGAAATATTTATTCAGTGCCTACTTGAAGTAGTTTTTATGCGATATTAATTATTATTGAGCAAATATTTTTTCAATCCGTGATTCCATAGAAGTAATTTTAATGTTTGTAAGAAATTTTAACTCTCGTTGTGTTACATTGTGCTGCCAAAGGTTAACTGCCATTTCATTCTCTGGATTATATGTAGCTAATGCTAGCCCACAAGTGAAGATTAAGTTGGCGCCGTAAAGTGCTTCTTATTTTAGCTGAAAGTTGTATAATTGGGTATGAATAGCTACATTTTTATTGATGACTGCGGTTCAAATTTATCATCGAAATTTTATTTGATTATTAGCTATATTATGTTGACTAGTCGAATTTAATATTTGATGTTTGTTGCTATTCTCACCCTTGGTTTGATGTTCTGCCTGTCAGTCTCATAATATTAATGTCGTGTATTTGTTTGTTCATTTTGCATCTTATCTTTGCCTCCTCACTTTCTATTCTTTTGCTATCAAGACTCCCCTGAGATGGTGTGGCTACTCCTTGCATCATCGGGGTGTATACTCCTACATGGCTTTCTAGTTTGTTCATTTCATGTGATATACTGTTTTACATCAATCTGTGGGAACAACTAGTCCCATAATACAGCAGAAAACTATGAAAGTAATGCATGTATCCACGTAGCCGGTTTCTTCCCCCCAGGATTCTTCCCTTGCCTTTTTATGACTAATATCAAAGTTACCCTTATCCACATGCCTTTGCAATGGTATGCACGTTTTATTGTGTATGTAAGAATTAGTGTATGTAGCTTCGTTTTTCTTACCATGGCTTTGCCTTGGTACGTTCACATTTCTTCATGTTTGAGTAAATTGTCCATCTTTGAACAATTAGGTGGGACTTTGCACCATTAATTAATGCCTTAGTAATTTATTTCTTATGAAGACTCCATGACTGAAATACTTACCGTGAATGAATGATTAAAATTGTAATATTGACCCACTGTACCGAAAATGTTTCTGTACTTAGTTTCTTTAGAAACTTCTTGTTAAATTTTTTCTTTAAATTATTCCCCTTTATATAGTTTCTGTGTATGGAATCACATAAGGAGTTTCTGTATCAGTTATTTGACGAAGGCTTTCCAGTATCCTGACTGCTTTTAAGTTACTATTGGCTCGTATAGTAACTTAAAAGCAGTCCGTATTCAGTCTGTGTAGTCCGTATTCACTTTGAGGCAAATTCATAATCATTTAATTCATCATAAAGGCCATCCATCTTCTTAGGAGTTCTGGATTCTGTTCGCAAGGTCCAAAAATATTTCATTTATTTACTATATTTATTTATGTTAAAATATTTTCATCTTGGATAAGATTTTGTGTATTTAGGACTTGAAAAAGAACAGTCGTTTCTTTGTTGTTCTGTCTTTACTTGCGGTAAGTTACCGTATCTCACGAACTTGTTCAGGTTTATAAGAGCACATCCTCAGCCTGGTATTTTGACTGCAGTCAAAGCCATTGCCCGAGGGTTAACCTATCTCTTAATCCTTTTTGTTTTGTTCTTGAAACTTATGTAATTTAAGGGAACAAGCATTTTTGTTCAATTCGACTTATTTGGATAAATCAGTTTGAAAAAATGACCTTTATTTTTTAGAGAATTCATATTGGTACTTCAGTTTTTGCTGTAGAAAGTATTTTTGATCATTCGTGTATTTTTCCCGTTTGGAAAATCTGTTAGATAATTTCCTGGCATTTTTATTGACCATTGGTTTCCAATTTACCAGGGGAAAATGTGACAGTAAATTAAAATCTCTGAATATGCTGAAATGTCCTCATAGGAACCCCTGTGGTAAACGTTGTACAGTAGATACAATGGAATTTGCTACTAGATTGTTCAAGTGTGTCTAAAAGAGAATTTGACATAAATTTCTCCCGCCGTATCTGGCAGAAAAGGTCACTCTTTTTGTGCCCTTTGATTTGGCGTTCGGGAAATTGCGTAATTGGATACCATGTTGCTCGACTCACTTCTTGATATCGAGTCGGACGCGAGCGAGAGGAGAGACTAATCATCCAACCCAGATGTGTCCGTTGATTTTGAGATATTTAGTTTCCGTTTACTGGTTTGCTTGGGTTTGACAATTAACTTAGTAGAGAGTATGCATTTTTGTCGACTTAGCAGTGTGGTGAAAAGTTCTGATGTTCTCCTCTATCCAGCAGTTATACAAATTAGGTCCAATCCGATGATATGTTGGTAAAGGACATTATTAGGGTTTTTCGTCGCCCTACATCTATCTCGCTGGACCCCCGTTACTGTACGCAAATTTTGGAGTTTATCCATTGATGCGTTCCTCCATTCGTTGTTGCCTCATTGTATTGCCTGCCTGCTTGTATTGTGTTGAACAGTGATACTTCTTTGGAGCCCGATTTTGGGGAGATTTTCTGGTAGGGGAATTGTTCGCAAGCAAATGTCTCACGTTCTCGAATAACTGGATTCGGCAAAATTTCTCTCTGCCAAACACGTATCCATCACACGTCCCTGCAATAGATAGGGCCGCGGGAACTAGAGCAATGGAGTTGTTCTACGGGCAAGGAATTGTTTCCATTAATTTGAGCGATGACCAACCATCTGCGTAATGGCACGTTGTACATATTTCTATTGCGCGACATCCCCGTTTCACCACGCCTAGTCCAAAAAGACGCCGGTGTTTTTACTTGGCAACTTAGGCAGCTTGAGTTCATTCAACTCTTACACTTTCCTCCCTCTCGAACGACTGGCTGTTAGTGAAACTACGCAGCGGCTTTCATCGCGGCTCAAGCAATCTGCTTACTCGTATTCCGTGAACGTGTTGTTTTATTTATCGCGGAATAAGTCGACTCTACCGGTTTTCTCGGTCTAGTTTATATTTGCGCAAACTTCGCGAATTTGCCTAAAATTATGTCCGCGACGCGACCTCAGATGATGGTTGCACAATGTTAGTCAAGAGCGCGTGTTTTCACGGCATTGCTGATTCATTTGCAGTTTTAACGCTACTGACGCAAGGTCGCGCGATCCTCCTGTTGCCAACGGCGGGGCCGCGTTGATGTTGAATTCGTATAGGTGCGAAGGGGATAATCGCGGGATGTTGCCTGCCGATTCCCCTCGCTACTCTCCCCACTCTTCGTTCCCGTGGTGACGTCTTCCTCACCTGTCCCCACCCGCCCTCAATACGTAAGGAAACTTCTCCGTATGTGCCCCAATATTTTTTCTGCCTTGCCTCGCAGGCCATGTTGACCGCTTGCCAAGATCGGTGGCAAGGGTATATATTAGTTGGAAATAAAATATGGCGGAGAGAAGAACTACCTGTAGTCCGGGATGGTAAGTGATCCTTAAATGCGTGAAGATCGGGAACGAAACAATCATCGAGGAAGTCCTGGGCCGTGCAAGGAAAACTTGAATTCCTGGGATTTAATGTTTATATCTGGCAAAAGGATTGGCTGATGACGGTTCAAGCTTGTTCTGCTACTTCCTATTTTTTTAAATATGCCTGCAAACTTGAGATTTCATTTAATAGAATATTTCATAGTTGAGTCAATGCGGTATTATGGTTTATTATTCTTGGAAGGGTTATGAATCCATGAAGACATTTACATTCTTCATTAAAAATCTTGAATGACAATTATACAGGGTGAGGCAGCATTACCTAATGTTTATTGAAGCGTTTT
This sequence comes from Hetaerina americana, assembly GCF_022747635.1. NCBI lineage: Eukaryota > Metazoa > Arthropoda > Insecta > Odonata > Calopterygidae > Hetaerina > Hetaerina americana. The sequence goes on along the minus strand of NW_027287383.1, from coordinate 1,280,772 downwards.
CCGATGGCTTACGTCAGGTAACGCAAATTCACCCTGTACTTCCAAGCAAAACTGTAATGTGTTCACGAAAATGCACAAGTTCAAATAAAAATAAAAACAAGTTCAATAGTCGGTCACCTCAGTATTTCCTTCCCCGCCCTGTTTCTGCCTTGTCCCCTCTCCTCCTCCCGCGCCTTCGTTTATCTTCCCTCGCAAAAGTAGTTTTGTCGTCCCTCTCCTTCTCTACGTCCTCGACTACCGCGTGTAATCTTCGACCCCCTTCACCCCCTCCCGGCAGGCATTTGCCCTGCCTAATCCCGTGACCGGTCGCGCAGCTGGCCTCCATCGCCTCCCCACTTCCCATTATTCTGATAACAGACTTGCTTATCCCCTGAATTTTACCAGTCTTCGCCTGATCCCCTGAAGACTTCGGAGCGCGAGTTTTGGCACAGGGATCCCAAGGGGAGGGTGGAGTTACCGGTTCGTTTCGCACTACCCACGAAGAAAGAAGTATTCGACACAATAGATTTTGCTATCTTGTGCTCATGGACAGGTGCTGTTTCTCTTTGGTTCGCGTTAAGATTTAATTTGCCATCATCCACCCCAAGTTCCGCCAAGATATATGAAAATTGGAGCTGGGGCAGTGGTATTTCCGTAGCGTTGTGTGGCGGAAAGTAACTTCACCCCAGCTTCAATGATAGGCGTTATATAACAATTTTATATTGGACCTCTAAATCTTAAAATGTCAAGGCCCTCCCGAAAGTAAAGTTTAAGAAAAGCCGAATGCACGACGATGGGTGTGGTCCTGGAAAATTATAATTATTGTAAAAGATTCTGCCGTAGATATTTGAAATTCTCTGGCAGTAAACGACCTATTTGGACTAATCTAGTTAAGTCGCAAGTTCCAAGTTTTCTACGTGTTGTAATGTGTGGGATCGCAAACTCCTATATAAGTGTGGTTTTAAAGTTGTTTAGGTTCAAGCGTAGATGCGCAATTTGATTATACCGAATGCAAAAAAGCCCGAGGACGGCAATTTTTTTTCCTGTGGAGTGAAAGCGCTAAGAAAACTTGATAGTAATCTTATATTGGGGATAAATGATTAGAAATCACAGAGCATTGCAGACGGAGTGCAGACTTGCCTCGAGAGTTTTACGTAGGTCGTTGGCATCGAAAACAAGGTTCGCCTTGCTCTGCCCCAAGTCCGTTAGGTTTCCCATCGCCTATCGATGAGTCACCGGCTTAGGTTACGACCGTCTCGGCAAACTCTGTTAGTTAGTCAAGTCATTAGGGGAGGCTACCGACTGCTATGGTCAGTTGTGTCATTAGGGATAGATGGGCAATGCGGTAGGGATAGGTTGTTCGCGGAGGGTGGAGAGAAACACCGTGTCGGTGCCTGGAAGTTCACAGTTAAACGTTCCAGTCGACGGAAGGCGTACCCTGTAAAAGTACTCTCCACTAGGCACCCTAAGTACCATGCCGCTGAAAAATCATGACATCACGAATTAAAGCCCTGGCCCTCAGTGTGGGAGCCCCGTACATTATAGTTGTTGAGTTGCTGACGTACCTGAGAGAAACGGTGGGTTCCGTAATTTATGTTCCCGTCACTTATCGGTAAAGAAATAAACGAACGAAAGGCAAGAAACCACCTTCGCGTTCTTGTTTTGAATTCCTCGCCCTTTGTCGTAGAAACTGTTCTTATTATTTGGACTTATTTACCTAACAATGAGTTTTCAATGTTTCTTCTTATATCTTTAGTTTCTTATCGGAGTAATAGTATCCCCTTTGTGTATTAAAAGAATAGTTTTAGTGTATTAATTCATGTTTGATAGAGAACGTTAGAATTTAAAGATGAGCGTTCTGTTTTTTTCTGCGAATCGATTTGAACTTGCCGAATATTTCATATTGTCTTCATAGTTAGTAAAGGTTGGCAAGGCAAGTTGTTTTCGTATACAATTTCGTATACATCGTTTTGGGCACGTCAAGCTTGAAAGAGGGATGCATGTATCCTTACAGGTGCATTTGTTGCGGCAGTGTGATTCTGCCTTTCGCTTGGTGGTCAACAAATTCTATCTTGCTGTGAACTGTTTTAATGGCTAGTGTTCAAACCTATTTTTTGCTACTATCATTTGGTAGTATTGTATGTATTTCATTGGAATCGACGTTAAAAGTTGTCTTTAAGGAAAGCAGGCTTTCGTTGTGGAAAAGGTTAGCGGTGCTACCAAGATTAATTTGTATACCTCCATTTTGTTTTTCGTGGAATCCATGAAATACGAATTTGATGCACGAAAAGGATTCTTTCGAAAGGCGGAAAATAGAATACAATATTGCAACTGAGGGCATCTGGTCTGACAATGAGTTGTGAAAGCGGTCGTGATTGGGATATGTTATATTTATTGCCAGCAATCGATCATCCCAGCGGTAGAATACAAGTCTGGGAGTTAGCCTACGAGCGCATAACGTCCACTACGACTTAACAGGTCAGGCCAAGGGTATTGGTTGGTTATGACTCATGTTTTCGGCTAATGCCATTAGCGCTTAATAGGATAAGTGAAAATCATAATATGAAGTGTTGGCGACAGCCGACTTGTAACTGGAGACTCATGGAGTTCATTTCCCTAATGCCGTTACCCTAGATAGTTTCACCGATAAGAATTCTTCGATATTTATCGGCGACGCTATTTGAGAAGTACGGAACGGTGTAAACAAAACCGGGAAATCTAAATTTTATAAAATATAATGGTCTAGTAGATAATTATGATAATCGCACACAATGCGATTGTCTGGCTTTCGTAATAAGATGGCCACCTCTTCGCTGAGACCTTTCTATGGTTAATTCAGTGTCATCTGCTAGTGGGGAGGACGTGGTTATCCAATTACCACCCCCCTTTATTTTAAATAGGTTTCATAATTCAGGAATGTCTTCTGGGAATCTTTCGCTGCGGGAAGAAAGTCCATTGTGGATCGCAGTAAGGTCTTATACAAGACAATAAAGCTCTAAACCTTTCTCGCACTTTACCTCCACTCTGTAATTAAAACATAAGTCATTCATCATAGTAGTCTGATTGTCGTACGAAGCACTAGCAGGTATGTTTGAAGTAACGATCTATTTCTGTAATTTGGATTCCGTTGTCGGTCATGATGGACACATTTTGCGGTTCTTCCGTGTTGTACGAATTAAGTCTAGCCAGGATTGACTTGGCATGGCGTAATTGGTAAAGACGTAATATAATGGTGCAAACTTGGACAAAATGAAGATCTTGCATCGTTTTAATGGCTGTTGCCTTGTTCTCGGGGACATTTCTCGGGAAAATTCTAGTGTAAGCTGAAAGATACAAAGGAATTCAAGATCTTTATAACCAGTGAACTGCTTTAGTTCGCGCAGGCAAGCATATTTGACTTCGTATTTAAATTCTCAAAAAGGAAATTCCTTTGGCGAGGACTAAAATGAAAGTGTTCCATTACTTAGAGATGTGGAAGGATATACTTTTTCACTTGATCTCGCCATATGTTTCTGATGGCGAAGAAGCTATTCGTTCATAGCATTTTTTCAGATCTATGAAGTCCCAATGGAAAAACTGGCAATCCTGAGGTCGATAAATATTTGGTTTCGCTGTCTCAACGTCATTTACAATATTTGGCGAGATTTTACAATATTTTGCGAGAAAATAATACACCTGTCAATAATGTTCGAAGTGAATTTGAATGCCTACGTCTGTTGAGTGTCTGATTAATTTCCTCGTCCAAGAATCGTTTAAAATTGCTTAAACCTTGAGTCTCCTCAGTCTTGGTCCTTGATCATCCCCTGGGCGCAAGCTTGGTTATATTAGTGTGGAGTTATCATATGAACTTCTGTTTGAAAATTCTACTGACTAGCATTCTACAATGTGTACAAACTTGTGGGCCGTACACATGGTACATGATGTGGTCGATAATTGATTGCATCTTAGGAATGCTTTTCATCGGATGAAGACATGCCCAGAATGAATTCAACGTGTTATACCAGGGCGGGAATTGCTTTAATTCGTTTACTATTACAATGCCGTAAGATTTTCAATTGTATAGCATATTATTATTACGATCGTATTGGTATTAAATCCAGTATGATACCGAACTTTATGGCCAATATGAACTCTCTCTTTTTCGATGGTAAGATAAACAGACCTACGGTATTCCCATCGTACCCGCAGCAGAAAATACCCTTATACTATCAAAAATGAATGAACTCATTGCGTTCTTGGCAACATGACTGCGGTCATCGAGAAGTTAATTACATTCTGAACCCCCTTTAAGCTTTAACCCACCTGCCTACTAAGCGATTCATGCCGCCTTCTATCTAGGAAGTACCGCTATCGCGTGTCCCTTTGAGAACTGACAGAGGTAAGAGTATTCTTTAGTATGGTAAATACTATGCCAAGTGAAATTTATGCAACTGATAAATCGCTCTCAAACTAATCGGTTTTCCGCAATCAAATTCTCTTTGCAGCCCATGTCTCCTATCAGTTTACCAAATTATGTTTTCACCCGGAAGTGGTAGGTAAAAATAAGGCCTAGTCTACTCTAGACTCTCAGCTGAAGTAAGGCGTCTTCGTTACTGGCTGTTGAAAACCCGAGGAAATTTAAAAGGAATTTTCTTCTCCCACTTCCTCAAAACTAATATGTTCACCAGCCGTATTCCTCTCGGCATTCTCCGAAATCAGTGCTAAGTGTATTTATTTTTTACTAGATGGAAAAATCGCCTTCATGTCTCCTTCACGCCTCTGTTGCATAAATGAAATAGCATTTGATCCTAAGCCCCCCTACTAGAACGAAAATAGTGTGATGGAGCTAATGATCTCTGGGTGGAAGAAAATGGGGTGGAGATATTTGAGGAAAGAATGGAGTGGAAATATGGAAGCGTTCGGGAAATAAACGTTAGGATTCTTATTTTCGTATCACCCAGATCTTGAGATCTCAGTCATGTGATTAGCAGTACAAGACACTCTGTCGACGCCCAGACATCCTTATCAGAGGGATAGGTGTATGAACTAACTTCAAGGTGGTGTTCTCAGCTTGGAGTAAAGGAGAACATGATAGTGATGGGTGACCGCAACGCCTTAATTTGAGAAGACAGGTATATTACTGGCATAGGACAGTTAAATCTGGGAATAAGAAATGCACAGTGGGGAAGACCAGTGGAGTTTCACGACGAAAATACTATTGCCTGCGAACGCACTTAATGTAAAATGGCAACAACGCACGCGCTAAAGATGTCGGGAGGACAGTCGTAGCAAGAGATATTGCAAGACAGGTAATCGTAATGGTAAAAAGCCTGAAGATGTTTCCCTAAGGCGACAATTTTATTTCGTGTTTACTAGAAGGGCTGAAACATGAAATGAGCCAGAATACGCAAACCACGTCGAAAACATATTCCAGAGAAAGGTTCTCTGCAAGAGAAGTTCAATCACTGAAAGAGAATGGCAAGAATGAAAGGCTATTACAGAAGGCAGAAGAGAAATTCTTGGGTAAGATAGCCGACATCCGGAAGCCTTGGCTAACGTCGAAGATGCGTTGAAAAGGAAGTCAAATTTAACCCAAAAACGACAGTGAAGAAACCTTCCTGCCAGAGGTCAAGAAGAAAGTTGGCGAGAGTTTTAAGGCATGAGTACGCTGAAGAAATTAACTTGTCGCTAAATTAAACATTAAGAAATTAAACATGAAGATAAAAATGTTCTTCAGTTTATAAATTTAATTCGGATGCGGGCAATATGAATTAATTTCAAGTTAATCGTCTCAATTTGGTACTAAGTGCGATCATAATTTTTTCGTTCTCCCGCCTGTTTGAAGTGTCCTGCTTTGGAACTAATTTTAAGACTGGTGGAGAGCTTCTTCAAGTGTAAACAATCTCCGTAAGATCTTGTCCATCTAGTGCAAAATAGGAGCATCGAAGACTGGATTATTTTGAAACCAGGGTAAGTGCTGGTTCTTCATCTGTGTACCCTAATTTGCCCAACTGAAAATGTTGTTGCGGTATCGAGGAGGTTATGGAAATGGGCTTGCAGAAATGATCAATCTCTAAAAAAATGGAAATTAATGCAGGAATAAAAAAAACATGAAATTTGCTCATTTTATCACCACCGAAATTGCAGTATCATCGCCTTCCCGTAATATGCTAGGCAAGGTTGAAATGAAAACTTCAATCAGTTGTTACCACCTCGTGTTATTTTTGTCTATGATTCCAGGACTTGGAAGTTTTTCGATCACGCACATTTAGTGATTCTGTGAAGGGGGACTTTATACACTTTTGGTACACACACATTTGTTAAGCAATTATATTCTGTTAGTATTGTAGGGATTTCAGAGAGAAAATGTGCGCGTGGAACATCTTCCACCGCTGTCCACATTAGTTCTCGAAGGAATGACAATTTTCCTTTCGCAAAATGCAGCAGGTTAGTCAGTCGTTAGCATTTCTTTCAGTATAGCCTCTCGTTTCGTAGAACATCTCATGTGCTGGAATACCTTGGCCGTTCCCGGGGCGATTAATGTCTTTTAAATGAAAGTTATTTTAAGGAAGCAGTCAGCATAGTGCTGAGCGCGTCGGAATTAGCAGTTTCGGGAAGCAATGCCGGCTTATTTACCCACACATTACGTTTCCGAGACTGGGGCAGTTCCGTAGTGCGAGTTTGAATTGAAAGCGCAACTAGATGAATTGTTGTGGTCACGAGTTGCAGGAATTTATTTTGTGGGCGACGAAATCTGTCGTAGGATGAAATCGGCGCGTTGTCTTGATGTAAATATCCGATGAATGATTTTTTAGAGAGTTCGTACAGCTTTGACGTGTTCTGGTTTTGGATTTTAATCCGTTGCACCTTGTTGGCGCTCTAGCATTGGGACATTCGCCGGTGCATTGTAAGAGACCAAACACAAACACCCTTGGAGAAGGTCCAAGTTTAAGCGAATTGTAGTCGGTGATATCTTTGAGAAAAAATTCTTGCCGCTGTTCAAGTCATTGAGTTCATCCTTCTCCGCGATCAGCATTCCGATTTCACCTCCCTCTCCACTCAAAGCTTCCAGACACCTCCGAACTGACGTGTCGGCTAGTCGGTCGAATGAACGTGTCTACCTTTCTGATCTCTACTCTGAGCAGAGCCACCTCCCTCCCCTTCTCGTTTTAATACGTTTTGGTGGTGGGCCGTCTTGTGTGTTTTCGTCCCCCCGCCACCCGTCTTCTCCCCTTCTTTCCTCTCCCTTCGCTCCCCCTCTGCTAAATTGCTCCTTCCATTCTGGCGAACCCTCTCGGGCATCTTTCCTCCGTATTGCGTGCGTGCGTCGGGCGCGCGAGTGTGACGGCAGTCGTGTCCTCGTCTCTCGTCCGTGCGATCCGTCGTCTTTTATCTTATGGGCCCGCGCAGCCCACCAATTGGTCCGGGGATTGTGTATTATTTATATAGCTTAACTTGTCTCCTCGCCTCTGCGAGACTCGGGGAGGAGGCTGGAGTTCGGGGGCTTTTTCTGGTAAGAGTTTGTGCCCTGGGTTGGTTGTTGCATGGCATGCATCTTCTTGCGGGCTGTGGTGGCCTTGGGGTGGTTGGCCGGTGATAGTCCAGACTCTCCGCTTCCCCATACTCTCCCGTCCCGTATTGAACGCCTGAATGTTGCCGTCCATTGGTTTTTGTGAGAGCTTTTCCATCTTATGAATGCAGGGATGTCCTGCGACCTTTTTGCCTCTTGGAAAAACACTTCTCACACCTCTCTCCGCATGCCATTTCCTCGGTTCTCTCCCAAGATAGGGAGGTAAATAAATTATGTATGCAAAGGTGTAATGGTATCTTGTGTTTCCCCTTCCCTGCCAGAAGTTAACTCCCTGTTGTTATGTCGCAGGCGCCTATGTTAACCCCTTGTTTCAATCTTTTTTCGTTTTAACTCCACTGAGAGTAATAAATTAAGCAACGGAGAAAGGTTGTTTTAAGTTGGGGAGGCGATCTGACCTCATGAATTTTTTTGCAAATGTTTTCCCCTTTTGGATTCAGCACCCGAATCTTGAAGTCTTGTCACCGATTTTTTTATGGATCGAGTGAAATGACTCTCATTGATGTCATGCTTATACTTCACATTGCCGGCGCTCTCCTCGAGCCAATGACCATGAGGGTCGAAATTTGGCAACTGTGGAAGCCGCTTCCTCTGGACGTATAGATCGAAAAGTTCCGGATTAGTCGGCCTCGCATCTCGGCCGGATGGATCCCTCCTTTCTCGTTTGGGCTGACATGACGCGGTCTTGTTCCCTTCCATTGAATTGGTTTGTTTTCGAAGGGCACACCGTGCCACTTGGAGGCGGGGATAGGCGTTTTACGTCGTCGCGGCGCTCCTTTAAAATAAGTATCGGTAAACGTATCGCCAAGGCCAAGGTCACCTCGGTTGCCAGCTGATTCGACCGAACGGTCACGCTCTATGAGCGGAAGAACTCGCTTCGATGAGCGAAGGTGGTCGAACTAAGGGATTTCGCGTAGCGCGTGCGCCTGGGGACTTGATCACGTCGCGGCGTGGTGCGAAATTTGACGTTTGCGGAAGGGGTAGTTTATCATCGGATTCGGTGCAGCATCCCGTTGAAGGGCTGCGTGATTTGAGACGCGTGTGTCCACAATAGTACACTGGTATCTTAGATACACACGTGGATCGGAGGGATTGAAACACCTCCCATTTGTTCCAATGCTGCACCATCAACACTGCTCAAATCATATCGTCCCATCTTACAAATAGTCTTTAACTACCAATAATAATATTTATTATGTTAAAATTCTAAACTAGAGCGTTGGCATTATTCATGAGATTGGGTCACACGATACGTAGAAGAATAGTTTCTTTATTTTTAAAGCAAATTGAAAGCAACTTTATTAATCATCCACTTAAAAGTTTTCCGTTTATTTTTTACGCGTTCCGACGCCCAAACGTTATATTTCCTGTTAATACAGTTAAGGGAATGCTGGGTAATCTTTGGGGGGGAAGGTAAATAAGAGGACCGGAATGTGTATGGTGAGGAGTTAGTAATGGGTTTACCTTGCGGACTGTCTAAAATTCAACAAGGATGAGAAATTGAAGTGGTGTTTTTCCGAAGAATCGTCATGGGGATAGGGTAGGGCGAGGAAATAAGACTTAAGATGGGATAGAAATGTTTGGAATGGCTAATAAACGGGTGTTGAGACGAGACATTTCTACTTAATACCCCGCAAGCCGCCGCAAGGGGGTGTGGCGGGGGGTGTTAGGACACCACCCGTAATTTAGAAAAGAAAAAAAACCGCATGCAATAACCAAAAAATCATGCATCCACAAAAAAACATGGCATACATTCATGCATGAACACTTACACCCCACACACATGCAAACACTCAAACTACATCTTACATACACATGCACCTGAAAGTATACCTAACAGCTTTGCAGTGTTTCACTTTGCTCCGACTTGTAAATTCAACGTTTTCGATATTTCTACAGTGACTTCGGTTTCTTACGATTATGAGTTCTGATTGTTCGGGGAAATAATGAGTATTTGTACCGATCTGTCCTGGAATCTATCTCCCTTAGTTTATCTTTGTGGTCTGATCTACCCAAGTAGTGTGGGGCCATTATAATTCCTTCAGTGTCGCAGTTAAACTCGTTTGTTCTGAACCTTTCTAAAAGTCTCGCTTGTTCTCTCCGCACTTCAAGTGGTTCCCAGCCTAAATCCCCTAAGAGATCTGTCACACTTGTGTTCTTATCATAACAATTTTTAACGAATCTAGCGGATTTTCTCTGGATTTAATATAATTCTTTTTGCCAAATTTTCTTCCAAGGATCCCAAATACTTGCGGCATATTCCAAATGAGGTCTAACTAGAGCAAAATAACACCTCTCTTTAACTTTTTCATTACATTTCCCCACCACCCATTTTATGAAGCCAAGTTTCTTTAAAGCTGATCCGCAGACATTTAAATAACTATGGAATGTCTTACGTTGAAATAGTATACTTGCGAGTAAATGTCATGTCTCATGAAATTAAATAGTATATTTACGAGTTAATGTCATGCCCCATTGTAGTTTAATACTTGGATAATTGCGATCGTTTATTGAAAAGATTTTTGTTATGTTTTGTTTTCATTTTCTCTAAAGTCGTGGATATTTACGCCCTTCAAACGTTGCAAATATTGGCTGCTTGTATTAGTAATAGGGACCTTTAATTCATTGAAGAGTTAAAACTCCTTGGGTTCCAATTCTTCCAGTGATGGTATAGGTGTACTTCTTTGGTTGAATAACACTTTTTTCAATTTGTGTAGTCAAACCCAAGAATATGTGATTGTGCGTCACTTGATAATAAATTTAAAATGGAAATATCGTTATACTCTTAAATACTTGAGGCGCGTGACCTCCCGCTTCTCGGAGGTATCTTTTCTGACGTAAACCGTAAGCTACTGTTGCTTGCCCTTTGGCGAGTTAACACTATGGCTTCTCTGTGCCCTTTACTGGCTTATTTGTCTATGGAAGAAGTCATTCGCTGGACGGCGACTCGTAAACATAGAATCTCCGACGGGTAGACATTGCGCAAGACTTCCTATTCACTTGGACTCTGGAACAATTTTAAAAATCCCAGCGTCTTATCGACATCCTATTCCATCCCGTATGAGATTTTGATAAATGAGCTGATATGCTGTATTTTGTTTCCACAGTGTCAACGTAATTCAAAAATAGAATCTATATTAAGTGTTGAGACACTAAAAATGTTTAAGTGATAGCCTGTGTCCTTGTCTTGTTCTTGATTTCTTAAAAAAATAGCGTTTCGTTTTTCATAGCAGCCAAACGAAATCTGTCCTACGCGCCATATCGGTACCTTGAAACGTGTGACGTATGTAACTTAGTTAGGCCCTAAAGAAGCGGAGCAACTCTTCCTTAAAAAAGTGTTAACCGAAAGTAGTGTCAACTCGTGCTTTTCCGATACAGCCCAAATCTTTCAGTTTAGTTTGCGCTCATTTCTATTTCTTAGATCAATCCGGTCAAATGTGTCGTGCAATTAAATTTGCAAATATCTGCGCCTAGGAATTGTTGCGGGAATTCAATTTTCATTTTTTCACCGTATCAATTAGTTCACGCAAACAACTCGATTTACACGTCCACGGCCGGTTGTGATGTATGTACATATAGCAGCCATCATTATATTACTCGATCATTTATATATTTCCATGTTTATTTTAGCTTTTTAGTCTATAACGTCTGTGTAAACGCAAAAATCACGTTTTGGCTGGGAATCATAATACCGACAAGGTTTTTATTTACCTAAATTAAAATTACTTGTCGCGATAGAGATGTTTCGAGGTTTGATGAAGGATTGGATTAAAGCAATCACTGTATTTACATGCTTGTACATCATTACTTTCCCATTCGGATAATATTTTAAATCTGATAACTATGTGTATTTGCGACGACAGTTAATTGAAATGGAACTCGATGAAAGGAGAACCTAACCCACCTCTCCGCCACAATAATCGTTCCTTAAATAGAATGTCGCTGAGCAATGACGTTACGGTTCGTGTGACGCCCGCCATAGATGAGAAATTCACTGGTCGAGCGGAAGAATAATATTATAATTTGATGTATAAATATATAAAAACAAAAAAAAAACTCAGTCCAATGCTCTACCCACTGGACTACCACGACCCATATATATATATATATGTATATATATATATATATATATATATATATATATATATATATATATATATATATATAAACACAGTAATCAACCCGAAGGTCGGTTTAGTAGGTAATGGTAGAGATCACCCAGTACCAAGCCCTATACGGCGTGTGAAAATTCACACATCAGGGTAGGGGCGCCAGTTTGTTTCCCTGTGCCGGTTATGGTTTCCCAGGAATATCTGGTACCCGAAAAATCACTTAAGCTTGGGTGGAGCTGCAGGTGCTCAGAGTGCCTTGGCCGAGAATCGAACCCGGGACCCTCCGGTCAGCAGTCTCAATGCTCTACCCACTGGATTACCACGACCCATATATATATACATACATATGCATACACGCATATATATATATGTATAAAAATATACACATAAATATACAAATACATATATATATACTACCTTGATCAAAAAGTTCCCGGAATAACCACCGTGTGGCGCTCCCATCGTTCCGATTTGAGTTCTGTTTTTTTTGTTAAATTGGTAAATCTGTTGTTGATATTCCCTTTAAATCTTAGTGTCATAACTTGACATTTGCAAAAGTTACGTAGCCAAGAGTACATCTATCTCTGTGTGTGTTGGCGATTTTTTACAATTTCAGAAATGGATTTAAATTTGCAACAACGAACTTGTATTAAATTTTGCGTAAAAACGGATTTAGTGGCGCACGGACGTTGGAAATGTTGGAAAAGTGTTTCGGCAACGATTCTCTAAAAAAAACGGTCGTTTACCAGTGGCACGAGCGGTTCAGAAGTGGTCGTGAGTCAATCGAAGATGATGAACGCAGCGGCAGACCATCGACATCGAAAGTCGGTGAAAAAATTGATAAAGTAAAAGAAATGTTGGTCAATAACCGCAAATTAACCATCAGAGAAATAGCGGAGGACTTGAACATTGCCTATGGATCCGCCCAAGACATTGTGGTTAATGATTTGGGTTTCCGTCGTGTAGCATGCCAAAAGACCTCAATTTCATGCAAAAAAGAGACCGTGTTGACGTCGCAAAAGACATGATTTGCGAGGCTGAATCCGATCCCACATTCATCAAAAGGATCATTACTGGAGACGAGACGTGGGTTTTTGAGTACGACACGCAATCCAGACATCAGGCAAGTGAATGGCGTTCACCAAATGAGCCGAGACCAAAAAAACCACGTCGTTTTCAGTCAAAAAAGAAGGCAATGCTGACGGTTTTCATGGATTACAACGGTGTAGTGCATCATGAATTTTTGCCAGACAGTAAACAAAGAGTATTATTTGGGCGTTATGAGACGTTTGCGTGAAGCAATTCGCCGAAAGAGACCAGAAATGTGGGCAGAAAACTCGTGGATTTTGCACCATGATAACGCACCGTCGCACAGTGCTATCATTATTCGTAATTTTTTGACGAAAAATGCAACAAATACCATCCAACAGCCACCGAATTCACCTGATTTGGCTCCCTGTGACTTCTTTCTGTTCAATCGAGTTAAAAAACCATTACGGGGAACGCGTTTTAGCAGCCGAGAGGAAGTAATGGAAAAATCGCAGGAAGCACTGATGGACATACCGAAAACCGAATATAAAAAATGTTTCGAGGATTGGATCAAGCGCTGGCATAAGTGTGTTGCAGTCGATGGGGATTACTTTGAAGGGGACAATATAGATTTAGATGAATAAACTTGTATTTTTAATTTTCTGAATAAATTCCGGGAAATTTTTGATCAAGGTAGTATATATATATATATATATATATATATATATATATATATATATATACACACACACACATGATAGGAGCATATATTTTCTATTTGAAGATATTGATGAACATAATAATATTACATTTTGGACCCATGTTATTCATGTGATTATTTGATTTGTGTTTGCCATTTGGGTGGAAAAGACGTCGCAGTCGTGCCGTGTGCTGTTTTCTGAGACACAAAGACGCGTTAAATGCGGATTCCTCTGGATATTTCCACACTCGACTGTGGCTCAATGAGTGGACATTTTTTTCATGAATCTCGTGTACAGCTATTTATTTCCTGCATTATCAGCTGATTGGTTTTTCTTTCACTGAATTTTTCCAACCTTGTGAAATTCGTCTTAATAAACTCGTGCTGTGTGTAGGTGTCCTTATCAAAGTGAAAAATATTGCAATGCTTTGTGCCAACCGCGAAATGGCCTTGCTCTCATCGTTTGTGAGTTTGGTCGTAAATGTCTTGTCTTCTTGAATAGATTTAATGCGCTTATTTAGCTAACAATGGAACATACCCAATGGGCATGCTTGGGTATGTTGAGATTAAGTGTAAGTATATTTCTAATTTTTGGTTTCGTTCTAAACTAGACGATGGTGTTTGACAATCGGAGGAGTTTCTCATTCCAATTAAGGTAATTTTAGTTATGAGGAAGTGAGGATTTTAATGGCCCTTTGTTAGTGATACGAGTTTGTGATACGGGTTTGATTGTAGACGTTCAAATGTTGAATTTGTTGATAATTTATATCATGAAGTTGCGGAATATTCCCCACATGATTGAATGCACTGTATCGGAACTGTGCACTCGCTGTAATGAGCCATCATGAGTGATTGAAGAAAGTGAATTTTCATTAGCCGTTCCCCTTAAGTTTGTTTGTAACTTCCTTTGTATGTATACTTAAAGAATATTTCAAGTCATTTCTAGCAGATTCTACTTGTCCATTGCATGCGGTTCTCTTAGGAAGTGGTATTACTAAGATACGAGGCTATATTCCGAGCCGGTTGTGAGCAGAGGAATGTTTTTCCTGGGGGAACAAGCGATATCGTTTGGACCTTGAAGCGAGTAGGAAGATAGCGGCTAGCCGGCGTGCACCCAGCTCAGTTCCCGGGAAGTCTTATTCTCCTAGCTTCTGATATATCCGCCCTTTTGTCTTTGAAGGGAAGGAAATAATAAAAGTTTTAGTGTAAGCAATTAAGTGTGTTCATCGCAGTTCACCTTCATTCTATTTTTTAAAATTAAATGTAACGTTCTTAGAAAAGAAGCGTGCTATTGTAAAGTCGCTTCGAGATTTTTTGGGATAAGTGGGGTATCAGATGCAAATGCATCGCAAAAACGTGATCTAGGTTTTTTACTGTTTATCCGCTGTAAAAGAAGCTATTTTTAAGGCATCGTAGTGCAATGGTATTTTAAAGGGTCGTGGATTAAAATTGTGAATAATAAGGCATTAACTACAAGATACGCGCGGACCATCAATACTTGATTTATCTGTAACAATAGCGGCAGAAGGAAACGATGATCGTCAGTACTCGCTGTCACATTGGAAGTTATCTACCTCCAGTCTTTTTGGCGAAAATCCATTTCTTTGCTCTGTGGTTGCGTGCGATTGTACGGGTGCAAGTTAAGTTTGGCAGTTCGTGCAATCTGTATTCGAAACTGCGTTTATGGATTTTACGTCAGATGCCTTTTAATTAGATCCTGTGACGGGTAATTCACATCTGTAATGCCAAACCGAGAAAGGTAGATGAAGACTGGATTATTTTTAACATGCCGCGACGAATTTCGGCTACCCTTGCCCCTTTTTCATCTAGATAAGGTCAGGAGGAAGGTTAAGAAACAAATGGTAGTAATCAATATAGTAATTTTTTGATCGTTAGTGGGAGGGGGGGTCAATATATTTTCCAAGGGCCAAGCTTGTGGCTTTTTTGAACCATAAATACCTTCCGTCCCCTGTGGAATAATCAATACCTTACGTCAACTTAATTTCAACCTTATTTTTCTTTTGTTGGCTGACTTAATTTGAAATGCAACTTATTTCGTTTTGCGGGGAAATGCTATGTGAATTCCCGTGTAATGTGTTAGTTTTTCCCTTTCTTGACCGGATATGGAAAAACTTCAATGATATTGCGAAATTATTCCTTTGTATTTTGTCGTCACTGAGTCGCAGCTAGTAAGATTATGCTGTCCTTTGTGCCATGCTTTCATTCAACGATGGGCAATCAATTAGTGCGTTAATGAATTCGACGTGTGTGAAATCTTTCGTGCTTTCTAGAATAGATGAGAGAGCCCTATCAACGCGAGGATCGATAGGATTCGAGTGATGTTGCAATGTGTGCTCCCTCTTCGAGTGGGGATGGGCGAATCGATTCCGCTGGAAACGCCGTGTCACTCGTGGCCAATGATTCTGCAAAACCCATCCATCTTTTTATCGTCGTCGTCATTCGTGTTCAACGGTAACCACCAGCAATAAGCTTTAAGGTTTAATCTAGGAATTACTCAAGTGGTTATGTTTTCCAGTGTTGGTCCGGTTATTTTCTGCAAATAGCGATAGTTTAAATTTAATCGTTTGTCATTAATAGTTGGGGGGGAGGGGTCCACAGCAGATATTGGGAATATTTTTTAATGATGGAATACTAATTGCGGGCTCCGCAAGCCCATCGACACCGCAATCGCGTCAACATAAGCTGCCGTTCAGCTGTATACTAAAATGCATTCTGGCGACGAAGAAAAATCACTTATCATCCAAAATAGAAGTCACTTGAGAGAGCAAGAGTTCATCTGGAGTTGGATTCGAACACGAGAGCTATAGGGTGAAAATGCGATAAACTGTCGACCTGATTCCCGTAATCGTATGTCTTAGTTCCTCTAGTTCCCTTATATAGCGCCTTCTAAAGACATTTATCTGACGAGAATCTTCTAAAATTTTCCGGATATGTGGTTCTATGTTTTATGTTATTTACCCATGCAAGAATTCGATATCAATTGGCTACTCCGTTAACGTACTAACAATGGTCACAAGAAACAGCAATTGACTTGCAGCGCTGAAAGTTGTTGGTGGTAATTTTGGAACTACAGTGGTAAATTAAAGGTACGACGTTAAAAACTTTTGAAACAATGTTACGTATAGCATGAGTCCTTGTATCAATACTCGCGCAATTGGAAATATGCAGACACTCCATCGATTATGTATCCTTGTAAATATGTAATCATTCCCGTTGTCATCAGTGGTCGTGTGACTCGTAAGGTTAGTTTGATTTGGTTTGAAGCCCTGCGTAATTCATTCCTTTTCAAGAATTTCCAAGGCAAAATACCGAAGCGTGAGATTTTAAAATGCAACTTCAAGTGGGCAGCGGACTAGTGACTAAGTTTTAAGGTATCCTGAATTTCTGCGTATTCTGTTAGCAAGTCATGTAGATGGTTATCTCTTTGTAATAGAACCTATAAAATCTTGGGGAAAAGATTAATTAAATATTTTGAAAGTTTCGTTTTAATCATGGGTGTTGCTACCCACGCAATTGAACGATATAAAGGAGTAGGCCGAGCACATATCTATAGCCGAGCCGAAGACTAAAATCGTTCATTTTCCGGCGAAGTTGTTTCAGTAAACAACATGGAAGACCTCTAAGTTTCGGAGAAGGAGAATAATTTCAAGGCACGAAGGCTTGTTCAGATATACCTACGAGATTCTCTATAGTAAATTTTGAATCGCGTGACTGGCGTCGGTATGACGAGAGGTTTAATATTTCATGGACACTACCCACGAACAGATGGGTGGCTGGTAACCGGATCTGACCCTTCCCCGCCCGTGCGTTGGTGGAAAGCACTAACTGACTTCGAATTGTTTGATATGTTTTCATCTTCATGCTTAAAAACATCGATAAGAGTTTTATAAAATCATAATTCTCCGAATAACGGGAAAATTACATGCCGCACAATGTAGTTTTTCTGTAAAAATCCGTTCTTCGTTGTTGAAGTAATTTTTAATTTAGGAAACCACCGGTAGATGAAGTACATGTATGTAATGAAATTTTTAGACTCGACCAAATTTGCAATTAGTATATCGTGAAGTATTTTCAAATTGCAGCAAGGTATATTTATATATCAATGCTAATGTTTATTTTGAGCACACCTTTTGCATTCGTATTCAGCAGATTAGCAATAATCAACATAAAACTTGAATTGTTAAATTATGTATTTTTGTCGGTTCCGACTTGTCCAACCAGCTGAATTGTATAGACATAATCGCGGTCAGTTTTCTCTTGCAAGACCACTCTGTCAATTAACTCAAGCTAAAAAAATATAATCGCGGTCAGTTTTCTCTTCTTGCAAGACCACTCTGTCAATTAACTCAAGCTAAAAAAATTAAAAAGTGCCAATTCAACCAGAAACCTCCTCAGTCTCAACTTTGTAGTAATGATTCGTTTAAATGAGTATCACTTTGAATATTGAGTTACAGGTGCATCATCAAGCCTGATCCTGACTGTTTTCGGGGACATCTAATGGTCGCGCAAATCTGTGTGTGGATCTTGGGTCTATAGTTGTCAGGACTTGGCTGTGGTGACAAAAATGCACTACCTCACTATCTGTATCTATGTCTTGAAAATCATCACACTGTGTATAAAAGACCTGGTGGAAATGCTGAGTCTCGTATTTTGTGTAAAATTGTTCAAATTTCTGAAAGGGAGTAAGGATTTTCATGTTCCAAAATAACGGCGTAATTCTGTCCGTGTGACATAGTAAAATCGGCAAATCGTTTAAAAATATGCATAGCTCACATTTCCGCCTGTGTCATTATATACCTTCCATCTACGTGATTATTCTCAAGCGTTTATGTAATGTATTGCGCATTACTTTCATTTATAGTTGTTTACATCTTGGATTGGTAGAGAACGTTTCGATGTGTCACACATCCACTGCAAAAGGAAGTGAATCTTGATGATTTAAATTACCTCACTGGTGATATGATTAGAAAATTTCTAATATGGAAACGTCTAAAGATAATGAATTGTTTTTCCTCGGAAATTGTTACAGATTTAAGTCCCTTCACGAACATAGAGGGAGCCCATTGCCAGCCTATTTATAAACGACTTTGAAAGCAAACTGCGTCTGAAGGTCGTGTACCCAATCTTGGAATACATTACCAGTTGTCCATCGTCAGCGTCTTGTTCTTTTCTTTTCAGGCATACAGAAACAGTTTTTTACCTAACTGTTGTTGATAATCAGAAGAAAACTGCGAAGTAGTAAATGCTTGTTTGCTCGCTGTCCTCCTAAGCACCAGTCTTAGCGGTGAATTTGTCGCCCATTTTTGGACATTGGTTTTCACCACTAGCATGATTGAGAATCACTGGCTGTACCGTTTTCATTTTAAAATATTACCCTTCACTTTGGAAAGTTTTTGTGCGTATATAACGTTACATTATCCTAGCAGTAATTGCGATAAAGCTTAGATTAAGTTATTGAACAAACGTTGTATCTGTACCTGTAAGAACTGACTGTGCCGTCAAATCGACAATGACTTGCACTTGTGATTATTATTAGACTGTGATAGGTATAAAATGTCTCGTTTGTTGTTCTTGTGTGGATGACGTACTTCTAGCATGCAGACTTGACCGGGTGGTTTTTAATTAAACTGAAGGACTACAGATAATCGCTGATTTAATGTCGTGATTAGAATTTGTAGATAGCATATCATCGGTGCGGACGTATGAAATGACTTAGTGGCAAAAACATAAAAGGAATTTATTTGGACTGTCCCTTTGAGTTTTGGAGCTCGAGTTCGAGGTATAGGCCCACATGACCTTGATAACATATTTCGTTGTTGAACATTTGACTTCATCTAAAGGGCGCAAAATGTAGTGTATATTCTTTATGCATGGTACTACGGGTAACCATTCATCTAATGTACTAGTAAGAGACCAAAATTCACTCTCGCCACCGGAATTTTATATCGTATATACATTAATGCATGCCACCATGTCCGTGGCACCTTGAACGCTAGGAAATTCCCAGATCAATTACTCAGGTGTGTGCGTGGCCAGTGGTAACTGGTGGACCCCAATTCTAACCTGATGGAGACCTACCATTCAGCTGCCAGTTGGCCGCCCAACCGAACGCCAATCTTTGGGTAAAATATTAACTTTTAATGAAGGCCCTACTTCTTGGCTTTTAGAGCCAGTCGATTGAGGCTATTATCAAAAAACGTTTATTTGGATTTGTTTTATTTGAATTACCATTAATTTCATTATAACCTCGCAGCAAATATGTAGAGGCATTAATGGTGAGCTGAAATTCTATCATGAATTATAGTAATTGTTTTGTAAATGAGCTAGTTTACAAAATTAACTGTGCTTGGTTTCCCAAAATTCTGTATGTATTGTGTAATAAACCAAATCATTAACTTCGTCGCCCTCTCGAATCGAACTAATTCCAAGCTGTTGCTTCCTCGACGCTTACTCACTCACATCTGAGAATGTTGCCTGGTATGTGGTGCATTGGAATTTTATCGGTTTAAAATAATTATGAGTGCAAAACTGCTTAGCATAGGTTTGCGCTTTAAGTTGTGAGGTTGTTTGTAGTAATTGTTCATGCTTAAATAATCGCCTTGGTATGCCGCCCTCTGCGGAAGACGAGAGAGGTGGCCTACCTAATGTGGCCATTTTGTTGACCGAGGAGAATTTTCGTACGCACGCCACTTTCTGGAGGCAGTAGTAGGTTAACTGTATTGCTAGATCCTTGTGAATAATTTCTCTTGATGCTTCTTCGACGCATAAATGAAAGTGACTGCCCATTATTGTGACCCAAAGGTCACACAATTGGGGAAGTTGTGGTTGCGGAATGCAAATGCTCCACCAAAATTTTAAAAGCATGCCAAACCTGCCTTTGGAATAATTTCCCTGCAATGGGTTGTCACTTAAATCCAGTCTTAAATGATTTCATTCTGCGTTAATAGTATTATCAGCCATTGAATGAGGGGAGGCAGTTTAGTCCAAGCGAGTCGCTGAAGCGGAACGAATACGAATTGCAAGCATTAGATAAGATAGTTTTTTCGTTTAAATTGTTTTGATCACTGCACCAACCCAACCAAGTAGTCGCGCATTTTATTGTGCAGCAATAAATTGGCCCGATTTTTAACGACCATATACTTTTTTGGTATTATTTTTTCTTTTTTATTGTTCACTATGGGCCGCTACGTAATGCCTTTTTAGATTCTTCGTCACTAAAGACAGTTTCATAGCCGAGGATACTGGTTCGTGACTTATTTTCAACAATTGCATAAGATCCTTTATTACAAGGCATATTGGAACTGGTCCGTAGGCGTAAAAACCTAAGGTAAATATCAATGATATCCCAAGATTCCGCGTAGAATTCATAAAACCGTTCCGGTTTTCTCTTCTTGCCAATGCGTTTGGGAGTGGATATTGTCCCAATGCGCGGTAGCTGACCACCATTCTTGTATGATTGTTTCACATAAATTAGTGTAGCAAAAGTAAAGGGACAACGCGGAAAGTAATAAAACGACGGACTTGGAAGTCGACATCGATACCCGAGATGAAAAGAATCCTTGTCATAATCACATAACGTGTATAGGAAAGGTTAAAATATTGAACGCATCCAACAAACGTAATGTTGCTGCTACTTAAGCATAGAAATACTATATGTATGTATCGGAACTTATGATGTCTAGAAATAGTATGTGCCGCATTGCTTAATCCTTGCGCCAACCCCCTTACTAATACGTATTTCCGAATTTAGTGGAGCGTCCTTAGTATTTCGTCATACCTTAAGTGTCTCCTGTATTCTTATCCTAGACGGGGCATTATATCTCTGCCATCGAGGAAAAGTAAAATGATAACTTTTAAGTGTAGGCTACCGGAAAATGTTGTCCTCGGGATTTGGCTTGTTCATAGAATCCTCTTAAGCTTATCCATTTCCTCAAACGTAAAGACGTATCAAACCGAACTTGGAAATGTTTATCAGTGTTATAAGGGACAGAAGAGCATTGGATATGATGAGTAAAACTCATTTTCTTACTTTTTGAATATCAAGGATTTGGGAAAATTTCCCACTATTTGTAAAAATTTTAATGTTCAGCATCATCCAATACAGCCTGTCATATTTCTGAAACCTGGCATGGGATGAATCACCAGCTACCAACAAAATATTGGACGCAATATTTATCAAAGTGCAACAAAATACACTTGGATATTATTTCTGATATAATTTAATGAGAGAAAATATCAGTCATTGTATTAGTCGGTTATTTCTGAACAATTCTTCGTTGGAATCCAATGCTTCTTCTAGATTTTCTTTCTTTAAATCCTAGCAATGAGGACAACATTATGGATTCTTCACGACATCCTATGCCTTCTACCATACTTCTTTAATAAATGTCTTCAGCTTTGCTGTGATAAATATGGAACCCTTCAAGTTAGAATAGTTAGAGAGTAGTTATGTTCAATATTAAGCAGATTGCTTCATTACTATCAGTGTTCGCTTATATTAGTGATCTTCACTGCTTAAATGCAGAAAAATATTCTGGTTTATTTTTATTTGGATAATTCTCAATTTAATTAGTAATATATAGTTAATCGTGCTATAAATAAACTAGTTGAATGCCACTGAGGTCCTGAAGATGATAGTTTAAGTAGTGTCCCTGAAATTTATTTTGGAAACAGTTAAAATTTGGTCTCAAATGGACATGTATACCACTTTCCAGTTATATTTAGAGATTTTAGACGCTGGTTTGGGATCGTTGTAACAAGACAGGCTTTCTATAAGCAATGCTGACAATTTATCTTCAAATGTTGATTTTCTAGAAAGCCTACAACAATGGGAAAGCATTACTACTGAGCACTCAAAACCTTCATATTAGACGTAAATATTATCGATTATCTTCGTATAGATTATAAACATAGCTTTACAAAATAATTCATATTACCAAGGAAATGAAAAAAAATTACTTATCCCTAGTTCTATAGGTACTACTGAAATTTTCCTCCTAAGCAGAATCTGAATAGATTCGAGAGCCTAACAATATTTTTCTCAGAATTTCTAATGATCAACAAGGGAAAGTTAGACTAAATAAATAAAAGCATTGTTACTAGGGAGCAGAGTTATTCTAACCTCCAGAAATTTACCAGCCTAGGGATGTTAGGTATTTTCACAAAGGAAAGATTTATTTTGAACTGAATTTATGGTGTGAATCAAGTATTCACAAAATATATACCTTAGAGCAAAATATACAATTAAGATAGAAGAAATATGGATTTCCTGTCTTTATGCTTTTTTGCCGTGTAATGATACTTAATTTATATTTAATTTTTCATATCATATGGTAAGAATGATTGTTTTTTTGTTCGCCAGTAGTATGCAACAGCTGCAAAATCCGCAAGTGACTGCCATGCCCCAGCACTACTCCATAACGCTGGGCGTGGGGCCTCGGTGGTGGTCCTGATGTCCCCCACGCCGCAACAATTGTGTCTACGCCGTTGTCACTGCAACAAAGCACAGAGGGCAGCGGTGTGGGGAAACCTAAAGAGCTCTCTGTGAGCCAACCTACATCACAGTACCATAATCATGTGAGCAACCATCCACATCAGGTTGTCAGTGTAAGCATGGAATGGTTTATTTGTAGCTTCCTTTTATTCAATCCTAAATTATATGTCACTATGTTAGGTCACCAAGATATTTTGAAGCCTGATCAATGTATAAAAATATCTTTATTTTTTTCTGAGTAGGTTGTTGTTTGGATTACTGTATTTCTTTATACCCACTTAGTGTAGTTGAGTATGCATGTTATATGTAAATGTACTAATGTCACAGTGTGATAAAACCTATGTACGACTTCACAGGAGAGTGAGTTGATAGCAAGGGTAACCCAACTTCACCAGAACAATGGAGAGGGAAACCAGAGCCTGCGGCTGACATTTGTGCTTCACCTTACGGAGAGTACACATGTGTGCTGGGAAGCTGTACTTTGGCAGCAGCGTCTGTACTTGCAGGTGCCCTCATGCCTACTTCCTGAGGGTTCAAAGGAAGGGTGGGTGGAGTAATAAGTTATAGTATTTACTTTCATCATGTGTATGTACTTCAAGTCTCAGTATCAATTCAATTTATTTGCAATGGTTAGCTTATGTCATGGCAGGATAGTGAATAAATTATGTATCTATGGTTTGATTCCATTATGCTATTATATTATTAATTTTAAAAGCATATTTTTGTCATTTAAGCATTAAAGATCTTTTAGAATTAGATGACCACTATTTTACTGGTTTCAAAATCACTTCTCCCAGCCAATGGCTGTCAGCAAATGGTTCTGATAAAAGTAAATTCAATAAGTTTTCACTTTATGGTGATAGTTTCCTGAAGTTGCATTCTTACCTTTTGTTATTTGTTGATTCTAAATGTTATGATGATAATTTTAAACAATGATTCATTATGTATTTCCTATTTACTGACTTAAAGAATTTTTGTCATCCTTCTGTAATGAAAATGGGGCCCTGCCCACTTCCTTTATTTCTTGTATTTTTCTTTATATTGCTGAATAGACCATTATTAATCCATGACCATGAATTTATTCATAATGATGCGGATGAATATGTTGATAATGTTAATGAGTTCTTTTTTTATTTTCCAAGCATTCAGGACTTCATAGTGGAAAGTTTCAAATTCATAGAGCAAAGTTTTGACTAAGATGTTGATTATGGTCATAAGAATGTTAAATAAATAATTAGGTTGGCCATTTGGCATGCTTTCTTCTCTTTGTTAGTGGAGATGTTTTTTAATATTCAAAATATTCATGGATTTATTTGCAGATCAGGAATGCAAATTTGCATGGCTTATAATCTAATGTAAATCTAATGAAATTGTAACATGCACTCTCTTAAGGATAGCCTGGGTGTGAATGTTTTGATTTGATTTGAAACAGTTGTTCACCCCAAAGGGGAGGCTTTATGATCTACCTTACTCCCTTTTTCAAGGACCAGGTTAATCTTGAGTTAAATGCTGGACTATTTCTTAATGAAGAGAATGCTTTCAAAGTATTGCTTCAAAGTGTTGCTTCGTCTTCTTACAGTTTTGTGTCATTGCTGGAGTATGCCGAGGAAGTGCTGAAATGTGAGCACGTCATTGTGTGCTTCAAGAAAGATCGAAGTGATCGAGGTAAGACAATGAATGCATGCTGAATTCATAAACTAATGACAATTGGCAGAAAGGGATGCTTTAGGTTTCCATATTAAAAGATTTTGTACTTTTACATGGACTTAATTTAAAGTTGCATGTTTCACTGGATCATTGGTACAAATTTGATTTAAATGCCCCCAAAAGGTAAAACTTTTTCTCTGGTGGATAGAAAACATGAAACATTATCAAATAAGAAAATATTATTATTATGGCTACATGAGTAAGATTTTATGTATGTCAAATAATGCAATGAACATATATTGTATGTCAAATATCTCCTCAAGAAGGCTATTAAAGGAATGCATACCTTTTCTCCAATATTCCATGATGTTGTCAGATCAAACAATCTTCAGGAAAGTTATCAAATGGACTGTGTAGTGATAGTACCAATCAAAAAAAATTTTATTGTAATGTTGATTTGTAATTTTGAAGACTTTTTTTAGGTATTAGGCAAATTGGAATAAAGTGGTTGCTTATTGTAATGTTGAATGTGCCTGAAGTTGACTTGAAATAATATTTAATAACTATTTTATCTAAATAATTCATTAATTTGATGAATACGTTTTAATTCCAGCTCTCCTCGTCAGAACCTTCATGTTTTTGGGGTTCCAAACTCTTGCACCTGGACATCAGATGGTGCCTTGCAACACCGAGAGCAACCTCTACATGCTGTATGTCATCGAGTAAGAAGATATCTATCTGGTGTGCCCCTCCGCACCCATCCATCCCTCCCATCCCTCCCTTAAACCCCATCCTAGCCCCACACTGCCATCCTTCATGCTGGTCAAGAGTTAAACTGTTTGACGCTTGCCAATAAGCTAGAGAGGAAGGTCATTTCTTATATATGAGCTGTATCATTCTTGTGGATCAGAAATTTTGCATGCAATAGTTTCACTTTTTAGAATTTTGAATGTTGGAATGTAATTTGCAGAATGTAATGGGTGGCATCCAACTCCACATCCTATCACTCCCCTTCACCCCTCATCCTTGTTACCAAATGTTTATCTCTCTCTCTCTCTCTTCATGATGTTTCCCCATGAGCTGTGTATTATGAGCATACATACCAACTGAGGCAGGTCAAGTTGGTAGGGGGTGATAATTAAATCTGTATTCATCCTCAGTAGTATTGACAAGAAGGCAATGGCAGAAGCATAGCAGTGTAAACTATCACTCAATTCATGGAATGCCTATTGTTATTGTTTCAACGTGGTGTGTAAATTTAAAATAATTAAATATTTTCATTGGTACCGTACGTTTTGTATTACTGAATTGTCCTGTTGATTTCTAATACTTTCATCTGTTTTGGAAAAAAGGATATACATTGTGTTTATTTCAAAATTACTTGAATGTTCTTTTGTATAATTAAATATAATTTTGTTATTCTAAAAATGTGGCACTCAGTGTTGATAACATGTCAAAATTTTCCCATGACGGTAAAATTTAATAGTACATATAGCATGTTCCTTACACATGTAATTCTGGTGCCTGCTGTGTGTGCATATGCTATGAAAATTGCTGTGGCAGTCAATACTCTAAAACTGCCTTGCTGAGTTGTCATTTCTGCCCTATGGACGTAATGGTTAGACACACAAAAATGACAAAACTGTGGGAAAAAAATGAAAAAAAAATAAATGCCCAAAAAAATTTATAAATGTTTAGTTAGTTGATATCCTCGATTCCATTCCAGTTTTAGTGATTCCAACCACCTCATGCTTTTATTGATTTATCTAATCTTTTTTGCAAATCTGTGAAGGATGATATTTGAAGGTTGTTTCATTATGTGTATTTGTATAGGGCTTGTTTCTTTACTCTTTTAAAGGTGGTTTGAAATACATATATTGCAACTGGGAAAATGGTAACCAATAGTTTATCTGATACAGATTTTATTCTAGCTATAGTGTTTAAGGAGTAATTTAAAAATCATTTTCATATTTTTCTGTGTATTGTAATGGTTTTCAAGTTCTAAATAAATAATACACTACCACTTGATTTAATTAAGTATTTCATTCATTAAATATCTTCCTGTTGGATTGCTTTTCAGGTACACAGATTATATGTGGTAGGATAATTGGTTCTTAATAATCTCTTTGTGACATGGGGGTAATTCTACTAAAGTCAGTTTGGCTGATGTTTAAATATTAAACATTGTTTAAAGATAGGGTATGTCCAAGATTCAAAATTTAATGTTTGATCTTAGAAAAAGTTACCATACAGATGGCATTTTGGTGTGTATTGAATTGGACAAAGTTAAGGGAACCTATTCTCACATAGGTTTTCACTCTTTCACAAGTTCATGTCAGTACAATATAAATTTCCAGTTGCAGAATATTTAATAAATACCGACTCGAGCCTTTCATTTCATTGGTATTCGCCTGTTTCTTGAAATGCATTGTGTTCTGAGTTACACCAATTTTGGGCAATTTTTTTGTAAATGCTGTAGAACACAGTTCATTATTTTAAAAGTGTGAGATTAGGATTTCTGCACTGCAGAGTATATGACTTGTGTGTCATTTATGTACATGTTAACTTATAGGAGCGCTCTTTGCTAATACTTGAAATGTATCGTCATGTGTTGAGATTTGAATTATTTCTATCTTTGATATCCCTTGTACAATGCACTGGAATTCATTTTAGAAAGTCCTAGAGGCATTTAAATTAATTGTCCGAACAGCTGTAAAAATAGTTTTATTTCATTTTGTTAATTATATTTCCCAGCCGATTGCTTTACATAAATCTGTTTTGTTAAAGTGAATTTAATGATTGTTTTATTTGTTTGGCTGGAGATAGAGGTGAAACAGTGCATAGGTCATCAACAGGTTTTGTGGACACATTGGTGGGAGAGTGGAGCGGTGCATTGTCATGGTGGAAAAGTGATTTGTCTTTCATAAATTTTTTAATAAACTCATGAAATTCTCTTACATCCGTTTTTTGGAAATCACTTGGGTAGCTTGATTCAAGCATATGCTAAGCACATTAATCGACTTGACTTATTTGGCTGAAACTTAGTCGTGTTCCTTTGCCAATTGACAAAAACTGCTATGCACCATTAAGGCCTTATTTTGGATCTCTCAAACTACCCTTCCGTTTCCTCATTCACCCTACTGTTGTTTTGTTGGAGAAATTGCTCATTTTCTCTAGCCAATAAATAAGTTAATGAAAAAAATTGGTGCCTCTGGAATGCTGCTTCAAATTTCATATGTAGTGCATCTTTTTGGGCTGTTTCCAGGACCTAACTTGGGTGTGGTGGTTCATTTTTTGCCTCTAAAACAACCACTCCAACTCCTCATGGGCCTCAATGTTCTGGTTCAACAGTATCCAGCACGCAAAGGAGCTAGCCAATACCTTCATTTGTGACGGACATGTGTGATTAATTTGTAGTATCCGCAGAATTTTTTCCTGAAGGCTGTTTAGTATGATTATTCTAGACCCTTTAAGCAAAAAATT
Organism: Hetaerina americana; assembly: GCF_022747635.1. Classification (NCBI taxonomy): domain Eukaryota; kingdom Metazoa; phylum Arthropoda; class Insecta; order Odonata; family Calopterygidae; genus Hetaerina; species Hetaerina americana. The sequence continues at coordinate 1,252,741 of NW_027287383.1, read as the reverse complement.
CTCATTTACTAAATGGTTCCTCTATGGATGTTTTCGTCACCTCATCCCGACTATTAATACCTGGATTTCCATTTTAGTCAGCTAACTCATTTTGGTTGCTCTACTTACTGTGAGAGCCTAAATTCTAATCCATATGCTTATTTTATGTTTAATGCATAACATGGTGATTGATAATGCCATTCTTTATCATCACACAGGGCAAGTTAATTTGACTTCATATTGATATCTTACCAGGGGTTTTTAAAAAGATAAACAGTGTAAAATATTTTTTTTAACTGATGATACATGGGGAAAATCAGCTGCGAGGGTGATCCCAGAAGTACCCGACCCAAAAAAGACAAATTTTGGAAAAAAATTTATTTTTCAACATAATCTCCTTCAACTCTATACATTTTTCCCAGCGATGTTCAAAAAGTTCAATACCCTTTTAATAATGAGAACTGTCTTGCTCCTCAAAATAGCCATTAACTGCAATCATCACTTCTTCAAGGTTGGAAAATATTTTACCACCAAGAAAGTTTGGGAACAGAAAATAATCTGAGGGGGCTAAATCTGACGAATAGGGTGCCTGAGGCAGCAATCCAAACTTTAATTCATGAATTTTGGCCATTGCAATAACGGATTTGTGAGTTGGTGCATTGTCTTGATGAAACAACACTTTCTTCTCAGCCAAATGTGACCGCGTTTGCTTGATTTCTTCGTTCAAATGTTGCACTAAGCTTGTACACAGCTTTCTCATGCCATAATTTTCAGTTAATATGTGATATACTGCATTTTTTTAAAATGCCTACTTTGTCTGCTAGCTCATGCACTTTCAGTCAACGATCGTCCAGTATCACTTCGTGGATTTTCTTCACTGTTTCTGAGTCGTTACCTCATTTGGTCACCCTGTGCGATGCCAGTCTTGACTGCTCGTACGGCCTCGTTTAAACTTGGCCACCCAATATTTTACTGTTGTAAATGAAGGAGCAGACTCACCCAGAGTAGAATCCATTTCAGCTTTAATATTGGTTGGGCTGAGGCCTTTCAAATATTAGTATTGTATCACATAATGATGACAAATTTTCTCCATTTTCACAAAATCACTGAAAACGTTCACTATTCATGGCTGCCAAACAAATACTAAACAGCATATCATCTTCCAACCTGAAGCTAATGCTTTATAGATTGGATACTTTCTAATACAGTGATATTTGTCAAACAACTACCGCCATCTCTAGGGAGGGTTCAGCTGTTTAGCAACTGCACCGGGATGAGGCTTCTTGTATGATAATTAAATAAGCTTTGGATGATTGAATCTGGATCCTTTTCAACCAAGTTATGTTGTTGAAGTAATCTCATGTTGATTGACAATACGTAACTTGGAATTCAAAAGCAGGTGTGGATGGGATGTTAGTGTACGTTCTATTTCCCTTTCTCCAAATATGAAAGAGATAGGCCTGCTTTAAAGCCATTTCGTCTTCAGGATTCAAATACTTAAAAAAATTCTGTATTTTTATTTTAGAAGACTCCTGGGGGAGAGGTGGAAGGTGATAAGTGCTGTACATATCTAGATTTACGTCATTCATTGATGTAAGCCTCAATGTGATATGCTACATTAAATGCCACCTGGACTGGTACTGGTGTATATGAGGATCTAAGTGATATTTTTTTTAATGTTGCAACAAAAGAACACGTGTAATGACTATTTTAATGGGGTTAATTTAAGTAAATGCACGGTGCATGTGCCTTAGGGTCGAATATGGTGTCTGCAATGAGGGTATTTTTTGTCCAGAGATTATTAATACAGCTAATTGCCTTCAATTCTACCACTAGCCAAGGGAGAGTGAAGGTGGCAATCAGCCCTGGGGTAGGAGTAATGTTTTTCCACAATAAACACTTGCCATCATGGAGCCCCAATTGCACAGAAAGGAGTACAAATAAATATCTGCAGGATATCTAATCTCAACTAGGAAGGGTGACAAACTCAATGATATCCTTGAGTGGTGTAGGTTCTATGTACCTGTAGTTACCACCCTATGCCTCTGCATCCTACTGAAGCAGTGTTTTTAAAACTATGGAAGGAGGGAAAATATGTATTTATAGTTTATCTAATGCAGAGGCCCAAGACTGTAATTTGTTTCTTCTGAGAAAGAGAAATGACTCCGAGAGGGTTTGTAACTCCCATTTCTCAACATAGTCCGTCAATTTCAGAAGCCTGGAGTTCCAACCATAGTTCCCAAACAACAAGGTAGCCTGCAAATGCAGCATGAACCTTCAGAAAGCAAATTTGGAGCAAAACGGTTGTGCGAGTGTTTGAAATTCCGATCAAACAAATTCACAGTGAGCATTCTAGGTACACATAGTCAAAATGATTAGGGAAATGTTCCCAGAATGTATGAAGAATAAATCCCGGGCAATAATAAAGATACCTCCCCACCCTAAAGTGCCTTGAGATAGCACTTGCATCTATCCTTTTTCCTGGGATATGGTATTTTTCCAGTATATCTTTTTGGTCTTCCAGTTCTTTTGTATTGTTGGATTAGCGAAGTAAATCATGTTAAAATTGATACTGCCGAAAATGTGGAGTGATTTGGGCATCCCATTCCCTACCTGCCAAACCTCGCACGCACGCATTATTATCCAATTTAATAAAAATGGCTGTCGCGAATTGAGTATGTGCCATGAGTTCCTTCGCAGTCGTTTACATATCTCAATATAATTACAGCGAAGACCTTTGCCCCTCCTCCAGAGTAAGGGATAATCTAAGCTAACGGTTCCTATCGATGAATAATTCAAAATACTGATTTATGTAATTGAGAAGTCTATGATCATCCGAGTTTTTAAAAATGAAGTAAAGATTGAATTTCCAATTAATAATCAAGGAATATAACTGTATCTCAAGACAAAATCAAGCAGCAAGTGCATCTTGGGGTCAACTTTCGATGTTGCCATTCTTCTTCCACTCACAATTGCCGTTAAGAATGCAATTCCTTGAAACAATCATATCAGAAAAAAGTATTTAATTCATCCAATATAATTCCTGCAAGTTAGTAAGCTTTTGAAGAATTCTGATATCCATAGTCGAAAATTATGAGCATACGTAAGCACGGCTGATACAATTTGGAAATTCGAGGTGAAAAAAAGTAAATCAACCGCCGCGCTCTGCCGTATATCTGACGTCACCAGCCGACCCTTGGCCATAGGGTCAGGTTTTTGCCTAGTAAGAACTTTTCGTGGATGTGAGGATTTCTTTAAGAAAGTATATAAGTCGTATTTTTTTATTTATAATGATCCGCGTGTTTCGTAAATTATGTGAGTCAACAGGACTGTCAAAGGTAAATATGACTACCTCATACTTATCGCGCTTCTTGCTGTTTACCTTTTGTCTTTTGGTATTCCTGGGTATTTTCAATTCAAACTAGAGTTATGTCTCTAAGAATGCCACCAGAATTGCATTTGCTTCGTCTTGGAATGGAAATGAAACACTTGCTGAAGATGACCCTGAGATGTGGGCTTTACTTAAAGAAGAAAAAGCTCGGCAAGTTCAAGGACTGGAACTAATAGCATCTGAGGTGGTCTATGCATAACTCTTTGCCCTTTATCTTGCGCACCTGTTGTTCCTCGATTACATTTTGCAATCTTAAACTCTTTAATGGTTGTCCTACTTCAGAATTTCTGCAGCAGAGCGGCCTTGGAAGCCCTAGGATCTTGCCTGAATAATAAATATTCGGAGGGATATCCAGGAGCCAGGTATATTTATCCAATTATGGGGAAGATTTCTATCCAGAGTATTCGGCGCTAAAGTTATTGTTACTGATACAATGTGATTTATATGAGATTTTCATCATGTATAAACCACCAGCATTAATTATTTGTTGGCATTCAGTTGAATGGAATTAAATAATATATTCATTACAATACCGGTTTCTTATAGGTATTATGGAGGCACTGAAGTAATAGATAAGATCGAAACACTATGCCAACGGAGGGCTTTGGAAGCATTCAATTTAGACCCAGAAAAATGGGGTGTAAACGTTCAACCTTACTCCGGATCTCCAGCTAATTTCGCCGCTTATACAGCCTTAATGAATCCGCATGATCGGATCATGGGACAAGACCTCCCTGATGGTGGGCAGTGAGTACTAATATCTATTTCATTTTTGGGTTGTCTTAATGCCGGCATTATTTATACATTCCCCCAATTCACTGGCATAAGTTAAGCGGCAACTTTCTGAATGCATTTAAAATGGAGTGAGGTATTTCATTTCATCATAAGAAATTTCAAAATAAGTCAAATTGAACCCCAACGCTATAAATAATCACATGATAGTACCATATCCACCGTATATGAACTGCCTAATTCTTTATACAATACATACTTCTTTGGGCCACTCAGAGAAATTATGTATTAAGACAGTAAATATTAATATATCATGAATATTTGAAAATTATCTGGTGTCGCGGGTTATGTTACAAACCAAAATAGAATATCTTAAGCCATATTTTAATTTCTATACCATTACCAAGACACTTAAAGTTAACAGAACTTGGCCCTCCAGGAGCTCACTCATGACTCTGTCTCATCTGGTACAGACTGGATTTTTGCACTCATACTAACAGACAAATATTATTAACTTCTTTTCAATCTGCTTAGTTCAGTTAACTCTTTTTTGGTGTTGAAATAATCTTAATTAATGCCAAGTCAAATGAATTTGTTGCATAGACTTCCAAGGAAGGGGTAATTTCAATTTTAAAATATTTATCAATAAACTTCTACTTGTTTCAACAAAATCAAATTATAAGGAACATCAAGATGAGGCTTTTATGGAAGATGGCAATGGGTGCAAATATATGTTATACTTCATAATTTGAACACCTTAAAAATGAAAATGAATCTCATCAAATTATTGACACAAAAATTTTCAGTCTCCTTGAAGGTTGCAATGAGAGATCATGGAATGTGACGTTGCTGAAAATGCCACAATTGAATTTTCCTTCCATTGCTGATGAGAATATCTTCACTTTGATATGATCCTCATATATTAGATATGCCTTCTGATTCACAGGATATTCTTGAAAACAATATTCATGAAACTAAAATGACAGGAAAGAGGAGATGTTCCTTAACTTATTTCTGTTCTGAAATCAGACTTGTGATCTGTTCCCATGGTGGCTGGGAAAAGGGGGTTAAATTTTTTGTACACTTATTCTCCATATTGGTAGTTTATCTTCTTTTCTAAATTCACAATTTTTGTGGCATAAATGCATGCAACACGTGACTGTGACTGGTGAAAACTCTGCTATTGATGCTTATTTCTTGAATGCATGCATTTCTTAATAAAAAACCATAAACACAGTAATCAACACGAAGGTCGGTTTGATAGTAAGTACAAAACCCAACAGTGTGTGTAATTCACACATTAGGGTAGGGGGGCCATTTTCACTGTGGACACTTTTTTTCCTGCTTGACAGTCATGTATACACATTTATTGCATCAACATTTCCAAACTTATATTTTATTATTGGATAAGTAAGATTAAGGTCATGAAAGACCCACAATGACAGATTATAAATGTAAAAATAATTACAACATATATCACTGAAATGATTATTGTTGAAATATTTTTTGCCAGTCTGACCCATGGATTTATGACTGACCAGAAGCGAGTTTCGGCAACATCTGTTTATTTTGAATCCATGCCGTACCGTTTAAATGTAAGTACTGGACTGATTGACTATGACCGTCTACGGGAAACAGCCAAACTTTTCCGCCCACGTGTTATAATTGCTGGGACATCAGCATACTCACGCCTCCTGGATTATAAAACGTTCCGTGAGGTTAGTTACTCTCCTTCTGTAACATTATTATTGTAATGTATTACTCCTATACTCAAGCAGTAGGAGTGTACAAAATTTTATATTTTACTAGCAGTGTGTTTATTTCTGGTAAGGTTCCTCTGAACTCTTGGTTTATGTGGTCCCTTTGACCTACACTTCTGGAAGGTACCTGTAAATATCCTAGATGGCATACATTATTTTCCTTCTTTTAGCTACTTTTTAGAAGAAGATAGTATTACTTAACTACAATTAATTATGGTCACTACTTAAATCTGTAGAGTTTGCTTCCTTTCTGATTGCTCGTATTCATTTTTGAAACTGTGTAAACAATTGTTCTTTTTTCCAAATTATTCAAATTCATCGTGGCAGCTGATAATGCTTTAATATGTGGTAGCAAACAAAATTTTAAGACAAAAATTGGATTATAAAATAAATGGCATTGGGAGATCAAGGCCCTGAGATATCAAAAATCGAACATGTCTTAAAAAATCTTCATGTTAAGTAGATGTGGAATGGTAATATTTCTGATTGATAATTTAGAAAAATAGGTCATCTTAAATACCATAAAAATTTTGTTGGAAAGGCATTAATGTTTTGCACCTCATTAGCACAAGCATCTAAAAAATTTATAAATCTACCAATTAAAAGCTATTAAGTGTTATTATTATCTCTGTAAAAACTTAACTATTTATAAAACGTATTAAATAAAATTAGAAGCATTTTATGAAACATCTGCCATAAGTCTACCCAAAAGTGGTAATGGTGGCATCTCAAGCCAATTAATGCTAATCATCCCTTTTGTTTGTTTTCACATCTATTGCTATGCACATACTTAGAATGATAAAAAATGAATATATTAATTTTACCTATCCAATCTCCCCATTTATTGTAGCAATTTTGGCACACAATAATTGTTTTAGTTACTCCTTAGAACATGGTTGTATTTCAAATATTTCACTGAAAAATTGGAAATATATATATTCAAGTACTTGTATGTACCAGTGTCATCATATTGTTTTCTTACTAGAAAAATGTTATTTGTATATTTTTAGATTTGCAATGAAGTGAAAGCTGTACTATTGGCTGATATGGCACATATATCTGGTCTAATTGCTGCTCAAGTTATTCCTTCGCCTTTTGAATATGCTGATGTTGTTACAACAACAACTCACAAAACATTGAGAGGTGGTCGGTAAGTGGTGTCATTCCACAGAGGTTGAATGTTATTCATGGTTTGTGTCAACTCCAAGAGCTGATATAGAATATTTTGAAATAATTATCTCTTCAAATTATAATTACTAAAAATTGAGGTTAAAATGTTTTAATCTCAGTTTTTAAACGGCATCTCCCGCAGTTTCTTTGGAATTTCTAAAATTTTCCATTTAATATATATTCTTTCTTTTGTCTCCATACCTTAATTTATTGTCTCGTCTTAAACAATCACAAATATTAAAGGATGTGATTTGAATTACAGGTCAGGGATGATATTTTTCCGACGAGGAGTAAAGGGCCAAGATAAAAATGGAAAGCCAATCATGTATGACTTTGAAAACAGAGTAAATGCAGCTGTTTTTCCCTCACTGCAAGGAGGTCCGCATAACCATGCAATTGGTTCTGTGGCAGTAGCGCTCAAGCAGGTATGTTTGTAGCATTTTAAAATTTCTCTTCATTTGCTTTGCATTGAACAATAAACCATGTTCAGGCATGTTGACTCAGGTTGGTACTTTACTGAGGGCAAAGTGGGGTCCATTTTGATTGCAGTCTAATTTTCTCTGTAGCTGACCGTTTTCTACTTCAGTAATGTGCTTCTTCAAATTTCAAATGTATACTTAATTTTTTTGTCCCCTTTTTAATATGATTAACCCTCTATACAGATTTCTGGATCAAGTTTTTTTGCTTATTTTCCTGTTTAACTTGTGAGATAAATTTTGAAATAATTTGCATTAGAACTGTATATTATAGTATTAGAAATAATCATGCTTGGCATAAGATTACATCCATTTCCTTAAAGAGTATTTTCTCTATGCACCACCACTCTTATTCATGCATTGTTGCTCTGTAAATTTATGTGTGCTCCTTATTTTGTACCTTAGATCCCATTTAATTGTAAAGTTAAGTACTTGGTAGTATTTTTAATAATTGGAATATAACCCAACATTTTTTAGGTTTCTTGGACTATCTGCTGATTATGTGTGCATAGTTTCTGATGGCATTTAGTGTTAACTAAAAATCTAAAGCATGGGACTTTTTCTTCATATCTCCATCATTATCAGGAACTGTATAAGACCGGGAAAACTTTGAGATATGATTAAAATCAAGTTTATGATATGATAGCGTTTGAAATTTAGATGGTTGATTAAATGAATGTGAATATAAAGCACTGGTGTGGCCAATATCTCCTATAATTAGGCGTAGGCATATACTGTATACTGTATGAATGTAATTTCTTGGCCTAACCTAAATATATTATTGCATTTGTCGGTGAAGTTAATTCAATATAAAAAAGTTTTTTTATTAATTATCGTTACTTCTAAGAATTTATTTTATATATGCGCCGGTAAAGGCTACACATTTTGTCGATGGTCCAATTCAGAATAAAATATAAAATAGAGCTAAAGGAGTCATTATTACTCATCATTCTGAACCTATAATATATTATCTATCTAGGGAAATATTTTGTCATCTCCCCTCCATGGAAGTGGAATTATTTTTTATCATTAACAAGGTATTCTACCTTTTTTTTATAGGTATTTAGGGTGGTCCATAATGACGAGCTATATCCAAGTATTTTGGGAACTTCCTATTTCTTTTTTCATTTCTTCTAAACTTCTGCATGCCTTCATGCAGTTTAACAACTCACTTGCTACCTCTACCTAGCTTTCCTAATGTTTTCCCCTATATCACGGCCTCTCATCAAATCACTACTCTTCAATATTCCTCCACACACTTTCTATACCTTTATTGTACTTCCCCCTGTAACTTCCGTTCTGCACCCACTGTAACCATGGCATTGATCTTCCCCTCTGTCCAACTCATCTCCTCCATTCTCTATCACACCCACATTTCATAAGTAAGTGCCTCTTTTGCTAATGAAATTCTTCTCTGAATGTCCTCATTATGATGCACCTTTTTCTCTAAAATACTGCAGAAAAACCTGAGCTGCTCCTTCTGCTCCAGTTTATTACATAGCTTTCCTGCATCTCAAGAATTGCATTACTTTTGTTTTAATTCCAAGAAACTGTAGGAGATGCCACAACAGTAACTTTGAACGGAGTCATTTGCTAATATTCATTTCAATTCAACAATTTCAGAGGGTAAAAATCATTTGCCTTGACCGGAATTTGGATCCGAATCCCTTGATGTCCAGCCAAGTGCTATAGCAAGTTAAGCTATCCTCTACTCCTCCTAAGTTCTCTTAAACTCTGAAATTTTGGGGACTTAAAGCACTTGGCCGGACATCAAGGGATTTGGATTCAAATCCTGGTCAAGGTGAATGATTTTTACACTCTGAAATTGTTGCATTACTTTTGTTTTCTTGTGATAATCCTCATTCCATCCTCCTGTTATTGTTCCTGTAAAGCACTCAATATTGACTGCAATCCTGTGGCTGTCTGACTCACTATCATTTGATAATTTGCTCACTAAACTGACCTAATCTTCTTGCCACCAATTTTTACCCACAGTTCCAGCCCTTCCCATGCTACCTTATTATTTTCTCAGCATATTTGTTGAAAACTGCCTGCAATAATGGGCAACCCTGTCTCACTCTCCTGCCAATCACTGCCCATCCTGATTCTTCCTCTGCTACCTACGCTTACCTCCATTTGATTCATTTACAAGTTTGGAATAAGTGACCACCATGGCCACCAGTTTACTCCCATATTCCAGAATATCTCCATTAACTTTGCCTACTCTACATGGTCAAATGCCTTCTCAATATCCATGAACCACCCAAAGGTATTCTGATTATACTTGGTGTTCCTTTACATAATGTTCTCATCTCTGCTTTGGCATCACATGCTCCTCTTCTCTGTCTACCCCCAAACTAATCCTCACCAAGGTAGTCATTTGCACTGTTTTTTTATTTTCCATTGATGATTCTTTCTTGCATTTTGTTGAGGGTACTGTCTTTCCTGCTTGTGCAATCAAACATATCAACATAGTCTTCTCATATCAGCTGCTTTATCCAGTTTTGGCATTAGGTTCAAAATCGATGTAAAGAAATATTATGGTCATATTCCTCCCTTATAAACATTGTGCATGTGTTCAAAAATCCCTACCTTCCATTTTTCCTCAAACTCTTCAGTAATTCTGCGTGAATATTATCTACTCTTATTGCCTTGTTCAACTTCATCTCCATCAGTGCTTTTCCTAGCTTGCTATCTAATATTCCTGGACACAAAGTATCCTTGTCCATGATGCATTTCCTTTGTATTTCTGAACTGCCATCTTTACCAAAAATCTCTCCTGTGTATTCTTTCCACCATCCCTAAATCTCTCTTGGCTCTATTAATGAATTCCCTATCTTTTCTTTCATAGTAGGTGTAATTTTTCTCTGGCTTCATGGTGACAGATCTCTTACCTTCTTATATAGTACTTCCACTCTACCCTGTATCTGAATTTTCTCCATATCCTCACCATGATCTTTCCACCACATTTCCTTGGCCTTATTAGTTTCTTGTGTAAGAAAGAAAGTACAAGTATGGGGGTAATTAGAAAATTTCTCAGGATGAAATAGAAATGAATGACTTACCTCAATGAAACCTTTTTTCAATGTAGTCTCCCTGTGCACTAATTCGCTTGGTCCAGCAATATTCCAATGTTTTAATCCCATCTAGAAAATTATCAGGCCTGCAAAGTACCCGTCTACTCTGGCTGTAAGTTCTTAGTTTGAAGAGAATCTCCATCCAATGAGGAAAATGTTGAGCTTGGAGAAGGAATGGAAATCTGGCAGAGGCAAATATGGCAAATAAGGCTGGTTTGGCTACAGAATGTATCTTAGTTCATATAGTTTGGCCATGGCAATAACACTTATGTGTGGCGTGCACTGTCTTCGTGAAGGATGACCACCTTTGCCAAACTGGCCTTTTTTTTATTTATCTTTTGCTGTTGTTGGTGCAGGAGGTTCGCGTAGTATTGTCCTGTAATTATTTGGCCAGTGGAAAGATATTCTATCCGCAGAATTCGTTTCACATCCCAGAAAACTGAAGCCATCACCTTTCCGGCCGATTGTATTGCCTTTGCTTTCTTTGGTGGTGTTGAATCAACATGTTTCCACTGCTTTGACTGCTATTTTTTCTCTGGGGTATAATAGTGGACCAAGGTTTCATCTGTAGTCACAAACAACAGAAAATCTTGTTGGTTGCTCTTAAAATGGGTCAAAAATTGCTTGAAATTTCCATTCTGATGCATTTGTGATCCAAAATAAAGAGTTGCGCGCCCATCTAGCAGATAATTTTGTCATATTCAATTCTATTGTTAAAATGTGATAGGCCCATTCAGATGACATCCCTACAGCTTCAGCGATTCCTCACACTTTCAGTTGGCCATTGTATGACTTTAGCGATAATTTCTGGCGTAGTGGCACATTTTAGCCGACCATTACGCAGGCCATCATCTAAGCTGTCCCGACCAAACTTAAACTCATTCGTCCACTTGGCAACAGTATGAAGGAGCAGAGTCCACCAGAGTGTTCTGTAAGTTGCCATGAATTTCCTTCGCTTACACTCCTTTCTTAATGAAGTATTTAATCACTGCTCAAATCTCACTTTTTTCCATCTGTACAAATCACTACACGGGAGCACCAACGGAGAGGCATTCGTGCCACGGTTCTCTTCGCAGAGCACTGACGTGTCATGTGTTTACTCATAAAGGATTAACTATGCGGTAAACTCATTGCGCTAGTGGTGACATCTGGTGGTGATTCCAAAAACTCTTCTAACTGCCCCTGTACCTTCTTCTCCTCCCTATTCCCATGTTTCCTCTCATCAATTTTCTGCTTTCATCTATCCTCTGAAGCATCTCTCCCATGACCCTTGGCTTATTTGTTCCCTTATTCTCTAGCATTCATATCGTTTCCTTAGTTGCTTTTTCTATCCTGTTCTTAAGCTTCACCCACTCTTCCCCAACTGTTTTCAATCTCCTGCTCTCATTTTGAATATTGTCAAGTTTTCTTGGTTATCCTTCCATTTTATTCCTTTTAAACCTTCCAGATTCCACTTTGACACACTCCTACCCATTTTTATCATTTTGAATTTTAAATTGATTCACATGAGAATTAAATTATGGCCCGAGTTTACCACCACTGCATGGCCCAAGTTTGCATCCTGGGAAGCTACGATAGTTGCCACTTTCTAAACCTATGTTGAAACATGATATAATCTAACCAGGTTTACCTGTTTCTTCCTTTACCTTCCATGAGTACCTATACCTGTGGTGATATTTGAACCAGGTGTTTTTTTATTATCAAATCCTTTTTTCTGCAGAATTCAATTGGTTTCTCTCTACGATCATTTCTTATTCTTCAACCATTCTCACTTGTCTTTCTCCCATCCCTCACTTCACCTAACTTTGCATTCCAATCCTCCATTATTATTAGATTGCTCCTTCCTGGTGCATAACCAATTATTTCTTCTAATTTATCGTACAAGCTGTCTATTTCTGCCTCCTTGTGTTGGCATATACGCCTACATTACCACTGGATTTTTAAAATCTGCTTTTATCTCTACCAATTACAATTATGGAATTTAATCACTTACCTGTTGTATATTCACTACCCTCTCCCAAGTTTCCTATTCAGTCAACCAATCCATATTTACACTTATCCACCCACTATAAATTACTCTGTGATTTTCACTTCAATAGTCTCCTTCGTCTATCCATCTCACCTCACACAAATCTTATATGTATATACCCCTTTATCCATTTCATTCTTATTGTTTTCTGGCTACCTTGTCACATCATCCTAAAATTCTATATCTAAATACTAACCATTGCAGTCTTCTTCTTGGTCTTCTTTTTTTGTTTTCAGTTCAGTTATGCTAGGCTTTCATGTGATACAGGGGCCTTTGCTTCCCCACTGCCAGGTGTGACACCGGCTTAGTAAGCCAAGTCCTGTAGTTGTCAGGATTTAGTATTTCCTTTTTTCAACTATATTTATTATTTTGGTGATAATTTTGTTGGTTTACCATTGTCTTTCCCAACAATTTTGTTAGTTTGACGTTCAAATTACTGCCAAATAGCTGTACGATCACTCAAATAACTGCCAAACTGGAGTCAGAGCTTGCAGCCACTGGTATGCTGCACATACTACTTTTATCCTGCTCTTACCCTTTGACCTATCTGCCACAGGTTACCCTATCAGGGGCAATTATCAATGCTCAAACCAGTATAGCTCTAAAGGTCAGTGGAAAGTGCATGTCCTTCCACTAAGTCAGGTCATAGTCCTTGGGAAAGTTGCAGGAAGAAATCATATTTTATTTTAACAATTAGCTTCTAGTTATCAGTACTCATATTTTTCTCCTAACTTTTCTTCTGGCTGTACCTGACCTTATCAGGTGTATCTTACCATATTCTCCTTCATTGGATGAGTAGACCTTCCTCATTTCATTTATTTCCATGGTCTTCCTTCCATAAATCTTTAGGATTGATATTTGTTGCATGAGAAAAAAAATTCAGTTTAACCTGTTGGATGAGAATGATGTATACTTTCAGTCTTGATCCTAGTATATATGCCTATCATTGAAACAAAATGTAGCCTACCAAATAGTTATTAGAATCATCAAATCCAAAATGTCAGTTTCAATGGCTCACACAATTGCTGAATTAAGACAATTCCTGAATAATGAAAATGCTGGACCATGTGGGGCTGTTTTTGTATTCTGGGAATATAAATATCAACTTGACCTTAATGTGAACTTACAAATACTTTAAATAAGTGTTGATTAGTGTATCTGATTTTATGATCATGGAATGAAGACATCTGAGGGAGTATTATCCTCAGCTAGTTAACTATGAGGTTCAACCAAGTTAAATGCATGTGCTCTAGCCAGTATTGAAATTGGTTGTAAATTGATTGGGGACATTTTCCCTGGATGACTTTTGAGTTGTGGGTACTAATTTTTTGTACTTTTAATTTATTGTTTATGTCAAAGGCAAAATCAAGTCACTTCAGGGAATACCAGCAGCAAGTCCTCAAGAATGCCCAGAGTATGGCCAAAGCACTCATCAGAAAAAATTATACTTTAGTATCTGGTGGTACAGATAATCATTTACTCTTAGTGGACCTTAGGCCTAGGGGTCTTGATGGAGCCCGTGCTGAAATGGTGTGCAATCGTGTTTCTATAACCCTGAATAAAAATACCTGCCCAGGAGATAAAAGTGCATTCAATCCAGGAGGTCTTCGTTTAGGTAACTATATTATGTTTCAATTAGCATTTCGTTAATATTATCATCTGCAAATAGGGTTGATATCATAATTTAATTTTCTTCACTCTACCTAATTTTTCTTTATAGCTATTTAGATTAACATTAGAGTTGGCCCTAACCAGAAACGGCTTTAAATAAGGGTTTTATACATAATTATTATCATTATTTGTAATCTACTGGTTAACCCTTTGGCTTAACATTTTTTTTGCAATCTACTCGCTCAGAAATACCCTTTATTTTGAGAAAATATTCTATTGATAAATATGCTATTAATTGTAAAGTTAATAATTTATTTTATTGACAATTTTAAATATCTAGGGTAACACTTTGCCAATAATAAAGTCATATTTTTTAACAGTATTATTAGCAATTATGAAAAGTTTGCAAAATTATTTGAAATATTTTTTGGTATTTTATAAAATTATTGTAATTTTTTTATTTTATTGTGACTCTAAACTGTATCTTATTTCATGCTTGAAAGTTGCATTGAAATGCACTGAAGGGTTTTTGAGATATTGCATAGTGTATCTGGTACTATTCCGAAAAAAAGTTTTTACTGTCATTGGCATTTTATCCCAAAGTTGAATAGCATCTTACAATATTTTTTTTAATTTTGTTAAATATCTCTTAACCTGAATTCTTGTTATTGGAATAATACAGATAGAATATAATTGCAAATTCTTTAAGAGCATATTGTAAGTAACACCTTAAGGTTTAGGCCTTTTTCGTATCCGCTGGACAAATACTGTCTTCATTTTCCTGAGAAAATTCTGCACTGTTGCACTTCTCACAGAGTTTGAATAATCTGAACTATTGGGGTCACTTTCTTCACTGCTCTCACCAAGACTGATGTGACTATCAAAAAGAAACTTTTCTACATCATCGTCAGTAAAAATCTTTCGCTTTTTGTCGGCCATTGCTTCAGAAGTAGCATGAGTATACATGGCCACAAGCATCCGTGGCTGTGACGGCAAGAGTACTCTGTTGTCTCTAACTATTGTGTATTATCAGAAGGTCACAACCTCATTTAGAAATTCTATCTTTATTGCTGATGTGGATGCAAATAAGAATAGATGAAAGGCGACTTTCGTGTGGCAGTAGAGAAGATGGCACTATATTTTCCATAGTAGCAAGTTCACTGAAGACTAAGACATTGGGTATCTTTCATTTACTTTCAGCGGATGGTACTCATCAATTATCCAAAATGAAATAGTGCTTCATTTATCTTATGTTGGCTATGAATAGGTGCCTCAACAATTCTTTATTAAGTAGGAGAAGGATATGAGAGAAAGGAGACAAAATTAGCCAGTGGTGAATGTGCATTGGGTTCATGATAAATGTAGATGGAAATACTTCAAAACCATTGAATATATAAGAAAATAAAATATGACCTGCAATATAATAAAAGCACCTGAGTATGTATTAGGAAAACATAAAAGCAATAAAGAACAAATTATGAAAAATATTTGACCCTTATATTCCAAAAGAAGGTTGGAAAAAAATAATATATGAGACTGTCGGATAGCCATCTTTGTAAGCCAATGGGTTAAGGTAGGTTTTGGTTGGACACAAGGTATCAAATGGTGCAGTGACAGTTCCCTTGTGTCTCCTAACAAAACACAACCTAACATCCTAACTGCAATAAGCCCATCTTCAACTCTATATACTTCCTCCTTCACATCATTCCATCCAACATTTCTATCTTATTAATGCCCCTTCCTGAATTGCCTGACATTCTCCCCTATATCACAGTCATCAATATCCCATTGCCAACCATAATGCATCCATCTTTCCTGCCTCCTTTGGATTTCTCCCAAATATACCCCCCTCCTCCACCTGGCACTTCCTCATTTTTAATTCCTTCCTGTAGACTTCATTTTCTCCACACCGACATTTCAAAAACCTCAAATCTATGCCTATCATCCTGCTTCAATGACCATATTTCTGTGCCATACAAAACTGCACTCCATGTCAAAGTGTTAACGACCCTTTCCCTAACATCCCTTCTCAGCACCCTCATCATCATTTCCCTCCGCCTTATAAAAGCTTTTTTATGTAAAGCATATCTTCTCCTTATGACCATCTACGTTAACTGATGACCCCCACATTGCGGAAGGGAACAATCTTGTTCATGCAAACTGATGTTTGAATATCAGGGAACTTGCTGAAGAGTGTGTCAACTTGATTGGTTTGACTGTGAAATTCTGATGAACAATTGACGATGCATCGAGTCTCTGCCAAATTTGTGCCTCACCTGATGACAGCAGACCAGAAACAACATTGTGTTCAAGTCTGTCAGGAACTGTTCGATCGAGCAGAAGAGGATGAAACCTTCTTGTCCAGGATCATAGCAGGTGATGAGTCATGGGTTTATGGATATGACATCGAAACAAAAGTGCAATCTTCACAATGGATCAGTGAAACATCTCCTTGCCCCAAAAAAGCTAAACAGGTTCACTTAAGGTGATGCTGACTGTTTCTTTTGATGCAAAGGGGGTTGTGCATCATGAGTGCCTGCCTAAAGGCCAGTCAGTCGACATGGAGTACTACCTGGGGGTTATGAAACGCCTAAGGGAGAGAATCAGGTGAAAACAGCTTGAACTTTGGAGGAGCGTTTTGTGGTATTTTTCACTATGACAACATGCTGGCTCATCATATCTCAGAACTGAAGAAATTTTAGCTGAAAACAAGACTGCTGAGCTTTCCCACCAACTCAACTCACTAGATCTGGGCCTATGTGACTTTTTCCTATTCCCCCAAACTAAATACCCCACTCAAAGAAAAAAGATTTGCCACAATGGAGAGATTGAGAAAAATTTGACAGAGGAGCTTACGAGCATTCTGGAAGAAGCATTCCAGGACTGTTTCAAAAACTGGAAACACCATTAGGATAAGTGTATACCTTAGGGATGAGACTACTTTGAAGCGGACCCTGACTAATAATATCTAAGTGAAGTATTTTTTGTAATATAAAAGTTCAGGAACTTCTTGAACATACCTCGTAAATGCTACCAAGTAGTCCATAAAAACTCTTCCTTCCATCTTTTCTTAAACCTTTAAGTAGTTCTGATGTCTAACCCCTTTACTTTAATTGATTTTAATTCCATTAATGCCTTTTCTATCTCACTGTTGAGTAAGCCTGGACCTAAGCTGTCCTCATTTACATTATATTCTCTTTCTATGTCTAACCTTGCTGTTCTAAGTACTTCACCATACAGTTCTTCCTTTTATATTCCTTCCATCTCTCTTGAATATTTTCTGGTTCAGCTAATATTTTGCTTTCTTATCCCTGATTGATAACAGATATTTTCCCTTTTTGCTTCTTACCAGTGTTTTAACCGCCCTGTATAGCGTGAAAATTTTGCCCTTCCTCTGCAAACTTTCCATATCCTCCCACTGTATTTTCCACCTTGTTTATTTTACTCTATTTGTTACTTGCCTCATTTTATTATTCAACTCTTTATGCTTCTTTCTACCTAACTCTTTATCTACATTATTCCATTTTGTTTTCTTGTGTATCTTTCCAATTATTTCGTCTGTAATTCATGGAAAATTTGTCACTTCCCTATTTTATAGTTTCAAATAGTTTCTTTTGTGGCTATCTATATAGTTTTGTTGATATCCTATATTCCCATGTTTCCTTTGTAGTACCCAGCTCCCGATCCTCGTTCGTTTTTTTCTCTATAGCCTTTTGATACTACTTCTTTGTCAACTCACTTAATGCTTCTACATTTCATTTCCTGAAGCACCTTCCCTGCTTTATCTTTTCTAATCGAGTACTACACTTCATAACTACTGAGTTATAATTATGATGATTCCCCATCCACTCCTGGGAAACTACAAATTGATCACCATATTCCTAAATCCATGTCTAACCATAATATAAGGTATTTCTGAAAAGTTGTTGACCCCAACTTGAAAATGGCAGCATTCCTTAATAAAAGTTAGGCAATCTGTTCGTGCATGCATTAAAAGGTACTCACCAAAATGTCAGCCTTTGCGACACTCAGCTGTAGTTTGACAATGGTTTGATTGAGTCATTGTGAGGGTTTTCGTGAAAATAGAAAAAAATTGAGTATTAAGTTGTCATTAAATAGCTAGCTAAAATTCATCAATTGCTCTTTGAGTTAGTTGACCGCTCACCATATTCACCAGATCTAGCCCCCAGTCACTTTTTTTTTGTTTTCCAACCTTAAAAGTTTCGCTTGGTGGACAGAGATTTTCATCAGACAAGGAGATTATCACATACCACTTTTTTGCAGAGAAAGGTGTAAACTACTATTTGGAAGGGTTAAAAGAGCTAGAGCAGTGCTAAAAAAAGTGCATCAACTTATAAGGAGACTATGTTGAAAAATAAATTTGAAGAAAAAATTTCTTCCAAAGAAACTGCGGGAGATGCCGCAACAGTAACTTTTAACGGAGTCATCCGCTAATGTGCATTTTAATGCAACAATTTCAGAGCGTAAAAATCATTCGCCTTGACTGGGACTCGAACCCAGATCCCTCAATATCCGGTCGAGTGCTTTAGCCACTTAAGCTACCGAGGCGTCCTCTTAAACTCTGAAATTTTGGGGCTTTTAAAGGAACTAGATGTTATGACGAAATACCGTACATACAATGTCACATGCATTCGTAGTCGTGCGCGAGGCGCCACTGTCCACGAGGTTAAAGCCAACTTTAAACACGTATGGTGTTTTCCCTTTGACAAATTCCAAAGAAACTGCGGGAGATGCCGCAACAGTAACTTTTAACGGAGTCATCCGCTAATGTGCATTTTAATGCAACAATTTCAGAGCGTAAAAATCATTCGCCTTGACTGGGACTCGAACCCAGATCCCTCAATATCCGGTCGAGTGCTTTAGCCACTTAAGCTACCGAGGCGTCCTCTTAAACTCTGAAATTTTGGGGCTTTTAAAGGAACTAGATGTTATGACGAAATACCGTACATACAATGTCACATGCATTCGTAGTCGTGCGCGAGGCGCCACTGTCCACGAGGTTAAAGCCAACTTTAAACACGTATGGTGTTTTCCCTTTGACAAATTCCAAAGAAACTGCGGGAGATGCCGCAACAGTAACTTTTAACGGAGTCATCCGCTAATGTGCATTTTAATGCAACAATTTCAGAGCGTAAAAATCATTCGCCTTGACTGGGACTCGAACCCAGATCCCTCAATATCCGGTCGAGTGCTTTAGCCACTTAAGCTACCGAGGCGTCCTCTTAAACTCTGAAATTTTGGGGCTTTTAAAGGAACTAGATGTTATGACGAAATACCGTACATACAATGTCACAATTGTTGCATTAAAATGCACATTAGCGGATGACTCCGTTAAAAGTTACTGTTGCGGCATCTCCCGCAGTTTCTTTGGAATTTGTCAAAGGGAAAACACCATACGTGTTTAAAGTTGGCTTTAACCTCGTGGACAGTGGCGCCTCGCGCACGACTACGAATGCATGTGACATTGTATGTACGGTATTTCGTCATAACATCTAGTTCCTTTAAAAGCCCCAAAATTTCAGAGTTTAAGAGGACGCCTCGGTAGCTTAAGTGGCTAAAGCACTCGACCGGATATTGAGGGATCTGGGTTCGAGTCCCAGTCAAGGCGAATGATTTTTACGCTCTGAAATTGTTGCATTAAAAAAAATTTCTTGCTTATTTGTTAGGTTGGAAACTTTTCAGACTACCCTCTAATAGTATAACCAATATCTTTCTGAGTCCTCTACTGATCACATACCCTATGGACTTCTTTCTTGCTATGGTTGCTTGTTGGCATGTAGACCTGAACAATGACCAAGTTCGTTAATTCAGTGTTCACTTCTGCAAATAGTATTTTATTAGTCGCTTGCTCTATATTTACTATGCTTCTTCTTACCTTTTTATTCAATATTATTGCCACTCCTCATTGTTTCTCTTTCCCTCCGCTGCGTATTACTCTGTAAAGATCACTCCATTAATTCCATTTCTTTCCATCTCACCTCGCACAGCCCTAAAACACCTGTATTTCCTCTTTCTATCTCTCAATTTATATTTTATAATTTTCCTCTCCTCAACATTGTCCTAACATTCAAAGCTCCTATTCTAATTAATATATGTCCTTTCCTGCATCTTCTGTGCTGCCCCTGTCGGTTTTGCTTTCCAAATGTCTCTGTTTTGCTTTGAGAGAATTTATGCTTGAACATAGTAAATAAAGTGATTTATTCGTTCACACCATGTTCCATGAAAACGTTGGTCTTGATATTGTTTAATTTTTATTTTATTTTAAAAAGCAATATGATTGCATTTAAATTATGAAATAAAGTTTTAAAAATCAAGTAAAATTTTGCTTTTTAATGATTTTATTTAAAGACTTTCCTCAAATACCTTCAATAAACCTTCTCATAAGGCAATGTTATACTGTATATAGTACCAAGTGGAAAAATAACAGTACTTCCTTCTTGATTAATTTTATTATTTCTATTTTAATCTTGATGAGACTATTTTAAGCATCATTAATATCCCCAATGGTATTTTTCATTGTTCATTTGTAATAGGGTCTTTAAAGGTTTCCTAATGATTCATATTGTTATGTTTTAAGTCAGTTGATTCTATAATAATTCTCAAAGCCTTTGTACCAAATAATTTAATCTATAAAAGAAATCTTGAGGTTGCTCGAAGCTTCAAATTTAGATGCTGAAAAATGCAAGGTATCACCAAGAAACTAGAAAAAAAATTGACTAAAAATAATCAAATTATGAATGCATTAACCACTTGATTAATTTGAATGATGAATAAATTAATTCACTTAATAAAGCATAATGTACAAATGTAAAAATTAGTAATTGGCCGATAACCTAAGACCAGTTAATTTGAAATCAGTAGTCAGGTATTTTTCTTATTAAAGTATCTCAATTTTGTATTCTGGTTGCTGTAACCTTAGAATATAATGTTCAATTGGCCATTTTCACTAATACGTTAGTCACTGTTGGTATGAGGGTGGTCTCAGAAGTACCCAGCCTGACCTAGAGATGGCAGTAGTTGTTTGACAAATATCACTGTATTAGAAAGTATGCAATCTATAAAGCCTATCTTTTAAGTGTGAAGACGTTAAGTTGTTCAGTATTTGTATGCCAGCCATCAATAATGAATGCTATCAGTGAAAATGGAGAAAATTGGTCATCGTTATGTGACACAGTACTTTAATTTGAAAGGCCTCGGCCCAACCAATTAAAAGCTGACCTGGATTCTAGTCTGGGTGAGTCTGCTCCTTCGTTTACAACAGTAAAATATTGGTTAGCAGAGTTTAAATGAGACCGTACGAGCTGTCAAGAGAAGCATCACATTGGGAGACCAAATGAGGTGGTGACTCCAGAAATGGGGAAGGAAATCCACAAGGTGATACTGGATGATCGTCAACTGAAAGTGCATGCACTAGCAGACAAAGTAGGCATTTCAAACAGTGCGATATATCGCATATTAGCTGAAAATTTGGACATGAGAAAGCATTACTTCACACCCGAGACAAAAGAACTATCAAAACAATGGATTCAAAAGGGAAAACTGCCTCCAAAGAAGGCGAAGACGGTTTCATCTGCAGACAAGGTCATGGCGTCTGTTTTTTGGGATGCGTGTGGGTTAATTTTCATTGAATATCTTGAAAAAGGAATAACTATCAATGGCGACTATTATGTAAACTTATTGAAACGTTTGAGCAAAGGAATCAAGCAAAAGCAGCCGCATTTGGTTTAGAAGAAAGTGTTGTTTCATCAAGGCAATGCACCAGCTCACAAATCCGTTATTGCAATGATCAAAATTCATGAATTAAAGTTTGAATTGCTGCCTCATGCACCCTATTCGCCAGATTTAGCCCCCTTAGATTATTTTCTGTTTGCAAACTTGAAAAAAATGGCTCAGTAGTCAAAGATTTTCCAACCGTGAAGAAGTGATGTCGGCAGTTAATGGCTATTTTGAGGAGTAAGACAGTCATTATAAAAAGGGTATTGAACTTCTTGAAATTTTGTTGGGTAATATTTTTATTAAAAGGAGTTGAAATAAAGTGATTTGTGCCCAAATCAGCTCATGAAAGCAGCATATTACGTTCAACAAATCCATTTTTTGAGACTATATTTCTTCTGGGTACAAATTTCAACATTAATGCCATTCAATTGAAAAATTGTTGATGTAGTGTTTTTTTGCAATATTTATGAATCATGTTTTGCCCTTTCTTTAACTGTTGTTCAGAATATTTTGATTTGATTAAATTTTTATGTGATATGTCATTTCATTGTGCATGTGTTAACTCACCGAGTGAATTTAAGAGCGGCGGATGCTTTAGGCTTTGGAATGACCACTTGGGGTTGTTTATTCAATGATGAATCAAACTGAGTAATTTTTGTGAATAACAGTGTGTATAGAATGTAAAATTATGAATTGTGTTGGAGACATTGTTTTGTAAAATCACTAATTCTGAAAAACTTTAAATTCAGATGTAATTTTAAAATGTGCCAACTGATTGATGTTCTATGTAACTGAAATCATGAAAACATGAAGCCTGGAACTCAGGTTTTCACCTAGCAACTGAGTGTTACTTTATTACATTTTATTGAGTTTAACACTGTGTTACTTTAAAGTCTATGTGAAGGGTTATGTGTTATAATGATAAAGGAAACGTAAGACCAATTGTTTTACGGTTCTTGATTTTGTGACATTAAAAAAAATTTGTGGCGGCAATCATGGAGGCAGTTAATGAGGGCAAGGAAATGATATTATTTCGTCTTCTCATAAAAATTTGTGGTGGATTTGGAATTCAAATTTTCCCTAATTTTGATCACAATATCTTAAAAATCCTTTAAAAAGGTAATATCATATGTGCATGTTAATTTATAAGTTATTATTATTTGATAATTATTTTTTATATTTAAAATGGGAAGAAGTGTGTGGGGAAAGTAATTTGTTTGGATTTTTATAATTGCATTTATTATTATTTAGATAAGTTGAAAATATATTTACTTCAAGGTGAAATTCTAGTATATATCTTGAGTAGTTCCTGAAAAATGATAATATCTTAAAATTTTTCACTAGCCTTTTTAAATATTTATATGTATGACATAATTATTCATGGTAGAGTAATGTAGTAAAAATCATTTAAACCTGTCATTCATCATTCATTAATAAAGAATCAGCTAATAAGTTGACTGTAGCCCTTGCTGTCTTTCTCATGGGAGCTCTCCTTTTGTTTACCTCTCTATAATTGATGTTTGGCATATTAACTGACGCTGGTACAGAAAGGTCTAGAGTGAATTTGATATTTTATAATCAATGTGTTTTAAAATATAAAAGGGGCACATTAGTTGAGAAAGTCGTTCTTCTTTGCACTTTACGGCTAGAAAATTGTTTTTTTTAAATTGTATTACTAGGAGCACCAGCATTAACATCCAGGAACTTCAAGGAGAAAGACTTTGAACAAGTGGTCGAGTTCTTTGATCATGCAATGTCCATTGTTGCTGATGTGAAAGCAGCATCAGGTGAGAAGATATGTTTTCATGAAAGATTAACATACTGTTTTGTTTTTAAATTTCAGTTCCTCATTTAAAGTCTCTATTACAGGCAGTAAGATGAAGGACTACAAAGAATATTTGGATAGCAATTCTGTTATTTTAGATCGAGTGGAAAAACTAAAAATTGATGTAAACAATTTTGCCAAAACATTTCCCATGCCTGGATTTATGGATCGTTAAGATTTTTAGAAATCAACTGATACTGGTGTTTCTCATTAGCACTTGAATTCAGGCTTCCATTCTGTCTATGTTGAACTGTGATAATTCCTAAAAAATGTTATTTTTGTAAAACAAAATGGAGCAGATTTATCACAATAACTTCTGGTTCATGGCAGTGTAGGGGATGAAATAAAAAGTATGAATTTGCTGAAGACTTTTTTTCTGTCTCTCACCATGACCTTTTATCCATGATAAAAGCTGATAAAATAATTTTATTTGGAAAATGGATTTTTAGGATAATTTTGGAAGTGGAAAGTAATCAAAGTTGATGTACATCATATGTATGTTTATGAGCTGTATAAATGCAATTCATACCAAATTGAATCTAGTAAAATGAATTATTTCATACATAATATAGAAAATTTAATTGTGAAGAACTAGAGAAGCCCTCCTAAAAAGTGTTAAATAATGTTTTTATGTTGTCTAACTAAAACAATTTTTGTTAAATCATTAAATGTATTTGTTGAGTAAAATTTTGAAGTAATACATTTGATATTTATCAATATTTGTTTATCTGCATACCTCATTGGTAATTTGAATGTTTGACTAGCTTCTGACTGAAAATTTATTAGTCATAATCTAATAATAATATGGTGGCAAGCCACCTCATTATTATGTTTATTATAATTTGGTGGCTTGACATCAGCCACTTAGCATATTGTACTATTGGTTCATAACTTTTCATTTGAATAAACATAGTTGTTAAATGTTAGTTCTTATGTACCTGAGGGCATAGTAAAAGGTCAACTCAATTCATGAGTATCAAAATAGCTTCCAGGTTGTTACCAAGAATGAAGTAGTTTTCCACAAAATCCTTTAGATTTTTGCATTAATGACAACAAGTACCTCAATGAAGTCATATCTAACTCTGTTAATTTCTTTGAACTTTATATCTTATATATTAAAGATATTGGGTGCTTTGAATGACCATACACTTTTATTTTCTTGTTAAACCATTTTTAGCATAATCTACTATTAGGCCTATAAAGTTTGTCATACACTGCTTCAGTTTGCTCATTCTTTACAATTAATGATTGTTCAAATCTGCCAAACATGTTAATTTCAGCAGTCACTTCCTAGTTTGAATAAAGCCTCCCTGCTAGCATTTTTTTCATATTTGAGATCAGGTGGTGATCTGAGGGAGTCATAGCTGGGGAATAGTAGGTATGGTGAATGGGCTAAATCATGACTTGTATCAATTTTTTGCCCACAACGACAGTGAATGAACTGGTGTATTGCTCAGTAATCATTAAAATTCATACTCTCACAGTGTCAGGTGGGGATGTTAGATTGATTTGAATGCCATCTTCCCGGCAGAATATGTATTCTTCAGGATCTCATTGCCTCTCAGCGTCTGCATTCACTTGTCATACCTTCTTTGAATTTCTCCCAACAATATTTTCTGTAATCCTAGGATGCCTAGAACTTAATTATTTCTTTTCTTTGAATGCAGTCTCCCTTGCCATTACCTCTGCATGTATATTGAAAAGCATGGGTGATAATGGTCATCCATGTCTTACTTCCACTAAGCTTTTCTCATCCCGACTCCATTTTCTATCCTCACAAATTCAGTCTGAGACTTTTACAGACTCCAGGAAAGTTTTCCATCTATCATTCTTCTTTTACCCACCATATGTACCTTTCTATTGCAAAAGATAAATTCATTGTACTCTGAGTGAAATCCAGTAAGCATACACAACGTCTACATTAAGGCCTTCCGTTGTGTCAGGGTTTTTTCCTAGGAAGGGCTTTACATTGTGCTGCGGTTCTTAGTCTCACTTAGTACTTAGTCTCACACCAAAACAATGAAAGGGCATTATTCTATAGTGCTTAATTTTCAATGCTGAACATTAATATTGGAATGAGGTGTCAAAAACTTCTCTCAATGTTTTTTATTTTTGTTTTATGCTGCTTCTAGAGGGTATCCGCTTATCCAAAATTATAGTTCACAGAACAATTCCCGCGATGTAGTCTTGTAATGTTATCAAACTCTCTGAAGACATTTTCATTCATGAAAAGGTGAGTTCTCTTTTCAAAACTTACCGCCCTCATTTTGAAACGAGTCAACCCAGCCGTCGCTGCACTACCATATTTGTTAACATTTTTCACAGCAGATGGCCCGCCTCGGAGAAGTTGCTCTTTCTGGTCCATAGAGGGTTGACGGCGTGGTGGCTGTATGTATCATTCCGCCTTTGTAATTGTCAATTACTGAGATATCAATTCTTAATTTTGCTGTTCCTCTTAAAGTTATTAATATATTGTGTAGTTTCTAAAATTGAAAGCGTAATTCGGGATGTTTTGAGCTCAGCTTTTATTGACGATTTTAAGTTCAAATATAAACATGAATTTATCCCTCCGCCTCGGGCAGTAAACACCACAGGTAAACCAGTGAGGATTTAGGCGTTCCAAGTAGTGTATGTGCCTCAGGTGATAATCAAGTGGAGTTGTTACTATATATGGCGGAAGTGTTGCTGTTATTAAAAATGTAAAGTACAAGTGGTGGGACTGAGGATAAAAGAATGTCCGAATCTAGGAGAGGAACCCGAAGAAAGAGAAGTTGTTGGTTCGCCGTCTTCGGATTTGTCTCTCTTCTGGCATCTGTCGTTAATGGTAAGATATTTTAACATATTTCTAACTTCTCACCTAGTGAAGACTAGCCTTCCGGATTACAAACGAATTGCTCAATTGGCACCATACTATATAAAATTCAGACTTCTCTCAGTTACTCATGCGTGATTTTTTGTTTAGGGTTTCCTCAATCTCTTGAGTACTTAAGGACACTATATTTTAGTTTGGAGATAGAAATTTGTTAGGTTTTGTAGGACTAGAAATCTATTGAGTAAGCTGAAGGGATGAGGAGCAAAAGCCTATTTCCTTTAAAATTTATTTTTGGCATAAAATTGAAAGAAGTAAACAGATTGTTGTTCAGCCCTCAATACTTGTTTAAGCCAATGCAGTCACCGCGCCAGAATGATGGGGAAATGTGTTACGCTGTTTTCTGTTATGAAAATTGTTTAATTTCTTCGCTTTGTATTATTTATTAGAAAATAGTCCCTGAACTTGCTAGATCTCGGATGCTTGATTTGGAGCGTAGTCGATCGTTTACCTTCACAGATTGCCTACCTGCGTTACGAGTTAATGAACGGGAACTCGAATTTCTAAAAATTAGCTTGAAAATGTGGAATGTATTTTAATATTTTTCATTTTCGTGTGTAACTGCTATTTACAAAAACAAATCATTTAAATATTTGCTGTTGGTGCAAATAAACTCGATGCGTATTTATAATTTATTAATTAGATATATTAAACTCAGCGAAAATTGTAAAACATTAACCTTCACATGGTTTGATATTGAAAAATGAAAATGATCGAGCTCGTTGACAAAAATTCAAAGTTGAAGTGGTCATTAAAATACCTTCCCGTCATTGCTAATCCTAAATTTTGTACCTTCATTTCGTTTCGCTGGTTTTCTTTATTTTTTATCTTTTGTGTTTGTAAGTTTGTAAGTTTGCCTTCAATATGGTTTTACGTCGATCAATTTACTATGTCAATATATTATGATGCAGATACTTTTACCGTGCAGCTGAATTTAATATCGTCATTCAACCCGCAATGCAACAATGAATATTACCTATTTCACGGAAAAGGGTGACTTCCTTGCGTTTAGATGAGTCTGTGTAATTTTGACTGAACATCAATTGCCCCATTGATTGAAAACTGAACTTTAATCAGAAATCGTATTTTAATCATAACTTTCAATTAGTTTAAATAAATAGCTTTCAGAACATGACATAATTCTACTGCTGATTTATTATATATGTTGATACTTGGGTGCAATTTTTAGTTACTTTTTATTATATATTTTAGCTCGTTAGCTAATACATCATCCCAACCAACTCCAAAGTTAGGGTGGGAATAAGTCGGTTACGAAAAAGTGCGCGTTTTCGAATGTCGGTGATTTTTTTCACGCGCTAAAGAATTAGTTGAGATGCTATGTCAAAATATCTAAGGATTTAATGACTTGCGCGGATTCGGATTTATCTCTTACAACCGGGTTGTTTACGGTTTGATCTGATTTTGCTAAATGAATCGCAACCTACTATGTAGTGTCATTATTTGACAGCTTCAAACCTTCCAATATCGCGTACATTTCTTAAGAGCAAATAGTCTGACCTTCTTCTATGGTCTTACTTTCTTAGCTAATCCATATTTATCCTTTTAAGATTCGACAGCATCTCCATCAGATGATGGATATCTCAATTCCATTGACTTTCTAAGATGTTCACGCTTACAATCAAGGTGCGTTTTAAATCCACGGGGAGGTGATGATTGATAAATGTGTATTTCACTGCTATTTGATTGCTTATTGTGTCGCAGTTATCCAAACTAGTAAATGATATCGATTTTTTGATTTTTCTTCAACCGCCCGAGGTTTCTTGCAATAATCCTGAGCGCGCTGGCCGAATTAGTAAGGCAGCTTTTTATTATTAGACTTATCTTACGACACTTAATAGTGTATCTACAGTCTCCTTCGCGTTAAAATTGGTATTAATTATAGTTTAGTAATTTACCCGATGATTTTCACGGAGCCATTGAGTTTTAATTTCATGATAGGCGCAGTGATAAAGAAATGGGTTATAATTATTTGGTATTTCCCCAAGCCCAAAGTCATCCAGTGCAAAACTTTATGCCATGATGAATGTCTTATTTTTCGTCTTAAGTATATTTCAAGGTGCCCGCCCGTTAGATATTTTAGTACCCTGCAAGCCACCGCTAGGGTTTGTGGCAAGGGGTGAATACCAGACTAATTTTGACCCTAATATGACACCTACCGCGGTCTGAAAATGTTTTTCTCATCCCTAATCATTCGTGGAAAAAATGACATCTTAAATTTGTCTGTTCTACACTTAACATCTCTAATTTTATTGTCATGATCTCTCCTACCGTAGTACAATGGGGTAATAATACATTTTCAGCATCCCTGATGAATAGGCATCCTTCCAAATTATGCAAGGGTATAATCTGTAATTTAACCTTCTCTCCGTGAGTGATTCCCCGCCTAGCTCCTAATATTTTGGGTACGCTGCTAAGTTTATCTTAACATTTGACAAATCTAGCTCCTCTAGCCTGCACGCGATCCAATTCGGCAATCAATCCAACTTCGCGAGGATCCCAAATTGTGGCATCATATTCAAAATGAGGTCTAATCAGCGATAGATAACATCTCTCTTTGACCTTTTCATCACATTTACCCAGTACTCCTCTAATAGAACCTAATTTTTTGTTAGGTTGTCCTCATATTCCCCGTGTATGTTTCACCCAGGAGAGGTCGTGAATGAGGGCAAAGCCTAGGTATTTAATCGAGTCTACTCTTTCCATTTCGTTATTCCGGATACAGTAGGCGTTCGGAAGGGAATTGCTCGTTTTCCAAAAATTCATCACTACACGCTTTTTAAACTTTAATTCTAATTGCCAAGTGCCGACCCAGCGTTGTATAGGATTAAGGTCATCTGATAAAGCTGCTATGTCCTCAGGATTACGGATATGACGGTAAATCACTGCATCGTGGGCAAAGAAACGTATTTTACTAGTGGCTACGGAGTCAATGTCCTTAACGTAAAGTGGGAATAAAAGAGGTCCAGTAACACTTCCCTGAGGAATACCTGAAGTAACTTTGCATTTGAGTTAACTCCATCTATGACTACTCTTTGTGCCCGAAAGTTGATCATTACCTCGTTTGTTACATTATAGTAAGGTGGTTAAAATGACGAGACCAAGACAATGCTGTTCATGTGTGAATATTCGGTTAAACTTAAGTTTCATAAGCTAATTTTACATATTTTTGCGAACTCGAGTGGTATAATGATGGTTGACAGCATGGGAACGTTAACTAATATTCCTAGATAGCCGTTAAGGTTGGATTTAATCGAGGATACAATAAAGAATCTAATCGATTGCATTCTCTTAGCATTGTAAGACAATGGTTACAATTTAAGAATCCATGCTGCTGCCGAGAATAACCGTCGCGTAGTCAAACAATCAACCAAGGCTACGGTAATTCCCGGAAGCAGCATGAATCCTTCATCTGATATAGATCGCGGAAGTCTTACGGTTAATGGTTAATATTCTTCCTTCAGTTTACGAATTAATTCACTACTTAATATGGTGTCTAGTTGCAAACCCTCATTATAAAACGTCCGTATTCATCCCCCAAAATTATGTGTCTAGGCCTTGATCCTTAGAAATAAACTAGTACACTCTCTTTCGCAGACTTAAAACCTTATGCTCTCCTCATTGGTGAAGGAATGTGAAGGAATACCAGGGAAATAAAGCTCTTCGTCCTCCCCGTTTAAAAACACTGCATAATTTGTTTTTCAATTGTTTGTGGTCATGATTTTGTATGGTAAATATTGACCAATTTTCCCCGGTTCTCTTTTTGCTTTTTAATAATCCTCATTAACATTTTTCTTCACTTTGTGAAAGGTGCTCGAAATTTGGGACACAATTATGACTTTTTCATGCTATAACAAAAATGCCAATAAATATATTCTTCTGGTCAAGTACCAAGGTGTGTAGAAAAACCGTAGGTGGCAATCAGTGAGCGGCGTCACAGTGATTAGCATTAGCATCATGGTTGCGATCACCGATCTTCATAACATACTCGTCATCGTTATTTAAATAATGTTTAACAATAATCTGTCGCCGCTCTTCAAAGAACTTGATACCAAACCCAGTATAACGTGATTGTTGCCGCTACCTAGAATTAGATCGCAAGATCCGTGATCGCTGTCTGTGCTACAGTGGAAAATCGCATGCAGGATTCAGATTGGCATTGAACCCTAAAAAAAGTTGAGCGCTTAAGTGTAAAGTTGAGTAAATTAAAAAAGCGCGTACGAATGGAGGTGGAGGGAGGCATCGTTTTCGTCCCAACGAATGGCGGGGTTTGAGGGGGTCCTGTTGCTCTCAACGCTTAGGAGACAACAGGAGATGAGATTTCATATTTCTCCTCTAACTACTACAAAACGATGCAGAATATCATTAAATATCCATCTACATCCAGGGGTTAGTTTTGTGCATAAGTTTCACAGTGTATGGATGGTAGCTACCACAATAGTTAACCCCTGCTAATTCTTCATTTTCTTTGAAGTTGTTTTTTTACTGATCCTGCCCCTCCGACAAAGCTATTTCCAATCCGTTTCCGTATTTTCTCCGCTTCACTGTTTCCAGGAGTCAATTATGTTAGTGCGTCCGTTTCTCTGCCGCCATTCCAGCATGTCTTTCATCGACGTCCCGTTATATCTCGTTAACATTTTTTGTCCTTGTCTAAACTTGTCAATTGCATTCTTTGCCTATTATCGCCCCGGCGATCAATCTCCAACCCCTTCACATTCCCAGTTACACGATTCTTCTTAGTTTCCATCGTCCATTCCTTTCTTTTGTTCCTATACACCTTCGTATCCATTCTCCCGACCCAATTGTGCGTACACTGCTCAACTCTTTCATTTCTTGTACTTATTACAGTAGTCGTCATTACATGAATATGGACGTTTAGTCTTTTTTCCCCAAGTTATTCTGAACTGTTTTTCAAAGACCATTGATTAAATATGTAAACTATTGTTCAAATTTGGGATTGAGGGAAATTATAGACCATTGATTGTCCATTGGGAGAATGGAGGCAGGAATTCTATCTACGTTTATGTGCCTTTCCGGATTATGTGCCATATTTGATGTGTCTATGAACATAAGCATGATATCCCGTTATCTACCGCTAATGATGTTCGGCATGGGGTTATTCCGCACCTGGCATGTACGAACAACGTAACATATAAGTTAAGTGTTGCTTAATTTAGTTACCAATAAATATGTTAAGTAAGTCAAATAATGAAATAAATTTTAGCAACAGCTACCTGCGCTACGGTAAGTGTAGAATACTTCTCAATACGTGCGAGACGAGCTACTTGGAAGACGACTAGATAGAAGAAGAATAACATAAGGGTTGGATAAAATGATGACAATGTGTTACTCTTAGAATACTTTTGCGTAGTCGTTGGCAGTCATTTTGATCCTTTATCATTCGCGAAAAAAGACATCTTAAATTTTCGTTTCTACCCTTCATCTATCAGTCGTATTTTCGAGATCATAGTACGAGAGGCATAGTAATATCGTTGCATCATCATCATAGAATAGACCAGTTCGCAATTTATGTACGAAATTCAATCTATAATTTAACATACACGCTGTGAATGGTTTCCAAGTTATTGCCTCCAATAATCTAGATGTGTATTTTAGTGTATCATAACTCAATGTCAATTTTTTACTTCTAGCTGCTCTTCGCTACACGTGATCTAGCCATCATCCCCCAAAGTATTTTTATCGCTGTTCGCTTCGCCGTGGTCTCCCTTATGCGAGCATTTATCAGCAATTAAGCTGCTTTTTGAAGCAAGAAATACTCTAGTGATTGAATTGTCAGTTGCACGAAAGTAGCTTCAACTGATAATTTAAGCAGTCACTCTCGGCCTATCATTCCCATTTTTATCCTCCCCTCTGGTCGTTAATATGTTGTGCTTACCATTTCTTTTTGATCTTATTTGCCCTTGGAATCGTTGTCTTATCATTCAAGTGTAGTGGCAGTGGAAAAGAACTTGCAAGAGGTGATATTGGTGTGATATCAACTATAAACCGCGGGACACTTACTACAAGTGAGTTGCGACCTTCCAGGCCTGGTGAATTCCCATTGCTGAACGGTTAAAGTTGTCTAAATTCGCTTCAAAATTTTAGAAAACGGTAGCATTGTAAATTTCCGAATTCACGGAATGATGTTGGAATGGAGGGGAGTCTTTATTGCTGCAATTTTAGACGTTACGTGGGAGCTCATTAGCGCCTTTTATGGGTGGTATAATTTTTCACTTAGGGATTGAAAATTCAATTGTAGAATGATTTAGTGAGCGCCCGCTCCAAAATAGCTTGAGGTTTTTTCATCCAATGAACGATTTCTGGCGGAATAATGACTCTGATATACAGAGGTCACGTTCAGGATTGGAAGATGATCTGTCTAATACGACTGTTCACGCTCTTTGGAGATGTTAACTGTGGAGTACAAAAAAAATGGCTAGCGTTGTTGTCATGCGATTTCTCTTAATTTGTCGCCCATCTTTTAGCATTTCTTTTAGATAATTAGTGTTTTATTTATAGCTGAAGTTCCACGAGCCCTTTTATGATTCTTTTAACCCTTCCCGTAACCCTGAAATATCACGTCGTTTAGGCACGGACCTTATATATATTGTTTTTTAACTCTCATTTGTTTTCTTTCGCCTTGGTTGGTAAACACTCTCCTTCGGCACCACGTGTTAAGGGTTCGTTTTCACTTCCACTGAATGAAATCAACATCGAAGAGGGTGCGGCAACAAACGAGGGTATTCTTACAATTTATCCGCCACCGGCATCATGCTTAATAGACTACCGAAAACGGTGCCGGAGGTTAGAATCTGGGCGCCCTCTGTAGTGGTAAATGGCATCTTGTGGACGGGGGACATTAAATGCTTCTTCCATAGTAAAACGCTTTCATGAAAAATGCAGTATCATCTCCCCATCTCATTCCCCCAAGTCCCATCCCCGGCTATTTTGGCAGCGTGATGATTTTGGGTTGGTTGGCTTGGTTCATGAGGTTGAAGCTGTATAATAAGACCGCACACAAGCTTGTTGTGTGTTGAGAAGAAACTGATTAGATGGCAGAAAATGAAAAAAAAAATGTGAATAACGTATAGGAAACGGAGTGTAGCGTCAGATGACTTTGCGACGACTTGTATGGGGAAGGTATTAAAGAAGAAACGAAACGTTCTATCCCTAAAATTTCTATGTGTAATAGTACACCTCTGTCACTTAATTGGCGAAAGCACTCTGCTTGATATCGAGGGATCCAGGTTCTAATCGAGGTCAATGCGAATGCTGTGTACGCTTTGAAGTAGTTGTATTCTCCCGTAATGTTTGGTATCTTAAATGCTTTTTTTTGGATTTTCTTTATTATACCGCAATTATCAAACCGATTCCAGTGAGTAATTATTTTGGTAAAATTTAAGGGAATAGTATGACTTCCATTGAAATCCATGCCGCGCCAGATGTACGTCCCCCAACAATACATCCGTCAACCCCTTCCGCCTTTCCCCCTTCCTTCTGCCACACCCCTTCGTCCGCTTCCGTCGGATGGTAAGGGGTGGTGCGTATTCTGTTTGGTGATGCCCCTTAGTTTAAGATCAATTATTCCCCGAGACAACAAATGGAAAAGAGCTAGAGAAGTCCCCTTTCCCATTTTGACGACCGTTCGACGAACGAATGTTTTCATGCAGTGTGTCTGTGGTCATTATATACGTACCTAGAAAGGAAAGTCCGTTTTTTGTAATAGTAATTGAGTTCAAGTTCTATCGGCAATCGCGACATGTCGGCGTAATTTTCAGCGAACGGCTTGTTTAGTGACCTTTGGTGGCTTTAAAGGTAACCGCCGACCACTTGTCTTTGTCGGGATCGAATTCACTATAAGTTGTTCCAAATTACCCACAGTCTCTTTTCATTTTTTGCCCATTTCTAAAAACTTTACACGCCCATTTCCCCCTGCAGTTTCCTCGATTAAACAGAAGGTGAAAAATCGGCGAAAGTCCCAATTGTATAGCCTTTCATTTCATTTCCTATGAAATGTTAGGACTGCAGTGGCTTGCATGCTGCGAACAATTCATAGTTTAAATTGGCTCTAGGTATGAAGGCAACAAGAAGGTACATTCTGATTTTATTCAACTTGTTTGAGACCTGTGTAATGGTTACATGTGAATTCGTTTCTAGAGCTTTATATACATGTTTATATAGTTGTGTAATAATTTACTTATTTACATTCATTGGTCTAAACTTGGCACACATCATCTATCGTATTTTAATTCCGCCACCGCTTTTCACCAAACGAAAGTATGTACTCCCTGTTTTGGGTCCCATTTTTTAACTTAACGTCAAGTCTGCTGGACGTCATCATTGAGTTTCACATATGTGTGAGGTTCTTTCGAACATGCACCTGTTATGTCCTAAAAATACACCCTTAATTAGGAAGCGTTGCAAATCCCAACTCGAACACGTACGCCTGGGGGAATCTGATTTTAATATTTGCTATTTTTGGTCCATCATATTCTCCTTTTGATATTCTGAAAATCTCACGGTCCTTACTTAAATAGTAGCAGTTTATTAACTCGACTAACTAGAGAACTCTAGGATTATATAAGTTTTACGTATGAAATCCGCGTGAAATTTTTCGCCATAATGCCTTGAACTATTCTGAACGTGCCTCTTGCGGTAAGGAGCAGTCGGCGATTAGTTTCCCTTGCTTCCTTTGGAAAGAAATTGTCATAGTTAGGATTATTTTTCAAAGTTGATAATTAAACGCGTTGTCATGGCAAATCCCTCCAGCTGCCTGCCGGGGAAGTAGTCGCATTAGGATGTGCCCTTGTGAGGACGCTTCAGGAGGGCGCTCGTAGATGTGATTTCTCCCTCAAGGCCTTGCCCTCCGGAGTTTTGCGACATTTTTAATGAAGAGCGGCCGAGCTCGCTTGAGTGTCTGACCCAGGCATTTACGTCGCCCGGGGTTCCGCGGCCGTGACGGGCGTGAAGATTAAGCCAATCGCGCAGCCCGTGGACGTAGTGTATTATTTCCCAAGAATTTTTGTCGACGTTCTTATTATTTAAGGATGGTATCATTTATGCGGGATAGGGAAATGGACAGAGAATATTTTAGTCCTAGCGCCTGTGAATGCGTAAGTAATTTCACCAGGGCCGTGTGGTTTCCATTCTGGAATGCTCTTGGCCACACCAAGAAGAAAAATTAGTTTTCTGGGAAAGGGATACCGCTGGAAATGGGATGAGAAAACTTAGCTGACCCATCGCATACGATAAATATGCTATACTTATCTTCATGGAGGTTAGAGTAAATATAATCGGGATAGTGGTCTTGTTTCTCCCCATCTGTCAGCTGTTACATCTTCAGTTGGCAAAAAAATGACACTGTCCCAATGATTTATGCCTCTCTCCGCGAAGTTATGTGAAATCCCAGGGATCGAAAACCCTTCGTACTCGGATAATCCCTGATTACGTCTTCGTACTCGTACGTGATGGAGGTCAAGACGTTTTACATCGGGAGAGAATGAGACGAGAGCCATTTGATTTCTTACCGGTTGCCTTGTTCGGTCACGTTACGTCCTTGCTTACTCTGATGTGTGTGTTGAAATTAGACGATTATGAATTATTTTATTTTATTGTTATGAATTGTTCCCTTTTCCATCACATAACTGAAACACGGAGGCGAACTTGTCTACTGCAGAGAGCTTTCGGCTGCGGAATGGGGGTTCTCGGGCTCAAATCCAGTTGATTCCCCTGGCTATGAACGGAATTCAATTCTTAGAATTCACATCGCTACGGAAGGCACTGGGAAAAATACTGCTCCTTGAAATACGTGATTTTCACTCTCTAAAAGAGTTACAGTTAGTATGACGAGAGCTCTACCGTCGTTTGTCGAACTAATCTCGGGTATTTTAAGTATAGGTACTGGCGAAAAGGAAAAATCAGACCCGGATAACTCCCTCAAGGTAGCTCGATAAAAGGATTGGCTTTATAATTTCAAGCCCTCAGTGGATGAGGGTAGAATGCATTTTGGAATTTTATGCAAATAAATATAAGAGTATATAATTATATACATATATAAATGTTAGATGCGCGAATGCCAAATCAGAGCTTATCTTCCTGCTGATTTTCCTCCCGACTTGGATGATAAAACGTACCGAAAATTCCGGAGCATCGCCAAGTTTTGAACTACACTTTCTGTCGACTCGAACTTCCTGGATTATGCATCTAGGATGACCCGAAATATCAAAGACGGTGTGATCAATGTTGCAATAATCTGTTAGCACACAGCATTAGTAAAATTAAAAGCAGTAGTAGTAGAGCAAAGATTATATGGATGCGCCGACTGCTTAGGTCATAAGAGAGGTGTGAAACAGGAAGTGATGGAGTGTATTTTCAATATTGCAATAATTTAAAAGCCAAATGTTATTCTTTAGTTCGTCATCTATATGTTACAGCAGGGGTAAGGGACCAAATTCCTTTTCAAAATGCAATTACTATACTAAAGACATACAGGCTCAAAAAATGATTTTAATACGTTCTGCTTTTACCTGATGTTAACAGTTTATCGGGTAATACGCTATTAAAATATCAATCCGAAGTTCGAGTGAGGCATTGTAGTACCGCCTAGTGTATTAATCTGGCCACAGTAATATGACTTATTTTTCTATTAAAAATAATATAGTCAGATACGGGTGCGTGGAGATGATGGATATGCATAGTTAAAAAGACTGCAAAGTAACTACAAAAAGGGGTATAAAAAGTTGGGGTATTATTAATAAGTGTTCTGCGCTCAACCTCGGTTATGTTCAGGATTATTACCCTTCGTTATTTTATCCGTAAAAATCTGGCCAACTTTAGTTTGGAGAAGACTACGTTCAAGCGTAGCATTGGTGAGGGAATCGAGTCACTTCACGCGTGCTCGCACGACGCTCATTGTTGAAGAGGAGAGGTCTCCTTCAGTCCCCCATTACGGCTGTTATAAGTCGCATGATGGATCCGAGCGTGGAGCTCGAGTTAGAACAATAGTCGCAATCAATGGTTGGCGGTAGAGGTCTCGTGCTGTTGGACGCGGACGCCTCGTGAATGTAGCCGTCCGATGCCGGCGGGGCATTTTCCTAGGGTGGAAAGAAAAGGGAACGGATGATCAGGCACTGAAAACTTTGTCCCACCCCACATTGCTCTTGCCGGAGGGAATATTAACTTGCCACGCCCCGGGCGCTCCTGAATAAAAATGCAAACCGTTTTTTTTAAGTTCGCCTCGGGCGATTTTCTTATTCCGTCTCCGTATAAAAGTTAATAAACGTATCCAGCGCTTTAACATCCACGCGATCGAATAAATCCTTATTTTTATATTAATGCATTAGAAAATGAGAGTTGTTTGTATTCCCCAAAGTAGTAATGAAAAAGTGCACTTGCTTGTACCGAACGAAAATCAGTAAAATAGTTATTTTTTATTTTTGATAAGTTAAAATATGTGTCTAAGGCCATTTCATGAAATGATGTTGCTTTGTGTATCGTTTCCATAATAGAGGATATTGAAATAGTTTGATGCCCTCAACTCCCTCTCAGCAACTCGGTAGATAATAATTAGTGGCTAATGCTGTGTATGGTCCACGGCAGTTTTACGATAATTACCACCTTGAGCTGCTTAAAGCACAACAGGAGGAAGGGTAATATTGTTAATTGCTGGTCGCGCGGGAACGCAATAGGCCAAGGACTAGGAACGGTTTATGTACTTACATTGCCTTCTAAACCCGCAAAAAAATGATTTTAGGGAATTAATCTAAATTGAGAAAAGGCAATCATTTTTCGTTGGTTCGTTGGTGATGAGGTTTGATGCGTGTGGAACATTAGTTTCTCCCGCGTCGAAACGAATACCTTCTTTCTTCAACCCAGAAGGAAGTTAGTTCCCCATAGCCCGAGAGGAAAGTTTAACCATTGAGTCCTTTATATGAAGTATACTTCGGAAGATACTTCAGCAGATTAACATTAAGGGTAGACCCTTATTCAGAAGACATTGAGCTACAGAAGACCACACGGACTTTTGGGCTTCCTGTCACACTAATACTTTCTATAAGGTTTGGTGTGGGTATATTTTCTACACTGTCTGCCAAAATAATAATTATGTAATATTTAAGTAAAAAACTCAATTAATTAGCCCGAAGATTGTTTTGATAGTTCAGGAGAGTTCACCTAGTAATACTGCGCCCAACAGCATGCGAAATTCACACATAAGGTTAGGGAGGTCAGTTCCTTCCCTGTCCCGCCTGTGGTTTCTGGGGATATTTAAAGAGATATCAATAATTCCTGTTGAATATTATAGAATTTTAACCGTAAGTAAATGCGATATTTTTCATTTTAACAGTTAAAGTACAAGATTTTATCTTCTACAATTTGTTTACATTGAAGAGCACACTTTGCGCTTCCCCCAGGCGCGAAGTTGCGTCTTGTCTCACAAATAGTCACTGTGCTGGTCGCACTGTTGCTTCTTTGATCATAGGTTGGTAAAGCTGGATTTACCTCTTCGACTCTCTCGTTTCAAAGTAATTGAGTCACGTACAGTGACGCAGACATTTGAATTTTGCTATCGAAGGACATACGTGGCATAAGGTGTTTCTCTTGCCTATTGTCCCAATACATTTTTATGCATATATGTTTGCTTATCACTTCCATATTATTTAAGGAAACCAGCTAAAGTGGACAACTATAATTTTTACCAGCTATGGGATATTAACTGTGGTGAATGCATATTCATTCAATTCACTATCCACTCTTATTCGCCTCTCGTAGGAATCGTCGTTTTATTGCCATTGTGCAGAAACTTATCCGACTTGAGCGTTCGAAGCACGTTTTTTTATTGCTGGAATGAATAATATAGCCCAAGCAACCAACCGCATCGATGTATTTGGTTTTAATAAAATGGCTTTTAATAAAACGGCACTGATTACCATTTAGGGAATGGAAGAATCGCTTCTCGGTTATTACTTTGGTGGGCTGTCGTGGAAGGCTTATTGGTCGTTTACCGTTGCGAAGACTTGGTCGTGCTTCCATGGTCCTAAGCGGGGATCACATTCATGCATTTGCCTCCGAGCACAACAGATGAAGGAAAAATAAGAGGGCATAGTTTTCATACTATTTTTTTTAATGGCCCTCCCCAATAATAATATGGCATTCTAAGGGTTCACGAGATACGCGTGGGCCCCCAAAGGCACGCCGCCCGCCTCTGAATCCGATATGCGATTTTTAATGCGCGCATTTTTAATTCCCATTCGACTCCTTCATATCCCCCCTATTCCATCTCTCCTCCGTCTTCTTCCCTTCATTTCTTGGACCCCGCGCCGCTGAGGTTTCTCCTATATATATTCTCTCTCTCTCTCTTCCTCCCTTGTGATTTTCCCGTCCTCTCCTACCCCCTCCCTGACACTCTCCCGCTCCCTCTCACCCTCTCCGCCGTGGGGTGGGATACCGCAGCCGCAATTATGTATCCGCTTCGCGCCGACGGAAGGGGAGCGGACACAAGACCGAAGATTGTCTTCTGAGAGGGTTTGGAGGGGGGGGCGCCATACTTCCCCTTGGTCCATGCACCCCCCTCTTCCATAACTCTCCTCCCCCGTGATATTCTCCTCCTCGCCATATCTCTCACTTCATCGGCCTCTCCCCTTTCCTCATCCCCGTCTCTTTTTCTTTCTATTCAAGATTGCAGGCCGGAGTGCCACCGCTCCCACTCCTCAACCCCCTCCTCCCTCTTTTGAACTGCTCTCCATCACCTCCTTATTTTGCGCCCGCATCGCGGCGCGGCGAGCCTCCACGCGAATGCCTTCCTCCGGGATTTATTTACTCGTTCCGCCGTGCCCATTGAATCTCCGAGACGGGACGGAATCAAAACGTTTGGAATGTGGACGGACCCGCTGCCGTGGACGGCAGCTCCTTTCGGTCTCGGGAAGGACGGAGCAAAAAACGGAAAGAAAGAAAAATGCGGGGAGGAGGAAGAAGAATGGCAGGAAGCGATGTTTTCGATTCCGATTGGATGGTTTTTCGATGAGCGGACTGCGGGAATGTATTGTGTATCTTGATTTATTGCTTTCGCTCGGTCGACCGTTTCGAATTGAGTTCTGGCGAGCGTGATTATAGATACGCATGGGTATTAAGGAGGCACTCAAATTGCAGTTGCATGTTTGGTTCGTGCTCCGAGTCCGCGAATCAGTTTTTCAAATTTGCCATTCATCTGATCATTATACCTGTTTAAGAAACACAGTTCGTTATAATGGGAGTTAACAATCTTATCGTGTGTTTATTATGATATTTGTATTATTTTGTTACATAGGTGATGTAAAACGATCATAATTTCACATGCATGATGATTAATTAAGGCTAAGCTAAGGGAATTTCTGGAAATTATAATTATTGGATAGGACAGCATGAGCTATCCAAATTCTTCACTTCACAATGAATGCTTCTTGTCCGGTATTTCCTTTAACAAGTTCTTTTTCCATGGTGAAAGGTATGAAATGTATCCTAAGAGTCCGTGGAGTAGCGCATTAAGTGTAACTGCACATATCGAAATCCATCGAAAGTGTAAATTACGTTTCCTCGATAGCTCAAGCGGTAAGAGCATCCGCCCGACAAGTGGAAAGATCCGGTGTTCGAGTCCCGGTCAAGGAAATATTTTTACTCTTATGATCCGTTGGTTTCCACCTTCCCCACCTCTACTGTGTTCGTCCTGTTTGTGTGTCCTATCCGTTTTCCTTATATCTATTTCCATGTGAAAGAATATATATAATTTATATATTATATATATATATATATATATATATATATATATATATATAATATACATATATATTTTTTTTCTGATGACGAAGGTCTAGCCGTCGAAACGTCAAAACTACATATGTGAGTGTCCTTTCTTTGTGTTTCTATGTTTTAAAAATCTACATCTGTGTTTTTATGTACGATCTGTGTTTTTATGTACTCGTATTTGTGCGTCGCCGAAGAGCGTTCCATTGCGAAGAAATTTATATATATATTACCAATTTTAAGTGCAATATTTCTGGCATGTATTGTTGAGTTGTATGCCTGAATCTATTTATTTTGTAGAGATATATACTGTTTTACGAGTCTCCGTCATTTTTTTTGGATGTTACATGGCGTGATGTATTGTAAACGCGCTTTAAACCGTCATAAAGGTTCATTAAGCTATTCAATAAAGATTCATTTCCCAAGAAGTTTTGATAGCTTTTCGGCGACATATTAATATTTTCAACGCATTTGGTTTTCTCTTGATTTTTAATGGGCGATTATCTAAATATTTATTTTTTCGGTCAGAAAATTTCGATTGATCATCTGATTAATAATTGCAATTACTAATTCCTTTCTCCATGATGACTGAGAGACAAGCAATCAATATAATTCATCAGTCATTGCCATTAAGATGATCTGCAACTTATCTTCAACTTTCGTTGGGGAACAATTTGCTTTATGTTGAAGTTGTGTGTGCATCGAACGAATTACATTGCGCACGAAACTGCCAATCGAGTCTTAAAACCCCCGTAGTGAAATTTTTCCATAATCCGTGTTAAAAATGTACGTTAAGTTAGCACGTCATATCGGCTCATGGTACGCGGTCCTCCACTAGTAGTTAACCTTTTCAGTTCCCTTCAAATGGTTCATTAGCTCCCGTAACCCCGTCAACCTTTTATTTCGTCTTGCAAACGTTGGTACTAATGCCGTCTGTGTGACAACGTAGCCACCGAATAACCCTAACCATTCCAATCAGGGTTCTGCCGGCTGCTTTATCTTTAGTCTCGTCCCAGAATCCGATAAGTGTCGAGATAGAAAGAGCGAGTAATATTCCACCAGCAGGAGGCGCACTCGCCGTCTCTCGGAAAGCGACTCCTCGCCCGTATGCCCCTCGGCTAGTTAGGAAGGGTTTCGAGGGGCACGGAGGCGTCGGGGGCGGAGCGTGCGTCGGGGGAAGGGAGAAGAGCCCTCTCCGTCTGT
Source organism: Hetaerina americana (assembly GCF_022747635.1). Classification (NCBI taxonomy): domain Eukaryota; kingdom Metazoa; phylum Arthropoda; class Insecta; order Odonata; family Calopterygidae; genus Hetaerina; species Hetaerina americana. The sequence continues at coordinate 1,210,089 of NW_027287383.1, read as the reverse complement.
CAAGCCCCAACCCCCCTCCCCACGTCCTTCTACTGCAGGCGACCCTGCGCTTCCCCATGCCACCGCCGAGCACGTATACTCTTCCCTCTCCGTCCACCATGCCCCACCAGCCCTTCCCTCTCCTCTTCCAAACCTCCCTCCCATCCCTTTGTTAATCTCGCTGTCGTTGTCATTCTTCCCCACCCCCTGTCCACTCGCCACCTCTCCATCCATCCTCTTCAGGTCCTTTCTCCTCCCTCTTATTATTCTCCCATTTGTTGCACTAAAAGGAGCTGGGCCCTCGTAAGTGGTGGGAATGTGAGGGAAAACTTGAACCAATCGGTCGCTTCCTCGACCCTCAACGCCAATCCCGTCCCATGCCTTGGCGATCCTCGTCCGCTGGACAATGACGACTCTCTCCCAAGTTCGATAACTGGGCTGCAAAATTGGACAATTTGTCATTGACTTTGAGCTCATTTAACAACTATCCACAATTCGTCCTCATTTATTTCGCCGACATTGTGTAGTAGTGGGTTTTTGGGGGATTGATAAAGAAAAATCGCTGCGCCCAAGAATCAAGTATCTGCTGCGCCGAGTCTTTCGTATCTCCCCTTTACACCGTTACTTCTCGGGGTAGAAACCCACTGGCAAAAAAGGCATAATTTTGTTTTATTTTATGGAATTGGCCCTTCTACTCTTACCCTTCTGGGATATTTGGTTCTTGCATACATACATATTGACGTACCTCATTCCCTCTCTTTTTTGTCTTCAGTTGCACTTTACTTTAGTGCTGTTGAGGCACTTCAAAAACCTGTTGGTACTAAGTCGGGGGCGTTTCTTTCAATGTGATTGTAAATGTTATATACCACTTGACAGTTTCTAAATTAAAACGTTGCGGGCCCCTTTACTTCATTTTGAAGTAACATGTTGGTTTCATATGACCAATTGTTTAAAATATTATCAGTGTATGTACAACGTACCACCACGAATGCATCAGCTGGTTGTCAGATTCTGAAGCCATAGTAGAACTATTGCGATGGTCTGATGATTATTTTATTCTTCCCCCGTCTCCAATAATTTGGGCATCAGGAACTCTCGCCTCATGTTGTAAATTAGTCATAAACATTTGAATGCAAAGATATTCGTTCCAAATGTGGGATGCCCTATTTTACATTTTTATTGTTCCTCACCTGCCCTGCAATACATGCGAACTCTAGGCATGCTAAGAGAAATTTCGAAGAGTCCCTTTGAAGAACTTTGCTATAGAATAGCTTAATTAACCTTTTTTGATTTTGGAAGCATCTATCTTAATTTAGTAATCGAAATTCATATTAATACCTATGATAGATGTTTGGCATTTGATATAATTACAATCTGGTATTCCTTTGTAGTTGTTTGACGTCGGTACTTAAGTTCACAGCTGTTCTTTTAACCGAGGTTATGGCAAAATAAAATCTTATCGAAGATCGATGGGAAGGAGTTTGGACTAATGGCAAGTATTCCGCATTTGCGGTTTGATAATTGGGTATTTTGTAGAGCATCTCATTGAGGAGAAGTTTCAGAGGGCCACGCAGTAACGGATCAGGGTTTTGAGTTGGTGTAGTTAACTTTGAATTCGTGGACATGTTAGGTGTTGTGAAATTCCTTGAAATCATGAAATGGAGTGCTTTATTGGGTATTGGTAAAATCCTATTAATAAAACGTAGCGCTTTCCCATGGTCATTAAAATTGACGAGAGTATGTCATAACGTAGCTTTACTGTCTTCGTTAGAATATTGATTCTACTTAGTAGTAGCTATGTATTCATCATGCATACATGTATGTATACATGCGTACAAGTATATTCAAAAATATTACCTATTATTTTGTTCTGCCGTTGCATTGTCTCACATGACCGACACTTGTGCACACCATCAGTTTTAAGCGGAAATGATAAATTCACACTTACCCCTCGAGTCCAGGTGACTGCTATTTGTGAAGTTATTTGAAAATTATCGTGATAAATTACGAATCCACGAACTAGTGGTCGTTTGTCTATTTTCTTAATAACCCAGCAAATATGTTTTTCTTTCGATGCATTATCCCTGGAATTGTGCCATCCGTGGTCATTTCTGGTGAATGAAGTAAATGATTTGTGGCATATAATTATATAGAGCCCTGAGGGTTAGGGTATTGGGATGAAAGATATGTGATTAACTAGTGGGTAGGGACGTTGCAGGAAACTGGCAGTCAGACAATGGGCCTCATTCTTGGCGTAGGGGCCACTTGGTCCTGGGAAACGTTTAACTATCGAAGAGGAGGATTTATATCGACGTGGTGAATTAGAAAAGGTGTGAGGTATTGATTTAAGGGGATAAGAGGCAGAGTTTGGATCTTAAATCCACGCTGATGGGTTGGGAACCAGAGACAGATGTGTCCCGTCAAAAGACCAAGCGTTCTGAACCAACGCCTTTTGATTCAGGCGGAAATGAATGAAAAATCCGTATTTTCGGAGTGCATTTGTTCAAGTTTAAATTCATGAATTTCTAATCATACGGAGTTGTAACGTTGGCCATGCTGTAGGTAATGTGGATTCTAGGGATTCACTTGGGAGTAGCGCTAATTGCGCCAAATCCTGTGGAGGTAAATTACAACCGAGAGTCTTTAGGCTTCGAAGGAGAAGTGGGGAAGAGATCGAGCTAGAGAGGAGGGAAAATCGAAGGTGAATTAGCGTAAATGAAAGGATTATGAATTGTGAATCTCACGCTCGTGCTGGTCTTGTGCCTTGTTCTTGGTTTATTATTCTTTACTTAGAGGCAAGGGCGTTGTCTCGTGTTTACTCATACCATCAAAGTTCGTTCCTTCGCACTGGACGCCCTTGAGTTTCTCTTGTTTTTACCTTTTGTGTTTAATTCACATGTCTGGCAAGGATTCATTTAACTCCCCCTGAGTGCTCCCTGTCGGAGTCGTGGCTGCTTTCATTTTGTCTGTGGAAATTCCCGGTGCTTCCCTACCCCGGCTGAGGTTTGACGGCTTTTACCATATTTCTTCGATTGAATGGACCTGCTCGGGAACCAGTTTGAACCTTAAAATTAATCGATAAACGATAGGTTGTTTTTTATGCGTATACATTTTATCTTTTCTTATCCTTCGCGCCCCCATTACGTTTTCTATCGCCGAAATGTGTTGTCTACTCTTGCAGAACTCCTCTTCCAGCCAACATTGCATATTCCAGGTCATGTTGGATTTACAAATCCGCAGGTCCTCCGCATAGTGACGTGTTGAAAATTACGTCATCGTTGTCTGAATGATTGATCAACGTCGATCATTTATTCCTTCGTCGTTAAGCATGTACAGAGCCGAAATCAAATCGAGAACAGCGCCTGGATGGTTAGTGGTATCGAGAACGCGATTCGAGCTTCGCACTCATCAGAATTTTGTCACCCAATGGGCTCGCCTCTTCTCCAAGGTTCGAGTCCAGGTGTTTAATTCCCCGGGATATTACTCGAATATTCATTTTTGTTTGCCCGCCTTAAGAGCCGCTCTAAGATATTTACGAGTCCAAGTTAAATAAATGGGAGAGATTAAGAGCAGGAGTCAGGTAGAGGGACGCATTGATCGACGCCAAAGCTCTCAACCCACAACCAAATATTCCCAAGCGCTTTTAAAACCGAGTTTGTTCAAAAACGAAGGCTTGAATTGGTGGGGAAACTAGCTTTTCCTCTGCTACGGTTTGTTTATATTTACATAACCCATCGTAGTCCCGCAGCTGTTCCCCCCGGCACGAGGGACACGTGGAGAGCCCAGGGAGTGTCGGTCCCCCGAGCCCTCACCCTCGCTCCCGTTCCCTTTTTTCTTTCCTTTCCTCTCCCTTCTCTTTTATCCCTCACTCTCCGCCTCTCCCTCCCTCTCTAATTTCGTCGCTATATAAAGAGCAGCCGAGAGTGAGAGGGCGGAGGGTGGGGGGAGGGGTAGGTATTTCCCTCTGCGAGAGCCAATCGTATTGCTTTCCCGGCGCGGCTTTCCAGCGATTTAACTTCACATCACATTACCATTTCCCGCCGTCACTTGGCGGAATCGTTTTGCCATCGGGAGGAAAGAGAGCTCGAGTGGTTTCACCCACTGCTTTTTCTCTCCTCGAGACCGTGCCTTCCTGGAACCCCATTTTTTTCCCGAGAATAAGAGACCGGATTGTGAGTAAGAAGTTGCGTTCTTCGAGGTCGAGCTTGGATTTATGGCGGGTATATTTCAGTACTCCTTGATCAGGGATCCGCGGAGCTCTTCCTGGTGCCTCGCTGTGGCGCAGACAGATTGAGCTCGTTAAATGATGATAGTCAGTGCTGTTTCACCACAGTTGGTACCAAAATCTCTATAGTCTAATTTGGTTCCTTGAACCAAGTAGCCAAATTACTACTCGCTTTCAATTTGATCTCCCGTTGTTGCCCATCTAACATGATCGTCATATAGATTGCCTATTTCCCACGCAGTGTTGAAACCTGAGCAGTGTGGATAAAAATATGGTTGTGTTTTTGTGTATGCATATAAATAAATATGTATTAATTTATATTCATTCGCATGGAAATAGATATAAGGAAAAGGGATAAGAACACACATAATGGAGAACACAGGAGAGGTGCGAAAGGCGGACTCGAGCTTACCACAAGTGCAAAATTATTTCCTTGACCGGGACTTGAACACCGTATCTTTCGACTTGCCGGGCCGATGCTCTAACCCCTTGAGCTATCGAGGAAATGTAATTTACACTGAAATCTGCGGGGAGTTAATGCAACCAAGTGCCCCGATTCTTTGGCCAGGAGATAGCGTTAGGAAGCTGTTGCACCCCCCAAAGGAAAAATGGACGACGCGAGGGAACGCTATGTTCCTATCCTTTATGACGTTGTATGATTGTTTTACCTACTACTCTCCCCTCTTGTGTCGTTCATTTCTTTCCAGGGCTTTAGAAGACGAGGACAATAGTGCTTGTGGGATCTCAGCGCATGGGAATCGGTTCCCATCGGACCACACTTATTGTCAAATGGCCGTAGTTAACCAGAACCTATATTGGCACAAGAACACAGCGAGTTAGGGGACAGTTTTTTCTATGAGTCAGATAAGTCTATGTAAATTTAGATGTTATGTTGCCTTTTTGAGTTTTAAGCTTACATTGTCTTTCCCGGATTCATCGTCTTCTTGACGACTCTCGAAATAGGGAACTCCAGCGTCCCCTTAGTTTTGTTCATCTTGAAGTCTAGTGTGAGCAATAGGCAACTTCAAGAGAAAAGGAAAGCGCACAGGAATCGTGGAAGAGAGACCCATGTTAGGCCCTACATAACGGAAAGCATGCCAGAAAAGAGGTAGGAAATTGTGATCACAATGGACCTGAAGCATTGGGCTGGGCTTGGGAGCGTGGATAGACTCGTACACAGATTAGTCAGCCGCGGTCAAGGCGCATCCAGCGCTTTCGCGAGGGAAAGTCTTGCATTTTCATGTTCAGGAAAACTGTCGGTTTATCGTATTCCCTTCTGAATCAATTACGTATGCTTTCAAAAAATGATGGAGTAGGACGATGTTAAGCGGCCGAGGGCACCCATAGCATATTCGAGCCGTCCGTCGCATGGACTCGGCGCACAGTGAAGGGGGAGAAACCCTAATGCAGTGGAACGAAAACTTTTTTTCAGGTCGCTCTCATCCATTCCACCCATGAAAGCGGTGGCGCCCCACCCCCGCTTTGAGGTGATGGGGACCCTTTTAAGGTCATGGCGCTCCCCCTTTTCATGCAGAGGGGTCGTCGTCGGTAATGGGTTTGCTGCAGGGATTCGCTTTCCCGTGAAAAAATAATATCGTCCTCCCGCCCACCGTGTGCGCACCTCTTCTCTTCCCCACTCAAAAAGGGTACTAGCAGCCTGCTAAGGTTTGATGCTCCTCGGGCCAGAAGTAGGCTTTGCGGCCCTTCCCGTTCCCCCTCTCTCCTTTATCTTTTGGTCAAACGCTCCAGTTTTTTAAGCGAATATGTATATATGTGTATTTATGTGCGTGTGTGCATACATATGCATGCACGCGCATTTACTAGTCTGCTGTTTAAGGCAGGATTTGAATAGGCAGACGGGTTCTCTCTTGCATTTCTTAGTGTAGCCTAACAGGACAACATATGATACCCTACACTGCAATAAACTATTTTCCATTCTGCATACTAAAGCGATTCTGAGAATGTGAAGTTTTGGTAACTTTTCATTCTGGAACAATGTCAGGGTAAGTACGTAATTGTATATACATACAACTATAATTTTCATGCATGCATATTTGTATGTGTCTATGTATATATAAATAAATATATTTAGTGTGCATGTGTGTGTGTGTATATATATATATATATATATATATATATATATATATATATATATATATATATATATATATATATATATATATACACACACACACACATATATATATTATATATATATATATATATATATACGCACACACACACATATATATATATATGTGTGTGTGTGTATAACCCAGTAACCAAATGTACAGTATAACCATAAACACAGTAATCAACCCGAAGGTCGGTTTGGTAGGTGATGGTTTAAGTTCACCCAGTACTGAGCCCTATACGGCGTGTGAAATTCACACATCAAGGTGGGGGGGGCAGTTCCTTTCCCTGTGCCGGTTATGGTTTCCCAGGAAGACCTGGTATCAGAAAAATCACATAGCTTGGGTGGAGCTGCAGGTGCCCAGAGTGCCTTGCCCGGGAATCGAACCCGGGACCCTCCGGTCAGTAGTCCAACGCTCTACCCACTGGACTACCACGACCCACATATATATATATATATATGTCTATATATACATATATATATACACACACATGTACACACACGCACTTCTTTGATTCAAAACTGAACACAGAAACTCAAAGGAAGGACACTCACGGATATGTTTGCCGTTTCGACAAGCAGTTCGCCATCTTCAGGTTCAGAGAATGTGTGTGTATGTATGTATATATCTTCCTGAATAAAGAGTAAGCAACATTTTTCAATCCTATAATCGTTTGAGCTATCGCTCAGGAAACTTTGCTTTGCATATTCAAGGTGTAAAAGCGATATGTTACATAATCCTGGACATGATATTTTAGTCTCGTCAGAAACCTTAATCGTCTCGGTGTGGGCTCTATCAGTTGGAGAACGTGACAGCAGCCGTCAACAAAAGATATTTCTCTCTTTCGGTTGCCCATGTATTTTAGGGAGCCTTTTAGACTTGCGGTGTGTTGAAGCCTAAGACACGAGGGTAGCAAGTTCTCAAATGTAAACTGGAGTGATCATCACTACACTCATTTGCGTCTCAAAATCTGTTAATTCATTTAGACCATTGACTTCTTTTCGTCATTGAGGTGTGAATCTATATTAGTTACCTTTATGCTATCTATCCTAAGTGCCTGACTTGTTGTCACAAAACTGAAATAACCTAATTCGCGGATGCTTTAAAAAGTGCATCAGAAACAATCCCGGCTGTTTCGACCAATAAAACTTGTCCAAAAATTGAAATGGTCTGATTTACCCATGTTTTAAATAGTTCTTCGTAAATATTTTTCGACAATCTTGTTATTATTGACCAAGAAAACTATTTAGCTAACGTAAATGAATCAGTTATCCTAGCTGTGATATCTGATCGACTCTTCTCACTATATAATCCATATAAACTTTTACGATTTACGACTGGAGTTATTATAAAATATTCTTAGTTCGCATTTGGAGATAAGTATATTTCTGCATTGATAATGGGTGCTATGTTTAAAGACGAAAATAATATTTAGCTAAAGATTTCGGTATAGAATGTAGCGAGTATAGTTCTGAAAGTTGGTTTTTCAGAAAGGAGGGTGAATGTAAATTGGGAGCTTGAATGTAGGCATCAAGAGGAATGGAGAAAATGCTATGGGGAAATTTGAAGAAGATGGAAAAAATAGTAGCTAATTTGCTGACAGGGATTGGATTGGTGGTAGTAGGAGGTAAAGAATCCACATTTTGGACGACACAAGGGTTTGTTGCAATGCATGAATGCATGTGATTGAGGATAATATAGGGGCTTTAAGGTCGATGGAAAGTACTTCATATGACCACGAACATTTTATTTTTTGTGTACCGCTCGCAATCTGCATTTAATTGGTGAACTACTAATTATGAGATATTGAGGCACAAAGCCATCGGGGATCATTAGCAATCAGCAGTCAACTATTGAATCCGATATTTCGTTTTCCCAAGGCTTGCTTTTTATTCCAACGTATGGAATTTTGGTAACGCATTGAATCGAAAAGGTGACCGGCTCATAAATATACGAGTTACGTTACTGCTATTTGAGTCAATTAATCGGTCCTATTTACTGATAAATTCCTAGACACGAATAATGCGATATTCTTCAGTACTCCTTATTAATGTATTCTTCGTAGATTGCTTCTACCATTCTTTGGGGCTATTTAATTTTCAAATGATGTTGGCGCTTTGTAGTATGTCACGCGTAAATATTTATTTACTGACCTAGGTGTCGACGTTTGTACACCATTTGAAAGGCAAGTATTGAGGAGCCTTGACATTCTAAAACTCCCACAATGTCTCTTAGCGGTTTATACTATTAAACGTATGAAAGCATTAACACCAGCTGCTGTCGGTTTAGCTTATCCGTATTTTTATTTCTCTCGTGTTAACGACGCGATCTTGCTGTGGGCACTCTTGTGCCGACGCTGAAGAATTATGGGAGCCCGTCTGTATAATCAGGATTAATCACTTTTGTGAAGCAAAGAGAGCAATTGACTAAATGGACCCTTAGCGTCACAGCTGGTCGTAGGCATGCATCGTTGAAATGGATATTTTTGGAAGATTTTAGAGGCATTTGCTGTGAGGAGGAGATTGCTTTCAAACGGGGGAAGGGCCCGAGGAAAATTGCGCTTGAAAAAGTCTCGGTCGTGCAATTTTGAGGATAGAAATAAATTGTAGGTAAACGCTGTTCATCCGACTTCATTTAAATGCATGGATATTGTTACCAAAATTAAATATATCACGAGTAGTTGAATGTTTAGCATTTCTTATGCATGAAATATTGAAGCGATTGTGACGCGTGGAGTCAAAACGTGGGACAGTTCACCGAAGGCAAACGTTCGAGATTGAAGTTACGTATATTGTCATTCTCCACTGTTAACCAATTTCCTGTCATTGATTTATTGGCTGCACCAATTCCCTCATGCATTTGACGTAATGGAAAGGGTTGGCTCCGTGTGGGGGCAGTGTTCGGCATTTGTTCTTGCCCGGCCAAGGCAATACATAAGTGTCGTCGTAGGCTCTCTTGGGAAACGCTTCACACGTTTAACGTCGTCCAACAGGTCATCGTGACGGGTCACGTGCCTGTATTTCAGTTTTTTTCTTCTTTTCTTTCTTGCGACCAAGTGAAACGACTTATTCAACAAGTGGATTGATCCCAGAATTAGTGTGTCACATATCGTTCGCACAACGACGTGACTCTAATCCCAGGTATAGTTTCTTTTGGTATGCATTTATGAACGTCTCACAGCTCAGCTACCCATGGTTTTGTAATTGTTCGTCGTAATCAAACCCATTTATACTCACCATCATTGGTCGTTCAATCCTAAGATTGGTTGACTGCAACCCTCCATCCTACCCTATCTGATACCAATGGGATTACTTCCTGGTATTTTTTACAATGTACTTTCTTCATTATTTGTCCCATGTCCCTTGTATTATCCCTTGGCCTTCCTCTTGGGACTTTCCCTCTATTTTTCCTTCTATTATATTCTTCACGAATCCGTTGTGCCTCAGGGTTTAGCCAACCCATCTAGTTCTTCTTTTCTCTATGGTGCTCCATAATGTCCGTTCTTCGTCTATTCTTCTGTATACTTCATTTATTTTTTTTTATCCGTCCATTTGATCCTTAAGCATCCTCCTACAGCACCAGGTTTTGAAGGCTTCTAGTCTTTTTCGGGCTACTTTTCCGTTGTTCCGTTCTTCTAATCCATAGAGTGCCCCGCTCCATACGAATGTTCTCGCGTATTTTTTCCTCGTTTTTAGTTCTTTCTTCTCTGAACACAGCAGTTGTCTTTTCATTATGAATGCTCTCTTAGCTTGAGCTATCCTTCGCATGATGTCTATAGTACTTCTTCCGTCCCATGTGATGGGCCTTTCGAGATAGGTGAAGAAATCCACTTGCTCTAATTTTTGTCCTTTCAGTGTGACTACTCCGCTTCTCCCCTCCACATACTAGGATTTTAGTATTCGTCTTGTTTATGTTCATTTTGTATCTTTGCATAACTTCTTCCAATGCGTTTTTTACATTAAACTATTGGAGAGATATGATAATTAACAATAGTTATTTCCGCTCGAAACCAGGGATTCTTTCTCAAAAAACCTTTGTTCCTCTACTTAAAGAGCCTGATGCCCACCGTCTCTCGTCTACTTGCTCATCAGTCTGAGAAATCAATCTCCCATCTTCCGAGAGCTCTTAATGAAGTTAATACAGTTTTTAAACTTCCTCGATCTCGCAAACGCCACAATTGTGCCGTAACAATGCTTTTGACTTTGGCATTGAAAGGCCTTCCAGTCATTTCATTTGATTGATATATTACTGGAAACATGAAGGTTTCCTGTATGGCATGAAGGAAACGAATAACCTCGAGAAAATACATCCCGTAGTAATCTTTTATTCATTGATACATTTCGAGGAACCATATAAATGGTAGATAAAATGTACTGGAAAACATCAATCTTATTTGTGTGGTCCTCATGCTTTTATGGAATTATACCATACCTCTTAACCATCTCCTCGCCTCAGCCGTTATGGAAAAGTAAAGGGGCTGCGTACTGTGTAGATAAAGGTTAGTTATCGTTTTCCCCGAAACGCAATTCGCTACCACGAGACACGTAGGAGAAATCACGTATTTTTTAGTATCTATATGTATTTCATAGCTTGGTATCCCCTAGGTTTCACTCTTTTATTTTGTTAGCCGTGGCTTATCGTAATTTACCACAATCCCCCCCTAGGGGCATGATGGCAAATAGTGTGTTTTTCTGTGTGAAATTTTCTCTAACTTCGTAAAAGTGATAGGACATTGGCGATTCAGCCGGTTTCGCGATGACGAACGCAGACTTGCGTTACCTTTCTTCGTAATCCAAGATAAATATTATCTACATTCTAGCTGATAACTGTATTTACTTTTTACCAAGATTCTATAAACGCTTAAAAACATCCTCTCCGTTGTAATACATTTCATAGAAGATAATGCTTATTGGTCAGCGACTGGTAAAAGCGAGAATAGTGTGTGATTTATTTCATCGGTGGGTATTTTACTACCGAGGTGTATTCGACAGGGAAAACTTTTGTTTTTCTCTTAAGCAAACCACTGTATTTTTTATCTATTGAATGCTTTCCGTTTTGGGACATATGCTATGTCGTTAATAGTACATCTATGGCTAAGGATCACGATGAATTTAGGGGTGTGTAGAATATATGGGCGACCATAAACATGAAGCGTATGCTGTTCGATTCCTCGTTAAGATGTCTACCTTATTTCACGGGTCAGAGTGATTAGTATTCAAAGGCTTTAGTGAAAGGTACGTATGTGTGTTTATGAGTTAGAGAGGTAGTATCCATTATCAAGGTTTGTACTCACCATTTTGGAATCTATTCAGGGGCCTGTGTATTTTAATGAAAAGTAACGGAACCTGTTAGTGATTGCAGATGGTGGTAATCATCTATAATTAAATCCATAAGGTATTTCTCAGTAGTGAGTCCAAGGCAAATACACGTATGTGAATCTTGGTAGGATGAGTCCGAATAATCGTTAGTTAGGTCAATTTGTGGAGTATAATTTTTACAGACCACTTCTGATAGATATTTTTAATTCGGGAAGGTTTTAACACTTGTAACTGTACAGACATTTGTAATCTCGAGTCAAGTTGAAAGGACCCTTTACAAACAACAGACGCCTTAAATATTAATAAATGACCGTGTTAACATCTCAAACTGTGAGTGAATTATGGAAAATGTTGGTAGAGTTGCTGGGGCACTTCAGAAATTTAATCAGGCTCTATCCCAAGGTACTGAGCTTACTAAAAAGGACTGTTCACATGTCAAGGAATTTGTTTATTACAAAATTATTGATTTTCCTCTACCCAATTTTTTCCAGGATTTTACATTTCCAGCCTGCGTTTGGCATTTTTCCGCAGGTTAATGCTTAGCGCCATTAAGAATCTTATCTTGTGTGATCGCTGGCTCAGTGCCGTCCTAAAATTGATTTTCTCTCCATCCTCACCAGTGTCGAGATGTCTCCGTAGTCATCTCCATGCTTTTTTCCGATCTGATATAAGGAAACTGGCTTACCTGATAAGTGGGTTATGGGGCGGACCTTTTGGGATTGGAGTTCATTATCTATAAATCTTTTTTTATCATGTAAGAGAACAAATGCCAGAAGTAATCAGGCAATCCTTTTTTTTGGATTTTCACCAAGGTGACATAGTTAACCTGAGACTTGTGCTGATGATTTGCTCTGTTCTGGTTGGTGATGACGGCGATATTCAATGGGAAACATGTATAATCACAAACATTTTTAATGATCCTGAGGTAGGAACACGCACTGTAGTATTTATCTGAAGTTTCGGAAATGGACGATGAAAATTGATAAAGATGAAAAACAAAATTGGAAAATAGAAGATAAAAATTAAAATTTTTTCATAAGTACTTGAATTTTCTCCTGAATTTTGCTAGTTTCCGAGAATGGGTATCTACGAGGATTAAATCTGAGCCGTTTTCAAAGGTTTCGCGGTTTTTTTCCTGAGCGCAAGTTGCAATGCAAAGGATGTTTCTTTTTGCATGGAATAATGATAGAGATATTGTGGAATGATAGGCCATTTTTCATAGCTTTAATTCTTTTCAAATCCTTAAATTATCCGCATCAGTAATGACTCACTTTGTGTATTCATTTTATATTTTATAATTGCCTTAATTAAAGTTTTTAATATGTATGGTAAATCAATATGCTTCGAAGATATAGATGAGATAGCATTATATTTATTTCCATGTGGCCCCGGCATAATTTCCTCACATCGAAATCGTATAATTTACTGGGTTTCTATAAATCCCGAAAATACATGGTGTAGATACATTTGGAGGAGGCGGGAGTGATATGGCGAAAGTGGGGCACAATGAATGAGCGACGAATTCAATTTTTCCTCTTGTAAAAAATATTTCTTCCAACCTAGATTTGTGATATACATTGTCAGTTGAAGTCACGTGGACTTCGGTCCTTATTAGAGGGCAGTTTCTGTTATTTTCACCTCATAAATGTCTTTTAGCGATGTCTAGTATTTTTTGTCACTTGTATTATTCACGAGTCGTTACTGGAGGCTGTCTTCTCTCATGGCAGGGGAGCATCTTCCCCCGTGGAGCATTTCGGTCCTGTTAACTCGTTACCTGAAGTGTATGACGCCCATGAGGTTTTAAACTGGTGAAGAATTTAGCTTGTTTCTCATAAGTCTTAGATCAAGCGTTGTAAAATTCTAAGCTACACCACTATCAGTGGTGATCTGCCTTGTGATCTGGCTTTGGTCTCTTTATTAAGCATGTCTCTCTTGTCCTTAGCTTCTGTACCACCTGGTATCTGTCGAATGGCCAGTACTTGTGTCACATTGGGTCTTAGATTGTTTGGTGTAACTTAGTTTTTATTCCCGTTGTACGTTTCGATCTGAGGAGTTGGCGTAGTCGTTTCATTCCAGTTTTAACCCTCTGTAGAGGACTTCCTGCGATTAAATTATTTTTTTCATCCATTACGTCTTTATTTGGGCCTTATGGTGTTTAAAATTTTATCGGTATGCACGCCAACATTTCATCGACTTCTCGCATGATCCTCAGGACCTTCTTCCCCGTCTTTGTTTCGGAATTTTAACTTAGACCAATAGGTACGTCATCGGCCTAGACAGGCGAAGGATTCCAGGCGTTTAACTGTGGTGGGGTGTCGGCTGTGTTCTATGCTAAACTAGAGTCCCTGTCCTGAAATGCCGAGGTTGCGATCATCCACCGGACCTGCCATAGCCTTCCCGTTTAATAGCATTACGTATAATATATTAGCTAATGAGGTATCGTCAAATTCGACATTTTTACTCGGAGCCCATTTCACCATGCTCGTAGATCGCTCAAAGTTGGGCTACTAACGGAAGCACCCGGGTTCGATTCTGGGTGATTCCTTGGGTATCCTCTAGTCCCCTACAAGGCGAGTAATAGTACCTCTGGTTCCAGATCTTCCCAAGAAACCACTGGCTGTACAGGTAATGGAATTCCCCTCCCCCTCTACTCTGATGTGTGAATTTCACATGCCATTGAGCTTGGTATGACATGAGCTCTACCATCGGCTATCAAACCAACCTTCTGGTTGATTACCTTGGTTTGGGTAATTTATTAGCGCCTGTCCTCGGTCCACGTTTTCCCAGCGACGCTTTGTTCGCGTTAAAAGAGAGATGGCGGGGAACACGCTTCTCTGGAGCGACGTGCTTCCGAGCACTTGGCGTTCGTGCGTTCGCTCTCTCTGAGCGGTACCTTAGAAAATTGGGTGGGTTGTTATCTTACACCTCCCGGAACACCGATAAGCTCCGCAAGATTTTTCACCATTTTCTTGGCATCACCTTGAGTGTACCTCGGCTCCCCCTCTCTCCCGTCTTCTCTTGTTTTCAGTTCAGGCTCTTCATGTTTTGCCGCCCCCACTTTCTCATTCGCGGTATCGCCCTTGCCCTCAGAATTTTTTTTCGCCTCCTTCTGCGGTGCATGCTTAAAGATAGCCGTTGAAACCTATAACGTTTCAGCACTATATCTTATCCGAAGGTTTCACTCCCAAATTTGTCTTGTTTGCAAGGCGTAGTCTCCAAGCGCCACGTCATGTTTCGTGATTTCGTGGCAACATTTCCCCTGTCCAGCGCAAACTAAAAGGGGAAGATCCTCTCAGCCTCATGCTTACCAATGGAAGAATTGAAATCCTCAATCGCCGTCACTGGACGTTCCTCTTAATGGTGTCGTCTTCTCTAGCCCGTAAACACTGGGTATCCCGTGGAAACGGTCTACGTTTAAGTCGAGACTTATCGACGCTACCTGTTTCTTTCGGGTAACATTGAAATGACGTTGGTCTACTTTTTCTGAAGAGGTTATAGCCAAAATTATCGTCGCCGTCGAATGGATTTAAAAGTCAAACCAAAATTGATGATTGGTAGTATATACATTTCGTCTTCTGGTGACAAGATCAAAGGAAATGACTGAGGGATCGTTTTCTCGTTGAAAAAATTGAAATTGGCGATATCCCTGAGGAAATTCCGTCAAATATTTTTCAGTGGTATCCCGACCCCTACTTGAGGTGCTTTGCGGAGAGCACTTAGAGTGTGTATGACGTCCGTCGGATGAGACGTTAAACTGCGGACCCCTTGGTGCCTTTCGACAAGAGCAAGCTAATGCCGACGCCGGGTTTCTCTCCACAGTTCCTTTCCCATCCGCCACCAAAGGCGCAAATGACCTCAGCTGTCGGTCGCGTCCCATAAAAAAAGTGTCTTGTAATCCTGTCTTGGAGGTGTTTGATGAGATATTCTGATGAAAGAAATTGATGTTTCGTAGGTTTACCACCGCTATATTTCACCTAAATTGGAAGTGCTCTTAAATGTTATTTATTTTAAAAGTATCGGATGGACATTTGTTGGAGGTTTTCTTAAATACAGGTATAAGTAACCTATCCTTAAAAATGGAACGCCATGAGAATAAAATATCTGATGCAGACGGCGCTTGGTACTTGAGCTTGAGGTCACTTATACCATTTGCGGCGAATGGGTAAATGGAGCATGGATTAGAAATCCAGCGTCGTTGTTGACTTCCGAGGCGACGGATGTCTTCTGTGATGAAGTAGCTTTGTTTGCTACGTGATCCAAGATGCGTTCTAAGGGCATCGTATTTGTGGCGTCCCCTATAAAAAAAATAGAAAGAGTGGGCTGGCAACAACATAGGATTGAAACCTTGACGTGTAGTTTTATTTTGTCATTGGGTGGAAGAGAAACTAAGGTTATGTGCAAGTAATTTTAAGGGAAATGAGTGCTGTTGTGTGTGCAAAATGTTGATATTTACGCTTTGGAACCATTGAGTTTCAAAATAAAAACGTTTATGGTTTGCTCGAATTTCCTGCCATGGATTCGATTTTTATTTAGAGACATGTAGTTTGCTGTATTTTAATTTAGTCTTTAAAATACTCAAGTTGAAATTTCTTCAACCCGAGTATGTCTCAGTTCTTTCTATTATGAAAACGTTTCAATCGTACTTGATTCATTGGCTTTTCCGAATAAAGATTTTTTTTTAATTTCATGGTGCTCGGAGAAGATGAAGATTTATTCATTTATAGAGTGAGTTTTATTTTAGTAATACCTGTGTCTTCGATCACCATTTACGATATATGATGTATGAATTGTATGCGTCGTTGACCTTGCATCATTGGGTGGCTTTAGTTAGCCAACCATATCTAAGAAGCTGTGTTATTACGTTAAATCTTCGGAAAGAAATCAATTGAAACGAAAAAACTGATGGCCGTGTATTTAATCCTTAATGCCCGTGTGAACCCTATACAACCTGAAATAATTTTGCGTTACTATTACACTTGGTTGCAGCAAAAGTCGAATTGATTATAACTTAATAGAAGGCGCGAGGTAGGTTTCCACCGTTCTTGTAGTTAAAAGGAAATTTTTTCTATTAGAAGATGATTTCAATGTCTGGTACATCAATAGAGACGACACTTGAAGAAGGGAACTTCTGGAATTA
Organism: Hetaerina americana; assembly: GCF_022747635.1. NCBI lineage: Eukaryota > Metazoa > Arthropoda > Insecta > Odonata > Calopterygidae > Hetaerina > Hetaerina americana. The sequence continues at coordinate 1,193,295 of NW_027287383.1, read as the reverse complement.
TTTCTTCGTGATTTTGATCAAATGAATCTACGGGCCACGCGAACAGAGGACATGATACTGACGCCAAAAGATTGATGTACAAATGAGAGGGAATGTAGTGAAGTCGTTTCCCCAGTGTGGCACTATTCGCCTGTGGCATTTCAGTCCCTGGCTGGATATGTTGTGGGAAACACTTACATCGAACTGTACTTCGGATAGGACATGGAACTTGAGGTTCCCCTATCGCTTGTAGTGAAGAGTGGGTTAATGCCAACCCCGTTTCCACCATCCCATCCGTAACATATGCTGTGAAACCTGCCAAAATCAGGACACCACCTGATATTTGCGGGCTCACAATTTTCAGTCAAAGGAGATTACATGTGAATAAGGATTTCATTGTTCATTTAATTCTGATATTAGTTGGGTTTTTTTTTCATTTTTTGTCTTGCAAGAGATTTTAGTCTTCGCAGTTGTCAGCGTCCTGTGCTTAATTACTTATAAGTGCGTTTGAAAGGAAATGTAGAAAATCAGAGGAAACTATATGGGCACTCAATAGTATTAGTGTTAACTTGCTGTCTTTGTGATGGAATTTTCTTGCGTGGCTGCGCCAAGTACGTCGTTGAATGAGAATTCGTTCCCGGAGGCTGTGAGCGAAGCGAGGTGTTGCTATGGACTTAACGGGCCCCCTCCCTCGCTCCACTCGCCTTTTCATGCCCCTTTCGGCATTTCACAGCTCCCTGGCTCTTTTCACCCTTCGTTTCCCTCCGGAATAAAGAAGGGTGGAAAAAAATCGCTATTTTCCTTCTCCCGCCCTTTCTCTGCCCGCCTGCATCCTCTCACTATCCTTCACTCCCTCTCGTTTCGTGTTCCCACCTTGCGTCCGCCTCCACTGTTCCCTCCCTCCTCGCTACTCCCCCCTCTTCCCTTTCCACACACTTCACGGAGCCACAGGTGTCAAGTCAAGAGTCGTGCCGAGGATCAGTGGCGCCCGTGACCCTCCTATCCACCCCTCCTCCATCTTGTGTGCTCCCTTTCGCCCAGCTAATTTCATTTTCGAGCTGTTTGGTTCCGGTGTTTATTCTGCTGATACCGTGCCCCGTGCTTGAATTTTAACATCGCCGCGATATTAATCTCACGCATTTCTCACCCGCCGAGGAGAGTTATAATCAACAGCCATCAGGTTTTTAATTCTTTACGCGTTCGTACACGTTTTTCACGCGCGGAAGTCGGTCGGCTGTCGAGGGTCGACCCCCTCAATCATCGTGAGATATTGTCAAGCAGGCGTGAGGTGGAATAATTTTCCTCTGAGATCTGTAGGTTCCCCTCGGTGTTTCTGTGTCGATTGCTATTAGCCAAGACTTGCATTGCGGTTGGCTATGGACAGTAGCTGCGTAATTATTAGTGCATTCAAAGTTAATTAGTATGGTTACGTGGTATCTTATTCCTGTGAAATAAAAGCATTATTCTATTTTAAAACATTTACTGAATTTGAGCGGGAGATGTCTATGATTCATGCAGGGTGCTTTCATTTCTTTTCGTCGGTTACTTTTACGAGGGCTTGAATCCTCGAAAAAATTTGCGCCATCAGGGATAGGTGGGTAATTTGATGGAGGTAGGATGTTCAGGGAATGAGGGAAGGGGGAGAGAAGCTGTGTCGGCAGCCTACTCCTATCGAGGGCACCAAGAGGTCTTCAGTTAAACCTCCCATCCGACGAACGGCGTACTCCATTTGAAGTGAACTCTAAAATGACACCTAAGTAGGGTATGGAATGCCACTGAATAATTCTGCGACCGCGTGTATTCGAACCCGATCTCTCAGGGTGTAATGCCGTAAATTAGCCACCGCATCAACCCGATCCCCAACATAAATGAATCGCGAAAGTTTTAAATCAACTGGATTTGAACATTCTGTAAATTTCATTCTCACTGAACTGTAGAAGGTAACATTTTCATTCATTTAGCACTAACCGAAAACGAACAGATTTCGCCTATTACATGGGGTGTTTAACAACAATATAACATTAAAGACAATCAAAAACACTCAAGCCCTCGGTGGAAGAAGAATCACCTAGATGAAAGTCGAACCCGCGGTCGCTGGATTTGCGGGCAACGACGTTACCCCGTCGGCTCCTAGGTCGGCATATCATTTCATTGGCATCTTTTGAGCGCGTGCGATGAACATCAACTTTAACGGGAACTTTGGTGGTATGTTTAATGAACCCGATTTCTTTCTTTCCAGAGGCATGTAAACTCTCTTTGCTTAAGAATAGGTGTTACCCAGACCAAACGTCATTTTCATTTCACTTGAAAAATTGAAAGATGAGCAGCCATCGTCTGACTGACTTGTTGCTGGCGCACCTAGTACAATTGTACCGGCCGTACTACCCGTTTTGAGGAAACCATCCGACGTTGATTGCTTTAGTGCTTAAGAATAGATTATTCGTGAGTTGTCGCGTAACTTTAAATATCGATATTTTTTCGAATAACGCTACCTTTTTCTTGCAAATCTGGTTGGCGTCCGTTCCCTTTTCCTCTCTTCCCCATAGCATATTAAGCTTACTCCATGATCACCAAGTCCATGCCAATTATGGAAAATCGGCCGCTTGTCATTACGCTTTTTTCTCTGTCCTGGGAGGCAAAAGTACATCAGAAAACCGTTATGTATTCCCTCTATTTTATGTATACTTTCTCGCCCTCTTCTAGCAACCCTTCTCGCAATCACCTGGGCAGTTATTTTTGACGCTCCTGCGTCTTTTAATTTGGAACGATTTATTTTTTTGTAATATTATAACTATGAATGTATATGGTGGTCGTAAAAATGCTTGCTCAGAAGTACCTCGCGACGCCTTATAAAAAATGAGCTTCCACGAAATTTTATAATGTGGACAGGGCTATTGTAGTTTCAATTTTGCGGTCAGATATTCTTATTGCGATAGGTTTAATACCTTAGGCATTTGAAACACGACTTCGACATCATATACCCAATGCTATAATTATATTTTCTCTTAGTGCACATTCGTTATTCCCTCGTGAATTCTATATTTACATTTCTGCTTACAACACAGATCGAGTGTTTTAATGTTATTTTGTTTTTAGAACAGCGCTGAGCTACTGACCGTAGTGGCCGGGTTCGGTTCTGGGCTATGTTCCTGGACACCCTCGGCTTCACTCAAAGTACTAAATATTTCATTTGTCATATCTTCCTCGGAAACCGTTGGTGGAAAATGGAAAACAGTCCAATTTAAAAAATTATGGTATATTTTTAGATTTTCATTGGATTAGTAACGATAAGGCATTATTATAATCCACGTTCGCGCCCATGAAGCAATTATTTTAGCGTTAGATGTTATGAAGGCGGTAGTAGTATTGGCCAAGTAATGTTAAACTCCGAATTCGCGTATGTCTCACATTTGCTGTTCCTCCGGGTTTATCGCAGGCTTAGATTTTGAGATGCAGTACAGCGAGTACTTACGAGATACAAAATACCTCATGAGCTCTAAAGTGTAGTTGCGCGGTCCGATTCCATGCAGATATAGGGATTCGTTTTTAGGTTCCTGCTCGGAAGCTTTAATGATCCCCGTGTTTGTACCTACCCGCGGTGGAAGGGAGCATAAAAATTTTACGAGGAACGCTCGCATAATTGAAGCTCAGTATTTATTTAACAGTGCGTGCATGCGAATGTTTCGATTGCAGTAAAAAACGAACAGAATTATTCAGAGGATCGGGTAGAAATAATTTCCATTCGGAATGGATGATCAAAACGTACGCTTCGACCATCGTCGGTGGACTCATCGATTTCCCCCAAAACACAACACTTCGCAAAGCGCGGGAGCGCGCGCGTGTTAATCGCGCGGCCGGCGAACAGGGGACGTCGCTTTGATGAATATTTGTCCAACGCACGCGGTCGCGAGATGAAATGCCCAGCGGACCATCGCGATCGTCACAGGCGACCAGAGTATTTTGGTGTACCATGAATTATTCATCGTTTTTCAACGGTAGTCGAGATCGCCTCTTCTGAAGCCGTTTTGCTCTGCCCTCAGGTTGTCTCACAAAGTTTTCACGGTTTTAAAGCGACACGGCGTGGAGCGACATACAGCGGGAGAGCGCGGTGCCTGAAGGCCCGTAATTGAGATACACTTCAAACGTTGGAAGTGTTCGCGGTTTTCAGAAACCTTTGACTGATGGTTTTTTGTCGCCTTCGCGAATGTAAAACTACTGCATTCTAAATTTGAAATTTTCCACCGCAGGTTGTCAATCGCCGAGTCTGCATCCAAAACTGTTGGGCGCAATATTATTTGCTCATTTTTTTGCCAGTGAAATAATTTCTAAAGGATGTTTTTTTCATGTGAATATTTTCTTCAGTTTGTTGTTATTGTTCAGGAAAAAGTTGTTAAATCAGAGTTGCTGTATACCTGTAAAACATAAATTTCTAATAGTGCTACAACTGGAATAAAATTATTGATCATGATACGTAGTTCTGTTTGGCAATTTTAAGAGGAAAATGGAACGGAATGTTAATATATTTACAAAGTATGATAGATCTTGATGGTATTTCTGTACCATGTAAAAGAAAATAACATGTCATAGACAAAATACATCCGGTACATAAGAGCAGCATAAGATCTACTGAAAATGTAGCAGAGTTAGATGAATGGAGGTAGAAACGACGCACTAACACATGAGCAATTTTATATTTAATTAAAGTTACTGATAAACAGTCAAAGAATAAGGTTCTGTTATATATCCTCTTTTTTTTCTTGCTGCTCGCCCACCTTTAGGACATCATTTCAAAAATATATCGACTGTATTGAAACTGAATCAGTAAATAAGACCCATCCACTGCCTGGCCGAATTTAAGCGTATTGATAAGTATTAAATACTATCGGGTGATTAAAATGTGGTAAAATAAATAAATAACCTTTGGTAAGTTATTCATGCATGGCATTCGTCATATTATTCTATTGGGTGGCTAAAGGAGGAAAGGCACCTGTCAGACTTGGTTTAGAATTATAATTTCATCTCTGAAAAAACTCACTAGTCTCAGTGCGTGTAAATTGTACCTACCTTAATGGATTTTGTGGCTGTGTGGTTCATAAGATGTTGTTTGATATGCTTTAGCCATTAACTTGCTATTTTGCATTCTTAACATGTTTTCACATGTCTATTGCGCTCGTGAGAAAACACAAACATTATTTATTTTGTAAATAAATTTTTCGACTCGTGGAGACTCGCCCATGCCCACGCAGAAAAATTCCTGTTGGGTAATATAGGGGCGAGAATATTGATGGTTCGCAACATCGAAAATTCGTACCGTGTTCTCAAGTCCCTCGAGACCGTTCTGCTCTGAAATCGATCTCCAGCTTCACGTGCTTGTTGAGGAGAAAGGTATTATCGAACTTCGGTTAGGGCCACGAATGATCATCAAAAACACATTTCCTATGCGGGAATCGTGCCGGGCGGCGGTTTTCATGTAGTATCCGATTCATCAGCCTCTCCAGAGTGCGAAATAACATAAAGCGAATTCGTAGTTTTTGCCAGTTAACAACTTTAATGCAACTTAAATTTTCTCTTCTTGAATTGCTTGGTCCTCCTCATGTAAGAACGACCGAAGAGTGGTGGGAGGATCAGCATCCTTTCAAATTGTATTTCAAGATTGCGAAAGACAAACCGATATAATGGCTAGTTGTCTGATTTACTGTTGATGTGAAATATATTTCATGTTGTTTTCTTCCAAAGATGACTGACACTGATGTAACTGGACTCCAATACGTAAACCACGCTTGAATACTAGGCGGACTGTGACAACATTTGCTATATTGTGATTTGCATTCTGAAATAGGTCGTTTGTAAATTATTATGTTTGTCGACCAGCTGTAAATTAATTGTTATTTTTAGCTGTATTAGTAATTGTTATTTTATTAAGCCTGAATTCTCATAGTTCAGGCGGACAAGCTGCACAGTTCGATGGGAAATGCTATTATCCAGAGAATTGCACCTCTTCAGATTTTTTATGGGGGTGTCTGAAGGCCTCACCCGGATTTAAATCTGCGATAGTCTGGTCAATAGCTTACCGATCTACCCACGGTCGTTCCGCGCCACCAATTTACTGTAGACTTAGCTTAAATAGGTAATAATTAAATTGGTGTACCGGTGTTATTCACTTAATCCGACTCGAATTTCTACGAAATGGTATTTGTATTGCATGTAATGGTAATTACGGCCCTATTTTGAGCATGGTGGTTACATTGACATTGAAAACTGGTCGAGGGTCTCGGGTTTTGCCTATGGACAACCTCAGCCAAAATCCCAAGTTGTTCGATTTTCTGGGTATTAAAAGTTCGTGAGGAACCGAGTGGTGTTGTAGGGAAAGGAATATTACTATTACAGGAGTAAATCTTGTGCGCCTTTTTCGGGGTGCGTTTTAACTTACCCTGTCAAAGGCAGCCTTCGCGTTATTTACTGAGCATAAGTAGTTTATCTTTGTGATATTCTGTACGAAGAATTTCACGCGACTGCCTGCTAAATATTTCAGGGCTTAATTTGTTCGCAGTATCATATTCATGAAGTTGAATGTTTATGAGTCAGTTTAGTTGTGCATAGGCTGAAGTAACTTTCTTTCAAACTTCTATCACCCTACTATGTATGCACTCATATGAATGGATTGGAATGATTTTTGGCTGTGTGAGTGAAGTAAAATGAAATTAACAGTTTCCCAGTCGTGGATAAAACCGTCTTGTGGCTGGGAGAAACCATTGCATTTTGGAAGCCCTGCCTCCGAACTTTTTGGGAACTCTCTTTTAAACTCGTTCTAAATGGCTTGGTAGCATTAACGTCGTTAGCGTCTGCGTGCTGAGGAACTGGGTGTTAGACTGTGGTGGGAAAGGAATTTATTTTTGGGAGAGGTTAAACCGTGTGCTTTCGGTGCAGCAGCGTACCGTGCTCCGTGTTGCTTACACAAGCATTTCTCTAAAGGGTGTAACGCCTTTAGAGGGCGAACACGTTTCCTGTGAAAAGGCAGAGGAAAATAGAAAAGAAATTTTGCGTCGAGATTTATAGTTGTTCGTCATTATCTCCCGAGGAGTTCACAGTGCGGACCGTATTTTTCGCAAGAACGGTGTTAGTCGTACGTCATTGTTATAATGGTATAAAGTTTCCGTCTTGACAGAAGCTAAACAATAACTGTAAACCATTTTTCACGCAAACGACATTTCTGATGCACTCAAACGAATTACGAATCATATGAATATTCATTTACTTGAATATGCTCTCATAGGTGGAGCTACATCACTTGTGCTCTCAATCCGTCATTTGCTCACCAGTTCTTAAAATAATAATTTGTCCATTTTGTGTTTTTTTTGGTGAATGAAGGGATGAGATAATATTTCGCCCATTAAATAATTGAAAATTGTCAGATTGAAAGTTAGCCTTTGGTTTAAAACATATTTGCGAGCTATTTCATTAGTTAATAAAGGGGTAAGTATGGACATTTCATTTCCTTGGTATGATGAGGTGAATTTATCGGGCGGAGCATCTGGAACAGATGGACTTTTTGTACATGAATGACTCAGAGAATAAAAGTTTATGCGAAAATCCGACGTTGAATGAAGGGAAAGAGTTGAAGGTTAAGCATTTTTGGGCTCATTCGACTTATTGATTTGATTTTTGACCTGTTGTGATGTAAAAAAATTGAAGATGATAGAAGGTCGGTTGAATTAATTTTTTGACGTAGGCCCTGCAACGGACATCGAAGGGAGAAGAAAGAACTTACATGACCCTCGAAAACTGGCAAGAAGCTGCCATCACTGGATTATCTGCTTGCCATTTCATTTTTCACTAATGCTTTTCATTTTCCCAAAAAAATACTAGCCTCTTGATGTGAATCATCGGAGGATCGAGTCATTTACAATGGTTTTAATAATTGAACTTGAATAACGTAATGCTTACTTACACAATTTCGCTATTTAACAACATTCACAACCGTTGACCGCTTGTGGTAAGATTTATTTGAATAGTATATACGAGAGAATGGCATTAATTAGTCTTTGCTCTCGTAGTCGATACTCTAGTCCGAGAAATAAATGGAGAATTTGATGTTTTCGATGGAGAGTTAGTGGACTTAGGAATGTCCTAGAATTTACCCCTTCCCCATAACTATGTACCGACCAAGTAGAACAGTAAGCTGAAGAAGATGGTCAAGTCCAGGTATGTACTTGATAATCTTCTTCAGCTGACGAAGAAGCCACCTCCGGCTCGCGAAACGTTCATGAATTCCTAATTTTCTTTCCGTGTCTGTTTTATTAGAATAAAAATGAAAACATTTATGTGTATTTGTGTGTATGTATGTGTATGTATTATGTATGTGTATATATGAATGTATGTGTGTTTATGAACCGTAAACACTGTAATCAACCCGAAGGTCGCTTTGGTAGGTGAGTTCACCCAGTACTTAGCCCGACGGTGTGTAAAATTCACACATCATGGTAGAGGGGCCAGTTCCTTTCCCTGTGCCGGCTATGGTTTCCCTGGAAGACCCAGTACCTGAAAAATCACACAGCTTGAATGGAGCTGGAGGTGCCCAGTGAGGCTTGCCCGGGACTCGAACCCGGGCCCTCCAGTCATTAGTCCAACGCTCTACCCCTGGACTACCGCGACGCGCATGTTTGTACACACTAGGGTGCATGTTGCGGCCTTATAAAACATCCTTTTTTGAAAGCCGCACCCTGTATGTGCGTGTATCTACATTCACTTATTATAAATGACTAATGAAACAAGAATTTTGAAGTCGTCTGTTATATCATCCCGCCTCATTGTTTATCGTTGGCATACTCGAATTATGCCAGTACCTTCCCATAGGTAAGGCGACTCTTTTAAGTTGTCACTTCACTACTAAGGCCTAGTGTTCACTTATCGGAACAGAAGTTGTAAATCTTGATAAATCATAGAATATGATAGATAGATAGAAAGAGGTCTTGATGAGGGCGAAAAAATGTGAGGGAGAGAAGGTACACCAATCCCTCCAATAGGATAGTAATTTATTTCCATATTGGGTGGTCGACGTATTGTTTGTGCTTTATTTCCTGCATTGCTTAATAAGTCGGCTGTTTCGCAGCATTTTAAAAGTGCTTGATGTGTTTCCATGGAAAAACTTGGGAACTTAATGGATTACGCGAATCTGTTGTCTTTTTAAATCATTTGTCGGCTGTTTTGTATAGATGGTATATATCCCTATTTATACCAATATTTTCACTCTTGATTATTTAGACGAATGCATTGTCTAACCCGGTTTTTGTATTAGAACTTTATCTTAAAATATTTCCGCAAATTCTCCCAAAACACATGGGAAATGCAAGCGTAGGCGTCGACCAGGAATGAATTGCTTTTGCTCAAATGATCTGAGAAATTTACGCAAGATAGTTGAGAAATTCGTAGATGATTTATCGAGTACTAAGAATTGATTGCTTTTCCGCAGATGGTGAGTAGTCAGAGAGCCTAATGTTTGTTGGTTGAGAAAGTCATTGACGATATATTGATTCCTTCTCGTCTTTCATGACACCTAAGCTGGGAAGGATGCTTAATTTGTTAATATTTTCATTGTTCAGCACTGTGGCGTAGCAACCGATTGAATAGGCGTCGAACGCTGGCCGGAGGTAGTGCATAGCCTTAATTGTACCGGAATTATTTCGCCATCCATTATTTAGAATAATGTAATGTCTACACTTTTGTTTGTACTAGTACTTTCTCAGTCAATATATCTGAAAATCAGCCCAAATGCACTTTGAGAATGCAAGCGAAGGCGCCAACCAAGATTCATTGCTCTACGCAAGTGGTCTTCTGAGAACCTTGCGTAAGATATGTGTTTAGAAATTCATTGACGATTTATAGAGAACTGAGATTTAATTGCTTCCCCAGAGTCAGTACTCGGAGATCTTAATGGTAGTTGGTTGTGAAATTAACAGGAGATATATTATTTTTTTCCGTTATCAACGTCTGCGCCGTGGCAACCGATTGTGTTGATATCTACCGCTATGGCCGGGTTCTCCCGGCCAAGCATAGGCGAATGGCTAGGTTCAAACCCAAGTGCCGCCTTTGGCCCATGCTCAGGATAACTGAATCTCTGATTTTTCGGCCCCAGATCTTTCTGGAAAACTCCAGTTGGCACAAGGAAAGCTACTGACTCCCCTATCTCTTTTTAGCAGTTCTATATCAGATCAGGCAGGGTAACTTTTCGATGGACCAGAGCACTACACATTACTGTATTGTGTCTGCCTATCATGACTCCAAATATCCCTCAATCCAATACTACTTATTATTATAGGTCGTCCATTTGCAGTGAACGCTTTCTATTACACATAATTCAATCCAAAATGTCTGTCTTTCCCAACATTCTCTATTATCGTCTTCACCATCCAATTACCTCCGACTATTCCCTGCACTGCTTTGTCCTGCGTTTTTAGAATTTCTCCATACAGCCATATCTCTTCCCCTTCCATGCATAGAACTTCATCGTTTCGTCCATTGTATTTTCTTGTATTATTCCGGAAATCCACATTTAAAATCGTCCAATCATCGCTTTCCTCCACGACTACGTTTCCGAGCCTTACAGAAATATCCTCCTAATTGAAATTTTCATTAGCTTTTTCTTTACAACTCCTATCTCTAAAGGTTTGAATGTCTCATGACTTAGGGGCTCAAGTTATTAAAACACCCCTTGGTTTGGCTGGCTGTAGTTTGCTCTTAAGTGTCAAATCTTTAATCTTCATGACTCATCGTCGACTCCATCTTAAAATATGTAACTACCTCTTATCATAATGCTTGTGGTGGTTGTCTCACGCGTTTATTTAAAACGTATTTACAATAGGCGATGTCCTTGTATGATAGTCATTCGTAGCCGGCCTTTGAAAATATCTGTAATTAAATCAATAAAATCATTGTCCATTTTATAAAATTCAGACAGCCAATATCAACCACACTGCATGAATCCTTGAGGAGCCAAAACCATCCTGCATGTCATTTAAAAATGTGCTAGTAGAGTGACTCGAATTACTTGCGGAAACGAGTCCCGTTGGTCCACCGTCCTCCACCAGTCTATTTAGCTGGTCGTTCACATCCGTTCGCGGTCGATCGTATGTGCGCAAAACAGTATGGTTTTCGTTTCATCAAGCAGTCTAAAAGACGGTGTGATTTTTCTCAAGTGTCCTTCTTTGCGACACACCGGAACTCGTGCTCAGATCGTGACATTCCATTTATACGTGTTGCCATCCTTTCCATTAGCGTGTGGATGGTGAAGTGAGACGGATGTTCACCGTGGGAGGAAAATAGGTGGAGGAGATCGAATGTTAAAGCGTGGAAGGGTCGGAACAGGGCAAAGAACTTGTGAGGGAGAGAGCACACGGGTTGAGTGAAATGAGTAGGATGGGGAGCGAGGAGAATTAGAGGGTGCGAAATAATAGGAGGTTGAGAAAGAGAGAGAGGGAAAGAGGTCCGAAGAAGGGTATTGATTACTTTTTATCGATTTTGGGCTTAGGGAGTCCGGCGATCCTTCCTTACAACTTGTTTTTTTTATTTCGCTATGGTGCCGCTCAGCAGTAGCACAACACTTTGCCATCACATAGTCACACAATTTGGTTTGGTATCATAATATCTCGGAAATCACACCCACGTCCTCTTAAGTGTTGGGTTGGGGTATCGCATATTCGCAGGTTTTGTCTTTTAAAATGTCTTACACTCAGGCTTCCAATGATTACTAAATACGTACTTCAAAACTGAACTCATCCGTTATTTCTCTGCGAGAAAGGATCCGGCGCTAAAAGGTATCAAAATAAGCCACAAGAAAAATTAAGAACGCGGCCAGAAAATTATAGCGAAAATAGGAAGTGTGGAATGAAGAAATTTCCCTGTATCACGGTTCGTGTTAAAAGAACCGCGTATGACATATTACCATTCTTTCCTGGATATTTTATATGTTAATTATTCAAAGTACATTGATATTGATAGTAATGAAATGCATTGCTCTAGATTGACGCGCATTTTTCTATTTAGGTAATATTCACATGCATTGACTAATTAAGGAGTCATTATTATGGTATTAATGCTGGACACTATGTGTTATTCCTCAACGACGGGTATATGTATACGCGAGGCAGCAGAAAGGAAAGGATGTAAGGATAAGAGAACAGGGTTCCCTCTCTATCCTAGTTATCAAAGCGCGGTTATTCTTTGCCTCCCCATTTGGCTTTATCATTGCCAAGGGTGTCGACCCCAGGTACACATTAATGAAGATAAAGGTTTTCGTGTACGTTTTAGTCAAGGGTCCTGGCATCCGTCGGCGGCCAGAGGCGGGGGCAATCACCACCCCCTTTTCTCCAGCTAATGGCTTTCTATCGCATGTGGTTTTGTACGATCAATCTCGTATTACCTGCCATCTTCCAGGTCCAAAGAATCCTGGCAAAATCCATGGGTCGGTTTAGAGCATAGTCCATTGATTACGTCGTTTAACGTTCCGAATGGACCCACACAAGAAGCCAACTAAGAGGTTGGTTTGATAGGTGAAGGCTAAGAACGAATCGTATAAAGCCGGACCGCATGGGAATTCGCACCTCAGTGTAAGGGCCTCAATTTCTTTCCCTAGGCCATGGTATCTCAGAAAGATCTTGAGGCCCTTAATGAACAGTTTTGGGTAAAGCCGGCGGTGTTCAGAGGCTAAAACGATTCAATGGAAATTATAGAGTAATTGAACTAACAGGTGTTCAGCGTCTTCGTTTTTTAGGCCATCTAGCGCATATGTACTTAGAATGGCAAAATAAGAGGACTAAACCTATTTCATTTCTATATCATATTGTAAAACTTGATTCATATGGAACGATTCATTTCTTCTATATTTTCTCATCTGGTTTACTGTTAACTATTCTCTTTGTCTGAAACCTTTCAACGTTTCACATGCCTACATTTTCAGTTATCTGTTGTTAATTTTAATGACCTTAGGTAATTACAAATATAATTTTTGGCTGGCGTTTTCGTAATACCGAAAATATGAAATGCTGCCTCAATGATGTAGTGGGCCAAATCCGATGTCTGATGCTTTACTAATCTAAGAGACTGTTCAATCAAATGAAACCTTGACTTCCCTGTGCAATCCGTCTCTGTATCATTTTGTCATTCTCTGCTCTAGGGACAGTCCGCCGAAGTGCCGTATTCTTCTGGGTCACGGATTCATAAAAAGCCGTGCCTGAAATGTACCAGATGAATTGTTTATCCGAGGTGTCAAACTGAGCGCATTGAACCCGGATTCGAAACATGGGAACGGTTTTTCCGGTTCACCCACGACGATGTGAACACCAAAACGAAACTCGTGGTATTTTTTTAAACCTTGGACTATCTTATCCCTCCTGCTGTACCGATGCTAGCCTTGGAACCGAGGAATGGATGTAAATATCGGACATAGATTTTGATTCGGCGCGGAAATGATGTTTACCGTCCATGTTTATAGTGGTGGACTTCGGAGGGCCCGAAGCATTCCAGCCTGCCTCCCTCTACAGAGATTTAATCCGGAGAGGAAGGCCGGAGTGAAAGCGTTGTCGTCAACGAGTTTCTGCCTCGTTCCCCGACTTCTGAGTAAATCCTCTCTCAAGGCAGCGCCGTTATGTGGATTACGTCGCATTGCCCGCAACCGAGTAGAGCGGGACCATGGTTTCGTTTTCCCTTAATCCTCGTCTTTTCGCACATAGCCGTTATCCGGGATCATTTTGTGGAATATCATTTCCTCGGAAATCGTCGTCTCCTTCCCTCCCCCACCCCAGTCAACACCCGCTAGGATCTCTCGCTCCGGAAATCGTCCATGAAAATTGTTTACCCTTAGCACAGCGTCTTCCGGTCATTTTTGATGGGGCCCTTGGTTTAAAGTCTAGTTGGCTTGTTGCTCGGTTTTTCTAAGCAGGACTGTGAAATACCTCGGCGTTCTGAGTTGTAGTCGTGGATTGCAATGCAATATTATTATTTGAGTTTGAAATATCGATCGCTGATGTAGAAACATTATCAATGTGTGACGGATGAGGGTACCTATGAAAGTCGACAAACCTTTTAACGTTATCTCATTCCACTCACACCCTTATGTCTACTCTGGAAGTTTATACTAAGCCTGAAACAATCCAGTTACTATCCTTGAAGCAAGGTGCTGTTAGTTTTTAATTAATTATTACGGAAAACTTGTTGCGTTAACCCGTTGACAGAGTGCCTCGAGTTTTAAATATCTGGAAACCAAAAGCCGCAGACTTCTCTGAGGAAAGTTTTAGCATAGGTTCCAACGTGTACTTGAATATGAAACTAATTGCGCATGTCAAGCTGAAGTGAACAAATAATATTACGTGGAGGCTGTGTGTTGCCTGTCGTGCTCATCTTGGGCTGGGAATCTTTGCCGTAAAGGTGGAGACTATCGTCAGGTTTTTCTACGTCTTTTGGTTCCAGTGAAAATCCTCCTTCCTAGCTTCAAAAGCACAAAATAGTCTAGAGGTGATTCTATGAAGGCAAGCGGTGAATCAATCGTACTACAACTCCTACCGTTTCAATTTTCTATTGCCGGCCCTTGGGGCCCAGGTGCAATCTGCTCGAAAAACACGTGGAACGACAAAAAAAATATTTCGTATCATCTTTATTTTTGCGCCGTATACAGTTAATGTGTAAAGAATTGAAACATTTAATACACATTGGGTGAATTCATTTGCACTCAATGTAATTTTAAAGTTAAGTAATTTTCGTCGCAGTATAATATATTTTACCACATTGTCTTGTCATTTTTTTAAAATCAGTATCCTCCGTAGTAATCCTATGGAAAATTCTCTTATGTCAAAAGTTAAATGAGAAACAATAGCATTTTTCTGATTATTTAAACTGAATAATTAGGAATTGGTAATGGACGTGATAAATTAGACATGAGCAGTCTTAGGTAATTTATTTTATGACCATTATAATTATTCTACCATTCTCCTATTTGTCCTCAATTTAATGGACGTCGCGTTACACCAAGATTGCCAGCGGTACGTGCATACAAATTGCGTATGATTTCGTTCAGAATACCTATAAAGGTTAGAAAGTGGGTGGGAAGTGAATGGTGAAATACTCGGTTAACACAGTCGTATTATCGAAAATCCCTTATTCATTGTATTGAAATCACTATTTGCAATCTTATTAATTGCAACATGACATTGACTATCCCGATCTAACCCCACCAATGTATGATAATTATTCATAGAGACACTGTTATTGATTACTTTGGCAAACCCCAATAGAGCATTCGATGTGGTTAATTTTCATGTCCCGAAAACAGCCGAAGATGTACGTGCACAGAACGCGTGGAATTCGTGGTCTAAGCCAGCATGCACACGTTTCTTTCTACAAAGTAAGATGGACTATCAATTTATGCTAGCTCTACAAATATATCGATTGTTTTATTCCACGCAAAAAGCGAACTGGGAATATTATGAGCACTCTTAGGCCTATTGTGTCTTTGGCCAAATATCCTTGTCTTAAAGGTGCTAAGGTGATTCATGAAAGTTAGGATTCGATAAGTACCTGTATCCATTCATTGTGTACATATTGCAATTCTAATTTTGCCCGATTAAGTAATATTAGTGGTGATCGAGGAATTAGTATGCGCATTTCGAACTGCTTTTTATAAGGTGACTAGTTTTAAGGTTTTTAACACGGAAAGTAAAAAATAATATTTTTATTAATTTTGAGTGTTTATAGTAATTTTTATTGAGAATCTTAGGATTCCTGCCAATTCCTGCGTTTTTGCTCTCCGCAGAGCATCCGACCGGAAATAGGACAGCAATGGATCCCATGAAGCCATATTTAGAAATTAATTCATTGATAAAGAAAGTTATTATTGCCAATTTGTCATATCCATAATCATTCGCGTGTATTTCGATTAGTTGTAGTAACTTTTCCCCTTATCATTTCATAAACGACGTTATTAATAATCGCTGGTCATCCTTTTCAATCCCGTGCGCAGCACTCCGAGCTCCCAAACGTTATTTACGGAAAATACGGTATGCCATAAATGCCCCACATTCTCTACAAACTCGCAAAGCGTATTCCGATGAGCTCATACATTGGAAGGATGTTCTTGGCGTAAACTTCGTCCAGCGTGCGTAATAATCATCGGAGGGATAAGGAAATAGTCGATTCTCGAGATTGTCGCTTTAGTTCATTTCGTGTGGAATAGTCTTTGGGTAAAATTACCGAATGACGGAGATCCATAAGAGAAAAACAGGAAAACTGGAAGATTTAGTGCATTGCCGGTTGGAGTGCCTGCCGATGGATCAATGAAGTACATTCATTTTCCCGCGGTGGAAGCCAATGCTCGTGTACATATTTGCGCATACATGCGTACCAAACGCGTGCCACATGTCCCCGTATCCCCTCGTCTCCCGCGCAAAATGATACGCTCCAATGTAAATGTTAACTATTGGACGTGTTTATGAGACTTCTCGTCTCATCCCCCTCCCTCTCCGGAAACCCTTTTCCGTATGATCGAAGCGAACATCGAACACGAAATCAATGGCAGGTGCAATTTCGTCCATATCCGGTCCCCGGAAGACGTCGTGGGGGAGTTATTGGCGAGAGAGCAGCGTATTTATTGGAATGACATACACGAAATGAATCTTCGAATGAGTTTACTCCGGGACCTACGATATATTAATGGAAAGATGTAGTGCTAGATACAGGATAATTGTGGTTTTGCCAGGTTATCTGTTTTTTAACAGTATTGAACATAATATGTTTAAAATCTATGTTCGATATGTTATGTAGGAAATGCAATCAGTTCAGTCTTAAGTCTCGGCAATGCGTGTTATCTAGCGGAGAGAATACTAGTGATGTGCTTCATACGTGGCTAGCTACAAGGATGAGGGTAAAGATTTTAAAACACAATTATTTGTAATTATATTTATAAAGAGTGATTTTTATCATGTCACCGTGATCCTCCATCCACGCAAATTTAGTTTTGGTAATTTTATAGAAACATCGCACTTTCGTAATTGATGTAGGTAAAAAAATACCTCGAAAATAAACTCAAAAAAGCTTGATCTCGAATTGCTGCAGTTGCATCACAATTGTCCCAACCAAGTTCGATAAAAGGTGTTATCCAGTTTTTTGGTTTATGTATTTCCCAATGGTAAGTAAAAAAGTAAAGAACACCGAAAAGTTAAAATATTATTTACTATTCACACTTTGAGGACCAACTGTTTCGCAAAATCCTATGAAAATGTGCATTGCATCGGTGGAATTTCTCTGTAATTCCTTGTTATAATTAAATGAAAACGTTGTGCGTCTATAAGCATTCGAAATGCTAACGTTAATTCTAATTATGCGTTTGCGTGTAAATAAAGCATCTATCCGCCCTTTTCTTTCAAACCACATGTCAGGCACGTGCGTATTTGTGATATGTATGTATTTGTGATATATGTCAATAGACCTAGCCAGAAATGATGCCGGGGTACTTAAATTCTCTAATTTTAGGCTCTACAAATCAAATGTTTTGTTCGTGCTGTTAGGATTCACTTTCGTTTCAGTGATCCAGCTCTTTAGTATGTATTGCGAACCTATGCTTTGGAGTTATGGTCACGATAAAGTTTGCAGAGTGCGATTCCCAGCAATTTCATTGATGAAACTTCGACGTCAGTTGGGAGTTTTAACTTAATAGCTCGCAGTCTTTAGTGGCAGGCCACTTCTCGGCTTCAGACCCGTTCTTCTCCGCATGGTGGCTCCCCCGTCATTTTCCACGTCCCATGTCATGAATTTCTATATTTATTCGCGTGTGTGTCCATGTATATTTTTCATCTGAAAAAAACTTAGGCTTCGTGTACATTAACCTGCCGTCCAGGCATGCCGCACAGCCCCCGGAGTGGGATAAAAGTGAGGCAGAGGCAAGGGATTTCAGCGGAAAAAAATAAAGTGGGAGAAATAGGAGCAGCAGTTCCATCCGGAAAGCATAAAATGGTTCGCCAAAAAACGCTCGAGATACGCAAAAATCCGTCCCCGCTCTAGCGTCGCCGCCGCCAACCGCCGCAGCCGTCGTCGTCGGCGGGCGCATTCTAAAAAAAGCGGAAGCGGAGGAGTTGCCGTGCGGCGCGATGCGGGGAGCGATGGATACCGGTGGGCGGGCATTGAGAGTGGCGGGGATCGGGGGTAGGGGTGGTGGTGGCGAAAGGGGTGCCGCGGACCCCCCCCCCACCCACCTACTCCCGGCGCGCGAGCGTGTACGCGCGGGGTGGGGTTCGTCGGGGCGAGGGGCAGGAGGGTGGCGGAGCAGGAGCATTGCCGGAAAGGGGGAGCGGGAGATTCGCCATCGGAAAACCTAACGCCTCAGCAAACTCGGGATGCCTCTTTGTCAGGGCCGGAGGATTCGAGCGGGAACGATGGGGGTGATTGTCCCCTTTGCCGTCCTCCCTGCCTCCGGGTTCTTGCGCTGGCCCGGGCGTGTGCCTATGTATGTGTGTGCGTCTGTGCTGAATCCAGGGTTTATGCTCCGAAAAGCACCATTGTTGGAGGTGAAATCACTTGCCTTCCACTCGTGCTGAATTCTTTTGATGCATCCTTGTTTTCTTTCGGTGCAGAAGAAAGGTGGTTTCATTTTTCTTTTGTTTTAATCATTGCCCCTCTGCGGTTGGCAACTTAACGTAAACGTAGGGGAAACATTCGTTGCAGATTCTCGATCTTTATACGAGAAGAGAATGTGAAATATAGAGAAAAAATGTTGGGCGAAGTTTGATCGCATCCAAACTAGAAATCGTTTTACGACATGAGAACTCTTCTGAGAAGTGTTGAGAACAAATCTCTGGATAGCTATTTTTTTAAAGCATTATTATGCGTTTGTTTCGAGGATTTGGTATGAAATCTGGAGCGTGATATTATAAAAGAATTTAAGTTTCCGAAAGTGAAGTTTTTGTAACATTGTATAGCGCTCAAGGGTCGATCCCGAAAGTATTCAGAAGTTCGTCTAAACGTGACTAAGAGAAAGCGCGGATCCAGGCGAGAATTTGGTGTGGCTGTCAAATTCCCACGTTGGAACGGAAGTTCACGGTTTTTGGCAACTCGCTCAACCGGATGAAAACCATTTGCCTTGTCTTTTTCCATTAAGGTATTTACATCTTCCGCTATCTAATTAGGGAATTAAATTAATCTACTTCACAATAAAAAGTTTTTTATGCCCTATCTTCAATTTTCAGCGTTGAAATCGCTCGTCGTTGCATAAAATCAGTGAATCTCGCGGTGGAATAACCCTGCTACTTATCTCATGTCGGCTTGAAGTGTCTTTCTATATTTATTATCCCTGGCATTTGTCTTAAAATAGTAATCACGGTGTTTGTATAGAGGCAACAGATTTTGAAGGCTGGGATATATTTAAGGAAAAATAAAAAAATGCAAAAATCATTAAAATATAGGTAGATTTCGCATGGCCCATTTTTTTTACTGTTATTTGCCCTGCAGGATTTACATACCAGGGATATTGAAATGAATTCCGTGTGTGCGCCATTGTAGGGATATTATTCGGTGGTATTGAGACATATTTGCGTCGTCGATCTTTTTTTTCCACGAGGATTTAGGTTCCCCGACAATGGGTCTTTTATTCGCTCGCCTGTTTCGAATTCTTGAATTGGAACTCGAGAGAGGAGAGTAATGGCACGATTTCAGGGCACCCTGATCCCAACAGCCATCCTTCCCGGATGAGGATGGACGATTAACGGAGTTATAATGTGCCCAAGGTGGGCATTGTCGCTGCCGCGGGTTCTTTTTTTGCTGGAAACAATCGCCGTGCTCGACATCCGGATCGGGCCCTAATCCCAGAAACTCGACGTTTTTACCCATGTCTAGCAAGAAGTCATTCGCAGTGTGCGGGTCCTCGCTCGCCTCCTTTCCATTGCCTCTCATCTCGAACCGCCCCCACCCTACCCTCTTCCCACTCCGCTCCGTTCGTCCCATTGTGTTGAGGCGGTCACGTGTTAAAAATTCACAGTTCTTTCAGCCACACCACTGCTTTCGATTTCGGTGCAAGTTTCATTGATTTTTTTTAATAAGAGTGGCGCCGTAGAAAATTGTCGTCTTCGTTTCCATATTCTTGGAAAAACGGTGCGCTACGCCCAGCAGGCAGTCGTTTTGAAGTTTTCGGACTTAACCTGCTTATTCTGAGATCATCACTCTTGCCTGTTGTGATATTTTTTGTCAGATTTCAAATGGTTGTTTTCGAAAAATCAGAAATAAAAAAATTGGGTCTGCAAATATTATCCCAGTAGAACTATGAAGATCAACTTAAAATTAAATGTTTAAGCACGATTTTTGTCGTAGCAGTTACATGAATATAAATGCATAAATAGAACTGTATAATTCCTCATGCTGTGTTTCTAAACCGTGGCCACGACTTGTTTACATTTGGATTTTGCCCATACGCGAGGAAAATATTAAATCCCAATATTTATAATATAAATTACAGAATCAGGTTTGATGCGGTGGAACCGTTCCATAATAACAGAGACGAAACCTCTTGCAATTTTTCACTTAATATTATTAGTTATAATTGCATATTTCAGTAAAATGCAAGAGTTTGTCTCTGTTATTAACCAATATTTATCTTTAGATGGAATTTTTTAACCAAGAAACCTTATGCACAACCAATCAAATTAAGTCCCTGGCCTCGAGCTTCCTTCTGTGGTAGTAGGAAGCTCTTTCAGTATTCTCGTGAAGTTTTTCACGAAATAGCCCCTAGAAGATGTATGAGCATGAAGACTAGAATCTTTCACAGACAATGAATAATATTTTTGCAAATTCAAAAAACTCTCGGATATGCCTATGACAGTGCCTTATACTGAGACATTCACTGATGTGCATTTAAATACTACCATTTCAAAGCGTAAAAAGCATTCCCCTTGTCAAGGCGAATAATATTTTCACTTAATTTTTTCAATTTAATATTCCAGAAAATGAATGTTGTTAAAATCATTAAAGAAAAGGAAGTATTTGTATTATCGAAGGGAAATTGCGTGAGACATTTCCCTAATTTGAGTTGTATGAATAACCGTATAAAATTAATGGACCGGGATTTTTTTTATTTTTGTCGTAATTGTTTTAAATTTTATTTCCAGATATTAGTGCTTGAGAATCTGTAACTTAAGTGCCAGAAGCGGTTTAAGCTTCACACTTATATTCAGATAGTAATTCCCAAGCATTACGTCAACCTAATATCATTTATTTATGTATTTTTAATGTTGTAGTGAGTTAGCGAACTTTAGGCTTATGAATGTTTTTATTTTGATGGGACTTGGGCGCGGCCCAGTCGACAGCCGCGACGGGAATCTGCTTCCCAAGTACTCACGCCTCGCGTCCTTAGGCAGCTATGACTGTTGGTCGTGTGTTGGGTCTCTTTCTCAGAATTCTTGTATGCATGTCTGCACTCCCTGATCTCTGTGCTCATGAATGCTTCTAAAAAGTGGGGAAATTTTGTGGTTGATCTTTTTGAGCAATACAAGGTCTGTCCCAGAAGTAGTGGGACTTGAGTCTATTTTAAAAATGTATGCCAGTTTGGGTATATTCACTTAAAAGTCCTCGAAGTAGCACCCTTGTGCGTCGCTTGTCCGTCCATCTAACCGGGGGAAAATAAGAAGAACTACCTTTGGGACAGACCTTATACAATTTAATTGGTCGTCCCTTCTTACGTGTAAGTAGCCTCCTTTTCAAAAATGAAGAGCTGAGTTCGATCGATAGATTCACTATTATGGTCGTCCAGTTGACATGTTTTCTTAGTATGAAGGGTTATCCGCGATCAAAGTAATCACGGATACAAGTTTTTCTTATTTGTCCTGCTACTATTCCTTAGTATTATGGTAGAATTTTAGCATTTTCAGATTGGATGGTTGGCTAAAATTAGTCCAAATCAATAATAAATGCAGGCTTATTACCAAAACATTATAACTTGTTTCATTGTAATGTAAACATTGTAACTTGTTTCGCTGATATTAAGCCCTCCCTCATCAATTAAACTCTCTGCCCTAATCTTTTAAAACTCATTCACATTCTTCTGTTTAATGATGTCAAAATTACAAATATAATATTGATAGAATTCTGCTGTGCGAGGGCCATATCAAATGATCCTCGCACCCTCACCCCCTTTCCACTCTCATATTGAGAATGAGCGTATTCCAAGTAAAGATCCCATCCAGTATAGAATGCCGAGAAAAACTTGCTATGAACAAGCAGTAGGACATTACTGTAAATTCTTTCTAGAAAATTAAAAATGTTGTTGCTAAAATGTGCCCGAGTGGTGACGAAATCTAATAGATTGACCTTTCAATTGATTTTTCCATTCTGCTAGGTGTCCCGTTTACTCGGGAGTCTAGCTCATCGCTAGTTTTTATTAGAGATACTAATTCTTCAATCAAAAGAATAAATTTCTTGGCGTGAACACTCGTAGCCTATGTAGTCCATCAATATTTTGTATTTAAGACTGAAGGATATCGTAAAGGAGATTTGAACCGGAAGAGCCATTTTAGTCAAGGGAATTTTTACAATTGGAAGTATTATATTGATTGGCCAAAAATAAACACTGAAAATTGCGCGTTCATCTCCTGCTGTCTGTTAAAAAATGACATAGGTTTTGTAAGGGATAATAAATGGAGTGAAAATTCCGGAGAGTTGACGAATAATTGACAAGGAGTTAGTCGTAATGTAGCAAAAACTCGGAACGAAGATACGGCGCACTTGGTTTGGGATTGAGATGGTTTTTCAAGTCACTGCAAGAATAAGAGGTTCAGTTTTGTTTAGGGAAACGAGAAAATGCCATTGAGCTGGAAAATTGTTAGGTTCGGTATCATTTTTCTATATTAATAATCATAAGTGCGACAAACCACGATTTAAGCGTAATGCATAATGTTTATATGGCTCAAGTTTCATTGTTAAGTCTCCAGTTTTGCGTTATTGGCAGCCGTTGCAACTTGAAACATGATTATTTCGATGATGAAAAACGCTTTCCACGAAGCTTCATATTGGGGAATAGAAAAAATTCGAATGGTGCTAAGTATCGACTACGTATAGTGAAGATGAGAAATACACTTCACATTGAGTTTCACCAGATAATCGTGATTTTTACGGTGTATTTTGCGAAACCCGCCGGCGACAAACGCGTATTCTGTGAATTTATTCTGCTACCAACGGAATAAAAAGTGAGTGTGTGGCTCCCAATGAAATTTTCACTATTTCTGATAGTGCTCTTAGCGTTATTCGATGATCCTCTCTCTCAAAGGCAGCAGGGGTGTTTATGTTTTCTTTCGTAAGAGCAGTCACTGACTGGAGCACGGGTCCACCTTTCTTTGAAATTGTCTGCTCTCTGTAAACATTTCAAACCGTCTTTTAGCTGTCCTGTGGAGAATAACTGAACTCTTTATAAACCTCATTTAGCATTACGTAGCCCTCTGCTGACAATTCGTTCAGCCGATAGCAAAACTTCCAATTCAGCGTGGCGTGTTACATCCATCGCTGCAGTAGGCGAATCGAACGCTTCAATTTACAGCGGCTGTCGTTGACGCGATATTGGAGTCACTTGTACCTCACATACAGTACGCATTTAGCTAAAAAATACAGCGAAATTGTATTTTTGCGCAATAAATTTTTTAAATACAATTCTATGATCATTCCTAATTGCACATACCTCGTATATAGATGCAAATAAATAGAAGCGACGCGAAACAATTCCTGTCGAAAAATTAAATGAAACATAACATGTTCCTCGAGTTCCTGAAAACGGTACATGACAGATTTGAAAGGGCGTGTGGGGAAAATGTCGACTCGACTGCAAAAATCCGAAGAAAGTCACGAGCGCTTATGCGATGAAAAAGCTAGCACCAATTAAGGAAGATACACCAGGGGTTTTGTGAGGCTGAATTATATTACTTTCGTAAAGTAATTTAAGATCACCTAAGAATTCCATGTGGGGAATGGGGCCGAGAGTGCTCTGGGACAGGAGAAGAGGGGGGTTGTTGAGGGGCTTGGTAGGAAAGGGAGGAAGAGAGGCGTCCGTCCGCTTTGCACCGTGTCTCCTTCGTAGTGGAATGCTTTCGAGCCGTGGAAACAAAGGCTTTTCGCGAGGAACATAAAAGGATGGCAAGGGTATGATTAATGTGAGAGGATTGCGAGGGGATGGAGAAACCAGGGGGAGAAAGTGGGAGAGGGGTCGCAAGAGTGCGTGGAGTTTGTGGGTTGTGGAGGGTGAAGGGGAAGCCCAGGAGGTGGGAGAATAATTGGAAATGGATCCGTGGTAGACTAAAAAGCAAGAGAGATCCAGCGACTGGAAACTTATCGCGGCGAAGTCAAGGGGTTTTTAGGGGAAGTAGAAAATATTCCTCTGCCTAAATACAAAGCCGAGGTAAAATTGAGGCTGGTGCAAAAACCCTTCGAAGAAAATAATTGGGCTGAGCGCTAAAAGTTCTTTCGTAGAATATGAATAATAGATTATATTGAAAGTCTTTTTTTTCACCAAGCCGCCGCCGGGTTACTGTTATCCTAACACATCCCAATAAAGCAATGTCAAGGCAAGAGAGAGGGAATATTCCTTTCGAAGATAATAGTTACATCGCGTTTAAATTGCTTCTTACCTTTCGCAAAATGTCGTGAAGACATACGGTCCTTTTGTTCCACGTAGCAGGTGTGCTGTAACAAATGTATTTCTCTAATAGCCTTCAAGAATTATGTTCAAGGCATTCCCTGAATAGTGAATCTTTTGTCAAGTGTGGAGCTTTTATACAGACGGCTTGATGGAAGGTCGAGAGACTTAACTGAGCCGAATAAAGATCCGGTGTGGCTTATCTTTCTTGGCAGGTTGACATGTAAGCCGTTAAACACCGGTGTTTCTGCGAGTGGAAATATGCGGCGGGCCCGGAGATTTTCCTGGACTATCCCTAGGCAACGTCTGCCCACGAAGTGGGGCTGAAAAGATCGATTCAAGGCTCACCTCCAGACATTTCATTTACCTCGCTGTACCTTTGAAGGAGGGGACGTGTAAGGGCTAAATTCCTTCGCCCTGTTGTTTAAATTATGCTGCAGATTAATGTTGTTGAATTAGTGTATAAGTCGCATAGTCGCATGCTTAACTTAGTGGAAGCATTCCATTACTGGAAAAAGAATAGACCAAGCACTTATAATTTCCACGTAAGTTTTTTTTATCTCGACTCCTTGAGGTGAAATGAAGTTGACTCAAGGAGTCGGAACCCGGGGTTGTTTTTAAACAAAATTTTATTTGGAATTAAAATTGTTTTGTTTATTCCTTTTCCAATAGCTTTAAAACGTTAACTAAAATTTATTTCACGCATGATGAGCTTGGCCTAAAGTTACGGAATGAGTTCTGTTCCTTCATACCTCCCAAATTGGAATAGTCGCATTGCTCTCAGTATCGTCCCATTACCGCTGGGAGAGGCGACGAATGCTGGATAGTGAACAAGGGCTGGTTCACCAATAATAATAAATGGTCGCATGTAATCTAAAAAAATTGGTTACCGGTTGACCTCCGCGAACTTACATTTTTTCATTAGTTGGTGTCGTACATTAATGCTTTTGTTTCGGATAAATGTTTATTTTGGCTGTTTTTCTGCTGCACGTATCAACGAGCGGCGTTGTGTTTGAAGAGAAAGGGAACACGTAATTAAATTTTCACGCAATATTCTGGTTCGATAGTTTTTTTTATAACATCCACGTAATCCTCCGGATGGATCTCACAAATTTCTAACTGAAGCGAGTCCGACGTATAGATATAAAATTCGATGCTGCCATTGTCAAAAACTCCGCCTACCTTCCCGCAGGTATAAGGGGCGCACGCTCGGCACATTTCAGTTTCCCAGCGCGACCTTTCCCTCTCCCTTATCATTCACTTCCCTCCCTCCTCTCTCCGGGGCCCCGTGTTTCGCTTTTCGCTCCGCCGCTTCCCCGATCGGGGGATGGCCCCTAGGTACGTACATGCACATTCTTTTTTCCTCCCGTGGCGCCGCGGCCAAAAATGTAGGAACACACACACGCAAGCCCGCCCGCCCTCGTGGGAGTCGAGGGAGAGAGGGATAACAAAAGAGACAAGGGGTCAGTGCCACTGCAAAATATGGTGGACACTGGCTCCGCTCCCTCCCGCCCATTCCTCTCTCTTTCTCTCTCTTCCAATCCCCGCCTGCGTAGTATGTAGAGAACAAGCTGGGCGGCAAGTAACGGGCTCGGCACAAAGGTTAACAGAAGGACCCTAGGCTCCTCCTGGCGCGCCCTTCCCTCATTCCCTCTGACCTTCAGTCTTGGAGCCCTCTGCCAAGGGGACTGTAGTGACTTAATCCGTTCGGATGCTTCAGAAATGTGGATCGTTAGTTTGTGCGACCCGCCTGTCTGGACAGGTTCTGCGTGGGTTGAATATTCATGACACCCGTCCAATCGGATGCGAGATTGCATGTTTTTTGAAATTCACCAAGCAGAAGATTGACCGAGGAGGACCCTAGCTTTTAAAGTTCAGGTAGATTAATTTCGGAAGCTAGGGGAAGTGGCATAAGACAATTTCAGTTTGGTTAAGTATTTAGCAGCATGGCGAAAGCCTACTTATAATGCGAAAATTGTGTGATAATAAAGGGAAAATGGAAGGGTGACTTGCGCTTGACTGAGAGTCGGCGTATGAGGTAATTGCGTCGAACCATGATGGCGGTGCGTATCATTGCAATTGAAAAACGAACTAAACCATTTGCAATTTTGGCCGAAATTGTAAAGAACCATGTAGTTCCGTTCATTACCTGGGGTGTGCTGTTTTAGAACTTCAACAAATTTAAATAGAGAACTTCATAGCTTTTTAAATTAAACCCGCCCTGCGAAGAATCGGATGGGAGGCTGTGGTTACTCAGGCGCTTTTCATTAAGGGCCGGCGTATTAATGGGGTACAAAGGGCTGAAGTAGGAAAGGTAAAATGCGGAGTTGAAAACTGTTCAGCAGAGCGCACCCAGGTCGCATCAAACGGGTGTTCAGCATAAGGCACCAGGCAGTGCACTACTCTCTTACAGCATATGTTCTCATAAAAGAGCACTTATGGTCGTTCACAGCTCCATGGTTTAAAAATGAAAGCTCGCAAGTCCGCCAATTTCGGACCTCATTGTTGTGGACTTCCGACTAATAGTTTCGACGTGTTCGCTATTAAGGAAATCAAATCGCTTAACGTAGAAATAATTTGTTCGCCGTGTGGCGGAATTTTGTTTGAATGTTTATTTGGCCAGTGTGGCTCGTCTCTTTCTTCTGGTGTGCGTGCCAATAATTGCACTTCCTATCCTTTATAATGTTGTATGATTGCTTTATGTATTGTCATTTCCTCTTGTGTGTCGTCTATTTCCCCTTGGTGGGTGAAACAGCTCCCTAACGCCATCTCTTGGCTAAAGAATCGGGACACCGGGCTGCATAAACACCCCGCAGATCTTAAGATAAATTATGTTTCCTCAATAGCTCAAGTTATAGCGTCATCTCGGCAATCGAAAGATCCGGTGTTCAAGTCCCGGTCAAGGAAATATTTTTGCGCTTGTGAACTGCTCGAGTCCGCCTTCCCCATCTTTCCTGTGTTCGTCCTTTACATGCGTTCCTATCCCTTTTCCTTATATCTATTCCAATGTAAAGGAATATATATATATATATATATATATATATATATATATATAAATATACATAAATATACATATATATATATATATATATATATAAATATATATATATATATAAATATACATAAATATACATATATATATATATATATATATATATAGATATACACATTCAAACACGAAATCCCGCCAAACGGCGAATAAATACTCATATATACAGAAACAGATATAAGGAAAAGGGATAGGAACACATATAAAGGACGAACACAATAAAGGTGGGGAAGGCGGAATCGAACGGATCACAAGAGTAAAAATATATCCTTGACCGGGACTCGAACCTCGGATCTTTCCACTTGCCGGGCGGATGCTCTTAACCTTATATATGCTGATGCCGGGCGGATGCTCTTATATATATATATATATATATATATATAATATCCTTAACTGAAAACCTCCATTGCATAATTCATTGGTTTGTGATAATTCGCAAATATATTTTTCTAAATTAGTGCGAGAAAGATTTTTTTCTGCGATCAATGAAAATTCTTTGGGGAATCATACGATGCATTCCCTTAGCGTTTTAATTTTTGTTTTTAAAAATTTGCAACGATCTGTTCAGGTCGATTTACTCGTCAGCTTTTTTCATTTTCGTAGGAAATGCCTTCAAAGTAGTAAATCAAAATATTTTAAGGTCAGTTATTGCCAAGGGATTTGTTGCATATGTATAGAAGACGGATGTAAACCGTATTGATTAACATTCATAGTGTTAGTATCATAAAATTCTGAATAATATTGACTTATAAGTACGATTTAAGGTCAATAAAAGGTCATTTTTTTAGTTTCTCTCCTAGGGAAGAATTTCGTTTATCAAGAATGCTTTTATGCTTATAAATCCAGACTCAATGCATCAGGTTTTTTTATCTTTGTCGAATCTTAAAAAATAGAACTCTATGGACTCCCGCTTTCTCAAAATAACAATAATAATTCATACTGTATTCAGAAATCCATTTGCGCGTTAATTAATAAATGAATTTGATGTCTGCCGTCCGATGCATTCCCGTTCTAAGGACCTACCCCGAGGCGCAGAGAGAACCATTGAAGTGTGAGACATCCAAGGGGACGATATTATTTTTCGAAAAAGGGCACACAAAGGACTGTCGATGCGGTGCACTGTGCGAAACAAAAGAAGAACGTTCGAGAGCTCAATCGGTAAATGGAGTCTGGGATAAATCGCATCCCCGAGATGAAAATAAAGTCTCGGGTGGGAGGGGAGTAACAGGCGTGCATGGTGGGCTGGAGCATATAATGGTTGCATTCGCAGAATGCAGAGAGTGTAGAATGCTGTCGGTATGGGCGTGGGGGTGTCGTCTTCACACGATGTCGATCGTGAATGGGAAGTAAGAGAGATGAGGAGGAAGCGAGGAATCTCCCTTTCCAATCACGGCGCTCCGTACATTTTTTTTTCAGTTTAATTCTCTTCACGAGGATGTTCGTTTTAAAATGCGCGTACCTGCGACTGCGGAGAAATTATTAGCGCCACCGGCGCCAAATTCTTCGCATTTCATTTACTATGCGAAGTTCCGGCAAGGGCGCGGCACTGATTCACTTCGGCCGTCCTCGGTAGCTACCATTATTCCATTCCACGTGCAATTGTCTCGTACTTTGGAAATTGGATTTCCTTATCAGCTTCTGCTACGATGCCGAAATGTATTTTCACTATTTTTATCTTTCTGAATGTACAGAATCGGGTGTTTGAATTACATTATTTTTCCTTCGCCATCTCCCTTTTTCGTCTGTAATTACATTTTAGTTTATCTACTCTTTGGGACGTTATATGGACAGTGTTTTTCTTCTTCCTGCTGTTTCCGATTTTACCCTATGATACTCGAAAGCAGTGAGTCAGAGTCTGTTAATCTGTTAAAAAGTTGGAAATGAAATCTAAATGATATCAAGATTCATTCACGCGAAACCTTTCAAGCGAGCTTTATGGGAGAAATATTATGTCAAAACGAAAGAAATGTACCCAAAAATCAGTTTTGGTAGCCGCCAATATCACGACCTTGTATAAAAGAAGATGAATTTTGGAAAAAATTATCACTAAATATCCTCTGTTATAATTGAAAACAGCAGTGTTTATTGCTTTTTAGAATTTTTACGAACAATATTTTGGGAGAAAACAACAGCTTGTCTCACAAATTATTTATCTTCTTTCGCTAACCATCACGCACTCAGGTTATTGTTAGATTATAATTCTTGTGTGCAGAACGCTGTGCATTTGTCGTCCCTTTCTATTGAGTCTTCTTTTTTCCCCAACCATTTTATGTATTCTCTTTTCTGCTTGAAGTGATCAGATTTCAAATCGGAAGAAACGCAACAAAAGCCGGGTTCTGTAAGCGTCTAATCAAGTTAATATCTACTACATAGAGTTCTCCGCCTATTATTTAAAGCAGCTATTGTTCATTCCTTATTAGCGGAAAATAGTAAGATCGAAAGTGTGGAGTGTCAATAGCATTTGTCAATAATTATTGGTGCTCGCCAAGGACATCGCTTCGTAGTCGCTGCCAAGTGAGGTCGCTCGATATCTCGCTCGTACCTCCGCCGATACTCTGTGAAGAAAATAAATCTAGATGTATATGCATATATAAAAAGCCATATACCAACGTACGGTTTATCGACCCTTGCTGCAAGGATGAAGCTAGCGGCATGGTATTGGCAAAATTAGTCAGTAAAATACAAAATAGTATGCATGATATACCGAATGTATACCATACATCCAAAACTGTCATTTCGGGCCGATTATCGCCTGCTTGCTCCATAATCTAACACATTTTGATTGCAAATTATGAAATTTAAAAAAACAGGCTATTTACAAAATAAAGAAGGCTTAATAAGGGCAACATGGATTTATACCTTAACTTCAAGGTCGGGTATAAAATCTTTGGCCCTCGCGGCGGTTAATTTGTATGAACTGGAAAATGTTCCTCTGTACGGAATGTCCATTATCACGGAGTGTTAATCGCCTCTGAGAAGATTTAACGAACTTCGCGGTGATGGAGATGGTGTGGTGGCTATCGTACTGGCTTCCCACCTAGAGGGCCCGGGTTCAAATCGCGGCGGTGTTGAATATTTTTCAGAGGTATCTCGATCCCTGCTTGAGGTGCTTTGTGGAGGGAACTTTGAGTGCGCCGTTCGTCGGATGGGACTTTAAGCTGCGGACCCCTTGGCGCCTTTCGTAAAGAGTAGGCTAATGCCGACGCCGGGTTTCTCTCCACCCTTCATCCTTTCCTGTCCATCCCCTATTGCGCAAATGACCTCTGCTGTCAATCGCCTCCCCTAAATACTACGAACTTCGCAACATGCGTTCACTTTTTTCCTTATCTATGCAGTGTTCGTTGTTTTCTCCCTTCTTTTCTTGTGGGCGACTTCCCTTTTCCAGTTGAAATGAATCATTCTATTTCTCTCGAAAATAAAATTGTCGTGATTATGAAATTCTTCTCCAAGATTCCTGAAAATAATATTGAATGTAGCGTAACATTCTTTGTGCGCAGTTGAGTAACGCCAATAATCGAGGGCAGTAGATTAGATGATGTGATTCAGGTTACATTGCCACACGTTAAGTTAAAATCTCTTCTGATTTCGTGTAAAAACTTTTGAATTTCATATCTCACATCAGCGTAGAAGATCTTATTAGTGCATTGATTTGTACTAAGCTTTGAGCACTGCGCCATTCTCCGATATATTTATTTACCCAAATGTGCCGCGAGTGCCAGACTGACTCAGAAAATGTGCATAAATGAACAGTTCATTCGCCAGAGTAAACTGCTGTATAATGCGATGTTAAGCATGATGTTCAACGTCGAAATCCTTTAGCATTGGTTGTGTAATAAATATCATTGTTTCCTGCTTCCTCCCAGTGATTATGCAGACTTTGTACGCAGGACGTGAAAACCCTTATACTCCGCCCACCATTTGCAAATTTAGGTTTATTTTGGTTTCATTATTGTCAAATCAATAATAAAAAAAAGAGTGAGGGCAATATGTGTCTCTTTCATTGGAAAGTGTTAATATATGTATAGGTGTTAAAATGGATTTTATCAAAGGCTGAATGTTCGTTGTCAACTAATTTAAATGTCGGTATCTTGATTATTTACCAGGAAAAATAAAGCGGCCTGTAAACGTCCCATGTTACCAGTCATATATTTGAGCGTGGGAATTTATTTTTCCTAGCTCGGGCTTGGTGAAAGGCTATGAGCATGCTCTGCGTGTCCTTTTCCTATATTACAAGCATATATTCGCCCGTCGATACTCAAGGTTTTTCCTAGGTCAGGCGTTTGTGTTTTATTCTGCTATTTTTGAGACAATATTAAGTTAAGGAGACTACTTTTCAAAAATCGGTGTTTACCTGGCAGTTGAGGTGAGAAGTTCTTGTAAAATAATCGTATAAATTCGTGTATGATGAAAGGATATTCTATGATATTTATGAATAATTCGTTGAATTTCCATGCTCCAAATTCCCTTGGATTGCATAGCATCTTGCATCTTTATGGTTAACTCCCGCATTCTGGGGTACCTCCGACAGAAAGTGATAGTTGCGTTACTAAGGCGCTGACGGAGGTAATTTTTTATTCTCTCCGCCCCATTTTCAGAGTCCACGTCGTATTAAATATGAAGTAAGTGTTTCGCCCTTTGGTACATTAATCTAAATCTGATAGCATAGAGTCGAAGCAGCGCTCACGATAATCCGAGGTCGACGAGGCCCCTCCGACCTCGGACGATCGAAATGTCCTTGTGTAATACATTGTCCGTGGCCGTAAAAATACGTGTAAACTTTGGTACGATTCATATTGCTGTCCTTATAACCCGGTAGTGATTTCTAAAATGAAGACTGCGTAGTTCACTTTGGGGTAGATTGCGGCACAATTTACAAACGGGATAGAAGAATTCTTCCAACGAATTGTGCCACGCTTCTTTCGCACTGCTAGTAGAATTTCATTTCTTCAATTAATATCAATTATTTTGTATCGACTGTTGCAAAAAAATTGAAAAAGTTATGATAGCCGAATTAGCATAAACCTTCGTTCTACCGTTTCTTCGTCTTAGCCATCATTGGAAATCCAGTTACTTAAAATCATATTTCGTGTTTCGAAGAATTTCGTGCCGACAGTAATACATGCATATTTGCTCACTATTTTGGCAATTTATAAAATTGCCTGGACAGCAAATAGACGAATTTTAAATATACCCTTCATGGCTACGTTATTTTTCTTGGCCCAAGAGTAATCAACACGAAGGTTGTTCTTCGATAAGAAAGGGTGGAGCTAAACTCGAAACTTGTGTCTGTGAGGAAATTATATACACTCCAGTTTAATGCTATATGTGTATCGAATGAAATTGTCTGCCATTTCCAAAATAAATTACACCGCCTTTTATCTTGTGCATTCCGCGTAGTCTTTATTCAAATAGATTTTCTCCCGATGCTGGTTTGATTCCATATCAGGAGGAAAACATTAAAAAGCTTGTTTTCAAGCTGCCGCTTGCGCTGACTTATTTTCACGTCCTGGCATTGTCCAAATATTCCCTTGAATATTATGTAGCAATATGTATTAAATTATTGTTGTAAACAATGAACTTTTTTTATAGTTTTTCAAATTTAAATTTACGTTATTTACGGGTTGTTTCTGAAAGCATTTTTTCTTTGGCTTTGGATGACGGGCAAAGGTAGTTGAATGTTCTTCATTTCAATTTTTCTTAAACTTTCAAAAATACAAGTACTGCATTTTCTTAATTTTAGAGAAAAAAACTGCGCTGAATTCCCTAAATTCGCTGTAACCTTATAGTTTTCCCAGGAAAATGTATCATCATGCTTACACAATATCATATATTCAATTCTTGATGGCAGGCATATATGGCTACAGAGAGGCGAATAAAATGTAGTAATTATTCCTTTCCTGCAGTTAACATGACATTGCATACAGAGGCGGAGAAAGTTTATTTAAGATGCTGCAAGTGGATATCTCTCTTGGAATCTTGGGCTAACGATTGTTTCATAGAAGAAGCATGATGTCTTTTCTCAAGATGTAAAAAACTTGAGATTGCTGTGAAATGAAAGCTGCGGAATAAATGTTCTTAGGATTGTTACAGGAAATCCGTTCACACAGAAATCACTTGTGGTAAAATCACCTCCCTCTGCCATTAAATACTTAATCCCATAGCAAGAACATTAAAAAAGAGAGGAAATTTACCTAATATCACGCGTTATCTGAGAGAAAGAAATTAAAATGCCAGGTAGCTTTCCCTGCTATGAAATGAATGGCAAAAGTTGAATTGATAGCCCACTAAAAATATTTCATAAAATCAAGAAGAAATAAGATTTTTTTGCAAAAGGTGAAGGTACCAATCTTGGGTTATAATGATTATATTGCTCATATTTCATCTCCGTCCAATGAATTATACGTCCGTCGAGTTATAGTTACCCCGTGTAATTTAATCCTGGATTCAACTTCAATTCCGCAATTGATTAATCAAGATTTCTTGACGGTGTTTTCAGGAAGAGAATGCGAATCAATTAAGCGATAATTGTTTTCGCGGAATCTGCCGAATCGTTACTCAGATCATCTGAGTCAAACTTATCGCGTTATTCACATAATTATTTCCCTCTCGGATTCCGTGGATCAATCGCTTGAGGTAGAATTTTCAGCATTTTGTTTCCCTTAAATTCACCAGAAGTGTCTTTGCTTTTAGCCGTCCTTTTAGGTTCGAAAATTATGACTTTTTTTCTCGTTCATTACTCCAATGTGTACGATAGGAGTAATGTAATTGTACAATGGTTGTTTCAGCGTCATTTTTTTCAATTCCTCGACCCGTTCCCTTTTATATTTTTCTTAACGCTATTTACTTATTTAAAATGAACGGAATTTTTCACAGTATGCATGCCTTAAGTATTTCTTCTAATTTTTATTTTCTGCTAAAGCAATCAAATCAATGCTGAAGTGAGTTCAGAGGTTCGACACCGGAACGTAAATGTTCTCGAAACTATTTTGGTACCTGTCCCGTCTGCTTCTAGTGATTGCGTCTCTGCACCCTCTATAATATTTGCCTCTTTTGTCTTTCTCAGGCTTCGCTGACCTCCGGTTTGACAGTGAGCCGCGGGACGAGGTGGTGGAGCCCGGGGGGTCGGCGGTGCTCGCCTGCTCCGCCTCCGGCTTGTCCGAGGCCTCGATCAGTTGGCGCGGCCCCGACGGCAACACGCTCACCTTCATCGGAGATGCCTTCAGGTGAGTAACGCTGGGGGATATTATTCTCGAAAACAACAATGATCTCGAGCGCCGCTGAAATCCGTATATGAATCTCGGTGGTAGCCGAAAAAAAATCGCATTCGTCTTCAACGGTGGTTCATTAACGCATTTTTTTCTGTAAAAACCATTAGTTGATGTTTCAGCTGTTTTTTCATTCCACCCGTCACATATTCTTTCCGTAGTATCCCGTAACCGCTCGTTCTTGGATGTATCTTTTCGTTAAGTGGTGATGAATACATAAGTGATTTAGAGTATATTCTAACAGGCGCCTTAACTTTTCGATTTTGACCTGAATTCTCGTAACTTTTCGAACAAAACGTTTCGAGTGGACCACCCCGCCCGCAACACACTTATTTCTACTGTAATTAAACATCCCGTTCATAAAGCCGTTGACCGTGGGAAAGCAGAAGATAACATCGCTCTTTCGCTCTATATTCTATAGTCTTTTACGATCGTGAAATCGCTGGCTCTAAAGCCAGAGAAGCCTATCTATCTACATAGTGCCCTGCCAGGCACCGATAGGATGTGTAGTAGATAGTGATTACCCACCATGTTGTTGAATGAAGTTTTTCCGTATTGTTTAGTTACAATACATATTACATCGTGCATGTAATACATAGTTGCTTCAACGAGAAAACTTTTTGTTACGTCGAAGTGGCCATATTTATGGAAGGAGCTTTTAATCTACAATGGCCTTCACAGATATTTTCCTTGTGGACGTGAAAGGCTGCGATTCCTTTGCATCAAGGAGCGGAAACATTATCGGGACGTATGCTGATTGGATTCGGCGGTGCCTAATCCGATCATCCCTCGCAGGCGGGCCCTCATATTGTGTATGATGAATCTTTGCTCCCGTGCACGGTAGACATCCTTGATGAGAGCTGGAAGCCGTGTTTCGATTACTTATTGAATTTTTTCTTCCACGAAATGACTTTCCATTCCAAGGACTAACCTACATATCAGGAACTTCTTGGGCCGGCAGAGATTTAATGAGAGCGCCGTGCCATCAATCTACATCTGGTGCTTATAGTTCTTGCATTCATATAGTTCCCATTGCGTTTTCGTTTGCCGCTTGAAAATGATTTCAGCTTTTACATAATTAAAGGTAGGAGGCAGTTAATACTTATTATCTGGAAATCATGGCATTTCCAATGGAATCCTCATTCCACGGAGCATGTATAATTCTTCGGGTCGAGCGATCAACATAAATCAGTTTCAACTTAATTATAATTGGATTTCGGTATTCCAGGTTTGTTCGTTGTGATTCGAAACTAATTATTGATGGTGTATGCTCTTAAAAGACTTCACTTCTTTGTTATATTTGTCCAATTATTATTTTAATCACATCAGCGTTTGGTCTAATATACCCATTTTCTGCTGAAATTCCACGGGCTGTCTTGTTTTAGTACCTACTTAAAATTGTTGTAGTTGGTTATTAAGTGAGGCGACCAACAGCTCAGGTCATTTGCGCCATTAGGGATGGGTGAGTAATTTGATAGGGGTAGGGTGTCCAGGAAATTAAGGAAGGGTGGAGGGATGCTATGCGTCGGCTTTAGCCTACTCTTAATGGTAGGCGGCAAGTGCCCTCTAACATGACACCATGATAGGGAATTGAATACCTTTAAAAAAATTTTGCCTCGTCCGGGATTTGAACCCGGGTCATTTGAATTGGAAACCTTTACATTAACCGAATTACAACCCTGATTCCCCTAGTCACTTCTTAACTACCGAAATGGCCTTGAAAAGAGAGAAGAAACTGGAAAAGATACACAACGGAGTTTTGCAACTCTTAATTTCAACAACTTTGGCAAACATGAAGCTTTATTTTTGATAAACTGTGTCTGATTCTCGATGTAAATATATACTTGGGAATTTAGATATCAAATTAGTTAACATTGAAAATACAAAGTCAGATTAAATTAAGCTATTTTGGGCTGAAGTCTATGGCCTGAAGTATACTTAGATGGTTGAGCTTTAAATCAATCCCTTGGATCAGTTTTTTGAATTTACCTTCTTTCATTTCAACGCATTATCGTTTTACTAGTACTGAGCAGTTGCAGTGAGGAGGTGAAAATGGAGTAAAAAATTTGAAAAAAAAGGGCGAAGCGCCTTTTTCGTGTTGCAAGATATCACAGACCATCTGCAGTTCAATATTCCTCTTAAAATCCGCATACCCGTACTCTGTCCTTTTCCTCTCTCTTTTCAGGACATCCACATTTCGCTTCCATAGACAAAAACACTGTATGCAAAGCACATAGCCATCCACTCTTTTAGTTCCAATTTCTTTGTACTAGATAGCATCCTCTTTTTCTTCCGCCATGCTCCTTTTGACTCTCTGCTGCCTGCTTTCATATTATTTTCTCTTTCCTGTCTATTGTTACTTTTGCGGGTAAACATGAACTTAAAATGCGTTTCCGCGCCCTATAAATGTTTTTTTCACGTAAATTTTTGTCTCCCCGGTACTTACTACATACTTCATTGTTTTTGTTTTTTCTATTAATTTGCGGTCCATAATCTTCTACTTGTCCCTAAAAAGTTTAAAATGACTTGCATTCTTTTCTTATTGCTGTTGGTATTTCAAGTCTGTTGTTTTATACCCACATCGCCGCTCACAATTCCATGCACAGAACTCATCTATGCCTTCTTTCTGTCCCTTGTATTTCGCTGTCTCCCATAAATTTCTCCCAAAAACGAAATCAAAGACCTTTTCCAAAAATACAAAGTACGGCAAAATCAATATTGTGGAAATAGATAACTTTCCACTGTAGAATTCACCACTACAATCGATTATCGCGCAATCATCTTTTAGGCTAACCATATCGCTCTCCTGCCACACTTTCCCTCTTCTTATTCGTTTATTTATCACTGTTAACAATATCTTCGAAGCATGTACGAGCAAATTAGTCATTCAATGAGTGATTCACGTAATTCGTCGTTCTTTCTTGTTTTGCCAGTGGAACCATTTCAATGCTTAAATAATATTTATTCATAGACGTTTTCCGTTCTTTTAATTCCATTACTTACCAAAGTCTCTCAGTGATTACTTCCTCGAAGTACCTTAGCAGTGCAACTTCTTCATCATCCATTTCCGCTGCCATTCTTCATTCCCTTCCTAAAAAGCTTTTACCTCCTTTCTCAAGATACCCCTTACGGTGTTAAGATACAGGCCAAGTGATTTTTTTCGTGTTATATTTTTTCCGTGGTGAAATTTAGCCATGCACTCCATTTTCTCGTTTATAGTTGCCTATTTTCATTGTACGACTGTTATAGAATAAGAATGGTACTCTTATATACGCAGACTATATTATAAATTACACGATACGTTACTGCAAATACCTGATGATGGTTTGGAGTTTTAGTGTTCAGGATTTGTTCTGCTGGTTCCGTTCTCGTTTTGATGAAGACGTTAATATTTCATCGCCCATATTGCGTCAGAAGAGTTAAAAATGCGCAGTTTTCACTGAAGGGAAGGAGTGACGCGGAATACTAGAATCACTTCGGTTTAAACCATTCCTTCGCCACAGCGATGACAATCTCCCACCGGAACCTATGCTACAAAGTCTTGATAACACATCTGTATCGAAATCTCTCGAAATAAATAAATTGTTGCTAATGTCCTGGCTAAATTGAAAAGTTCTCACATTTGCCAAATCTCAAAGCATTTTGAAATAATTTGGAAGTTAGTGTGGAATAGATTCTGCTTATAATGTAATGAATCACGGAGGGAACATAAGCCTAAGAAAGAAATTTTCTTGTATATATATATATATATATATATATATATATATATATATATATATATATATTTACCCTCGCATTTGTACAGCGGTGGGCCGGTTTCATTTTTATGGTGAGATAACGTAATTATCGTGCTCGAATATTTTGATGATAATAATTTTCGGGAATTTCGGCGTTGGCTTTTATTTTTGGTGGATTCTTTATCGTCCAGAAATATGAAATCAAGGTGGATTAGTCGATAAACAGGCCTTAAAAATAACTGTGTTTGTGCAAACCCAGCGAAAAGAACCAATATTTATCGGTATACCAGTACGTTTCCATCTACCGTAGAGAAGTATGCGAGAAGAAGGTTATCCAAAAAATATTTTCCTCTTCCCGCACCACTATACCGAATCGCAAGTTCGAAGACTGACAATCCTAAAACGCAAAATCCAATTCTTGTCTCTGCATGTAACGATGATGCATACCCCGTGTACGATGTCGTGAATTTATTATTAATTATACGTGCGTGCAGTTACCGATCACGAATACGATCGCAAGCAGACATGAATGAGAATCGGTGGGCAATCATATTTCGAAATTTTGAAGACGTTTATTGCTCTCAGCTGAGAGTACATAAAACTCCATTTTAAGTTCTTCCAAATCAAGTCGCAGAATAGAGACTAGTTCTTCATAGCGCCCGGGGAAATACTGCGTAAAATAAATTTCCCGTGCTCTTATTTTTTTGTAACTAGGACCCCGCTTGAGACTCGCGACTGGCTTCACCCTACCCCAGCAATTTAAAAAAATAATAATTTTAGTAATGATAATAGATAATTATTTCACCATAAACAACATGCATTTTACAAACACACCATAAAACGGTGTACATATATTCAAAGAGATGCGGGGGAAAACCTGTTATGGAGTTACCACCCTGCTAATGTTAAAGATACGTGCTTGGTGCAGACGTGGTTTTACTTTACAAAAAGCACATAACACTGGAGCATGTCAATAAAGTATCGTATATTTTTAACACATCATATTTGAAAACTCGTGTATCTATATATTTCAATTATTAATCGTATGACTGGTGACAGAAGAAAAGAAAATATTTTTCTAGCATTAAGAAACTGGTGCTAAGCATTTGGGTGTGAAAGGAATCAGATTTTTTACATTCAACCAAAATTTACCAAGCGTGGGTAGTGTAACCAGTTATTTTGTTTTGGACGGTGATAATTTTGTAAGAATTACGTTGCTTCTGAGTCGTTCTGCCGCTGTCACAATGATTCCATTTGCCTCATACTCCCTATGGCAGCTCCATGTGGGGCTTTTTCGAAACTCTTGTGCGTATGACTTTATTGCGAGCTTTTAGGAGTATTCATGGCCTATTGTGGCAGGATCCTAGAGTCTGAAGAGATATTTGATCCCCGGGATGATATCCCAACATATGTGGGAGGTTTGGGAACAAATGTCCGACAAGAACAACTAACGGCATTCATCTCCATCCATGCATTGCGTCACTCCTACGCTGGGTTAGCTAGGCCTCGCTGGTGCATGTTCCGGGAAGTCGAGTTCAGTTCAAAGTTATTTATTCATGATCATGCCAGAAATAAAACAAGTAATTAAAAAAATAATAGAAACGACGAAAACTATAAAAAATAGCTGGATAAAGGAAATCTGTAGCATCCTGCGCTCCTCCGGGGGCTTAGTTACGGAACTTTAGAAATCGAACGATAGATGCCACCTATAATGACGTTCCTTTCAAGTGTTGTTTGTAACGCGAACACTGATCTGTTCCTCGTGTGATAAGTGCGACATTTGGCAGCAAAGTGTTTGCTTGAATAGTTGGGCGGATAGCGCGGCTTTGTGCTAATACAAAAGTCGTGTGTTCAATTCTCGCCCCGGGCATCCATACTGTGCCAACTCTAGTGGGTAGACGCTGTAAACATTATGGTAAGTCCAGAGTGGTTTATGAGGATCGCAGGGCCACACTGGCCTTCAGGGGCAAAAATAATAAAAATGAATCGCCTTTGCAGTCATTCGAAACTTATAGGTCGTGAAGGCACGTGATAGACCAGGTATAGGAGTTTTAAGAATAAGTGCAAAGCAGCCACTGGGTGATAAACTCCTTTGATCAGTGATTATTATACTATTGTGCCAATGAAAATATTGTTTGTATGTGATGTGGAAGTGTCATTGTGTGTAAGGATATTTTGTCTCCTATCTATTTTTCTTGTGCTCGTATGTACGTATGTATGTTCATTGTAAGAGTGATCATTGATCAGACTTGACCGTTTCCGCCAGGACAATTACCTAATTTCAACGATAAATTCTTAAATAAATAAATTAATATGCGTTTCACTCTTGATTTTTAAATGAGCCCACAATTTTCGAGAAACTTATGTCTTCTCTCCCCCACCATTTCGAAATCGTGGCGATGTTTAGCACTGGGACTCAGCTCCAGCTCATCGTTGGAGGAGAGCATGAGGTGTATTTTTTATTTATTTATTCAGTATGAGTCCGAAAACAGCACATTTTGGCCTTTACATCGAACTATTAACAACGATAACAATAGTCACATTTTACAAACACCCAAGCCCTAGGTGGAGGAAAACTCACCCAGGCGGGAATCGAACCCGCGACCCTTGGAATGGCAGACGAGGACGTTACCCCGCCGCCACCGGGGTCGGCAATTTGGTTTAGTTATTTGGTCTAGGTTTAAAATATATCATTCCTTCCCAGATTTTCGACCGTCGAGGATATGTGTGAGAATGCGAAAGGAGATGGTCCAGGAAATTGGGACCCCTGGAAAAAACTCCCGTGTGAAATCGCTCTCATCTTACAATTAGAGCGAGTAGAGAACAGACAAATTTCTCCGATGTGCCTGAGAACCAATGGTGTTGTATTCGTCCGCGACTTGAGCCTCGTGAGAATATTCTTGTTATTGTTTAAGTAGACCAACGTTGAGTCCATTTCCTGCATCGGTGTTTCCAATCGAATTACTGTTTTTTCATCACAAAATTTCCTTAGGTGATCCATGTTTCAATTTTTTTAGCGCCTGTAACCCACGGTAACCTTTTTTTCTCTTGTCAATGCCCGCGTCGAAGGGGTGAGGTTTAGAGGAAGAAGTGCCATTAGGTAACCGTCAGCCTACACTGTAAGCCACCTAAAGGTTTGTGGTAAATGTGGTGCTTGACCTTCAAAATTTACACATCAGGGTAGAGGTGCTAATAATTTCGCTAATTTTCAGATTTAAATAAGGGGTAACGGGTCACGCCAGTAATTTTGATCCAACGCAGGTTCTCATGATAGTTCCGCAACTGTCCAAGATGCGAATTACGGGTGGACACCAAAATCCACCAAATTGAAGGAAAAATTATGCGGATTAACCAAAAATTAGAATTTATTTTTAAAAAGCTGGAATTCATGATGCAGCTACCAGTTTTTCGCCGTCCCAAGGTGTGGTCTTTGCACCGAACTGTACCACGAAGATAGCAGAGAACTTGTTGACAGTACTCTTTTTCACTGTTTATCCTTCCTGTGCGTATTCGTGGTGCACCATTCCACGGATATCAATGAAGACAGTAGCATCACCTTGATTTTGCTTCACACCTACCGCGCTTTTTTCTGCCTTGGGAACTCGGGATGCTTCAATTGCGATGACTGTGCATTTGTTTCCGGGTCGTACCCGTACACCCATGACTGACCTCCAGTTAGAACGGTGTGCAGAAATTTAGGATGTCTTCATAGTGTCCTGCAGGTCCTGTGCAACATCAAGATGGAATTTTTACTGTTCCGCCGACAGCAGCTTGGGCGCAAATTTCGCAGCCACTGTGCGCTTGTTCTAATCTTCTCGTAAAATTACATCTGCGGAATCTTTACTTATCCTAACCTTTTCGGCAATCTCGCACGGTCAAAGGACGATCTCTCAGTGCCTGATTTTCCACGCTCTCAACGACAGCTGCGAGCGGTTTTGGCCTCCCAGAACGTTGGTCACTCTCCACCAATGTTTCAATATTGGAACCTGTACCGATTTTGGAATCTGTAGAACTATCCCTTAATGTGTGCTACCCCCATAGAATCGTCTGTAAAAAAAGTGAGTATTACAACTTGTTTCGTTGTGAGAATCGCTAAGCTTTTGACAAAAGTTGATGCAGTATCTTGTTTATGGAACACACTCACCTTTTTCAGCAGTTTTGATTATTGTCATCCAGAAAAGAAAATTATCAGAGGAGCTATTTTTTTGGTTCTGGCGATCAAGACGCAAAAGTTCTGCGTCATAATGCCTTGTTTTATCAATGTAATAGCGAACATTATGGGGTACTGAACCAGAGCGCAGCCATCGTTTGGTGCGTGACCCACCAAACTCCACTCTGCCCACGATTCCACTCAAACCTGTCATGCTCCGAACCGAAATAGAAAGTGTAGACTCGATTAAATACTCAGGCGTTACCCTCACTCACGACCTCTCGTAGGTGAAACATATATGGAGAATATGTGGACAAGCTAACAAAATATAAGGATGTATCAAAAGAGTATTGGGGAAATGTGATGAGAAGGTTAAACAAAAAAGTTATATTTCTCTGAGTATGCTTAATTTGGAGTATGCTGTAAGTGTATGAGATCCCCTTTAAATGGATTGATTGCCGAATAAGATCATGTACAGCGTAAGAGAGACAGGTTTGGAAAGCATCGTTATGATAAACTTAGTTGCATATCCAAAATATTAGAGGAGCTAGGAGCATAAATTGGAAGGATGCCTCTTCAGCAATGATGTTGAAAATGTATTAATAGCCCCATCGTACGTTAGGCGAGGTCATGCCAATCAAATTTAGGATCCCCCCGCGGGTAGGGGGATAGAGAATACTCCCGCAGTATCCCTGCTTGTCGTAAGAGGCGACTAAAAGGGCGGGGAGAAAACCCCAAGCCAGCAAGGGATGCGTCCGGACAGTGCTGTGGATCCACTGTCTGTGAGCGGCCATACCATCTGGCCTGCGATCCGCCCAGGTGTTTGCCGTGCCTGGAGACCCGTAAGGGAGAGAAGGGGATCCTGGAGGGTGAGCTTTCTGGTTCCCAGCAGGGTGTCGGATGCCCTGTATGGACCGGGGAGTGATACCCCTCTTCGGCCCCGGATTTCGTGTAAACGGGAGGCCGGGAGCTAGCCACTCCCGGTCAATCGGCTTCCGTCGCGTTTTCGCTCCGGTGGCGAGTGCCAAGGTTGTGGGGGTCTGCGTAGGGAGGTCGGAGATGTAAGGGTTTTGGTGGGCCCTTGCACCGAATATCCACCCCGAAACAGACAACCACTCCAGAAGCGCTATATCCCTCGAGTTAGCCCTGGCGACCGCTCCGGTTTGGCGGAGTGGCGTCCCAAATGTGTGGCTCCGTGGTGGGTGGGGAGGCCGAGGGACGAATCATTTACTATTATGGAGGAAAAACCCTTTCCACCACTAAAAAGATCCCGTCCGGACACCGGCGGGGGAGAAAAGTGTATTGGCGCATGTAAGCGCTATTTAATTATGTCGTGCATAAAGGAAGGTGAAACCTTGAAAAAGGTTTCTCCTTTCTTAATTCGCAGAGTTTTGTCACAGATTG
This sequence comes from Hetaerina americana, assembly GCF_022747635.1. Classification (NCBI taxonomy): domain Eukaryota; kingdom Metazoa; phylum Arthropoda; class Insecta; order Odonata; family Calopterygidae; genus Hetaerina; species Hetaerina americana. The sequence goes on along the minus strand of NW_027287383.1, from coordinate 1,149,068 downwards.
TGCCTGGGGACCCAAAGAGCGTGAAGAAGCTCCGGGATGGTACACTTCTTATAGAGACCCTGAACGATACACAAAGCGAAAAACTGCTTGCTATGGGAATGCTCCATGACATTCCGATTAAGGTGGAGGTGCACCGCACTCTTAACACCTGTCGGGGAGTCATCAGTCACTACGACCTCCTATACGTGGACATCGAAGAAATCAAGAGAGAAATGTTCTCTCAGGGAGTGACTGATTGTCGTCGACTCACCACAAGGCGCAACGGAGAAAACGTAAACAGCACCTCCGTGATCTTGACGTTTGCGCGTGATAGACTACCCGACAAGGTGTTTGTGGGCTATGAATCGGTACCAGTGAGGCCATTCATCCCAAATCCCGTGCGTTGTTTCAAATGCCAACGGTTCGGCCATGTCGCGTCGCGCTGCGAGGGTAAGGCCACCTGCCCGCGCTGTGGCAAAGACGCGCACGAGGATAAAGAGTGCTCTTCGGAACCTCTTTGTGTCAATTGCGAGGGTACACACCCAGTGTACTCTCGTGATTGCCCGAAGATGAAAGAAGAGAGGAAAGTCATGGAGATAAAAACCCTTGAAAAAATCCCATATGCGGAAGCGAGGAGGAAATACAGGGCGCTAATCGCTCCAACTTTCTCCCGGTCCTTTGCTTCCGTTGCAACCACGCAATGTGTAAAGTGTACCATCGCCACGCAGACGGAGATACCGAAAGAATCCCCAATTGAAAACACGCAAGTGCCTAAACCCAAAAGGGTGAAGGATGGAAAGAGTAAGGTGGACAAGGAGCCACCTACTCCTGTGGGCCCTTCAAAGAAGAGCCCACAAAAAACCACCAAGGGGAACACGCCAAAAGGGCGTGAGAATACACCTTCCCCGCCGCCTCCAGTGAAGCCAAAGAAGCCGGAGGTAATTGAAGAGGACCAGAGTATCTCTGATACAGAGGTCTTCGCAAACGAGTGGAAGAGGAAACATCGCTTCAAGCGATAACCTCAATAGAGTTGGTCATCTCCCTTTTTAGTCAACTTATTTATTTATATATTTATTTATTTTTTTATTTATTTTAATTTAACATTTTAAATGTGTTCCATTCTGCAGTGGAACTGCAATGGTTTTTATCGGCACAAGGAGGAGCTGGCCATTTTAATCCAAGATTTTAAACCCTCTTGTATTTGTCTCCAAGAGACCCATTTTAAGGCTGAAGATAAGGGTATTCTGAAGGGGTTCACTGTTTTTAGAATGGATGACCTAAGTGGCCAACGAGCCCAAGGGGGAGTAGCGGTTGCGGCCCGTGGGGCCCTTTACACCTCGCGAGTCCAACTGAACTCTCCATTCCAGGCCGTCGCTGTCACGGTGCACACCCCTGAGAGGATGACGTTATGCAACGTGTATCTGCCAGAGGGTGCACCGGTGACTCGCCTGAACCTTGAAGCCCTTGTCCACCAGCTTCCTCAGCCGTTCATTTTGATGGGAGATTTTAATGCCCATGATCCTCTCTGGGGAGGGCCAGAAACCCAAAGTAATAGGAGAGGTCGAATTTTATCCAACTTTATTGAGGATTTTAACCTGTTTTTATTAAATAGCGGCGAAAAAACCCGTTTTAACAGCTTCAATGGGGAATTCTCAGCAATAGATCTTTGTCTATGCTCGAGAAGTCTAGCCCCAAAGCTGAAAATGTCCACCCACAACGATCTCTGTGGGAGTGACCATTTTCCTCTTCTACTCGTTAAAGAAGACTCTTCGCCCACCATTTCAAAACCTCCGGAAAAGTGGCGTATTAACCGTGCGGACTGGCCACTTTTCAAGCGTACGTTTACATATAAACACGACGCAAGTTTCGACGCGTTGCACAACGTCGATAAACTAAGTTCAACGCTGTTGGCGGCAGCTACCAAAAGTATCCCTCGTACGTCCGGGAATATAAATCGAGCTCCTGTCCCTTGGTGGAACGGGGAATGCGACCGGGCGATTCGGGCGAGGAAAAAAGCATTGAATATTTTTAGAAAATATCCCACGGCAACTAATCTGGCATCGTACCGCCGCCTGAGAGCGCGAGCTCGAAGGGCCGTGAAGGAGGCCAAGAGGGCTTCCTGGATAGAATACGTCTCTACCATCAACCATCGCACGCCACTTGGTCAGGTATGGGACAAAGTCAAGAAAATCTCCGGGTCCAAGGGCTCATTTGTCATCTCGCCATTGCTTGTTGCTGGCCGGGTGGTTAATTCACCTGCCGAAATAAGCAACATATTTGCCAGTCAGTTCGCGGCCAATAGCAGTGACGAGGGCTATGCCGCGGGCTTTGCGAACCGGAAGAGGCGATGCGAGAGAGTCCCTCTCAATTTTGGTGCAGGTCCTACAAGCGAATATTACAATGAGCCTTTCACGTCCTGGGAGCTTAAATCCGCCATCGAAGACTCCCATTACACCTCGCCAGGGGCGGACGAAATCCACAACGCATTTCTCCGGAACATTCCGGAAACCGCGATTGGGGAGGTCCTAAACACCCTCAACCAACTCTGGAACGAGGGCAGTTTTCCAAATGCCTGGCGAGAGTCCATCGTGATACCAATCCCAAAACAGGGCAAGGACAAAAATGACCCGAACAACTACCGTCCCATATCTCTCACCAGCTGCCTGTGCAAGGTGATGGAACGGATGGTAAACCGACGTCTCATGTGGTGCTTGGAGAGTCGACACCTGCTCTCCGACGCTCAGTGCGGCTTTCGGCGTGGCAGGTCCACGACAGACCATCTGGTTCGCACTGAGAACTTCATCCAGGAAGCCTTTCTCCAACGTCAACACGTCATAGCAGTCTTCTTCGACCTGGAGAAGGCCTATGATAGTGTGTGGCGATGGAGAATCCTCAACACGCTCCACAAGTGGGGATTTAGAGGCAACATGGCCCTATTTATCAGAAATTTTTTAACCAACCGCCTTTTTAAAGTAAGGACTGGGAAGCACTTTTCCCGATCTTTTACACAGGAGAACGGGGTACCCCAGGGTTCAGTACTGAGCGTGACGTTATTTGCCATCGCCATCAACGACGTGGTGGAATGCATCAATGCCCCGGTGATGGCATCGCTCTATGTGGACGACCTAGCCATATTTTGCCGGTCGACACGACTGCCAAACGCTTCCAGGCAAGCCCAGGTGACTCTAAACAAACTGGGAGAGTGGTCGCGAAAGAACGGATTTCGTTTCTCCATGGAGAAAACGAAATGCGTGCACTTTCACCGTCTTCGCGGTTACCACGTTACCCCGACCCTAACCCTGTTGGGTAGGATTCTTCCATTTGTGGAGTCCGTCCGCTTTCTCGGCATGATCCTGGACCAAAAGCTGAACTGGCGGGAGCATATCCGCGTGTTACGTGAGAGGTGTCGCCAAACCCTCAACGTTTTAAAGTTTTTAACTCACTCCACTTGGGGAGCAGACCGCACCAGCATGCTTTTATTGTACAGAGGCTTGGTGCGATCCAAGCTGGACTATGGTTCCATGGTGTATTCCTCAGGACGAGAGTCTTACTTGAGACCACTTACATGTGTCCACAATGCTGGGATACGGTTGGCCACCGGGGCATTTAGAACAAGCCCAGTCCCAAGCTTACTTGCAGACGCAGGGGAGCCTCCGTTGGAAACCCGCAGGATGATTTTAATGGGCAACTATGCCTGTAAAATTTTATCAGAGACAATCCACCCTTGTTTTAACATAGTTTTTAACCAACGGTTTTTAGACTTATTTAACAGGCGGAGAAGGGCAACTAGGCCCTTTGCCGTTCGTTTTAATGATTTTATTAACGCGGTAAATTTTACATTTCCTCAAGTATGCCCCGTCTCCTATGCTAAGTACCCGCCTTGGTTAACGCCAATGCCGGATATTAAACTCATTGCCAGTGCACGCCGCAAAGCCAAGACGACCAATTCCGAATACCAGCAGCTCTTCAGTGCCGTCCTCGGCTCACTTTCTGACTTTGTCCCAGTCTACACCGACGGGTCAAAGTCAGAATCTGCATGTGCCTATGCGGTCGTGTCCCACTACCATGGAGTCGTGAGGAAAAAACTGCACACTTCTTGCAGCATTTTCACAGCCGAGCTGTCAGCCATAAGGACGGCCCTAGGAGAAATAAAAGAAAGCGATGGCTCTTTCCTCATCTGCACAGACTCGTTGAGCGCCCTAAAATCTATATCGGTCTTTGCACCTGTGCACCCGATAGTCCAGGAGATCCATTATACCCTGTTGTCCCTTCAGAGAAAGGGGAACAGGGTCTCCTTTATATGGACTCCTGGTCACGTCGGCATAAGAGGTAACGAAAAAGCTGACCAGGCAGCGAAGGATGCCCTTCGAAAACCCGAGACCGACTCCACCTTGGTTCCAATGGAGGACGTAAAGGCTGCCTTGCGGAACTCGGTCCTGCATCAGTGGAAGGAGACTTGGCAGTCTCTGCAAAATAATAAACTCAGGGCAATAAAACCGGTCGTTTCACCATGGTCCTCTTCCATCCGGAAAATTCGGAGGGAAGAGGTCATGATTACGCGCCTGAGAATAGGACACTCTGCCCTCACTCATTCGTACCTCTTTGCGGAGGTAAAAGAACAGCCCCGCTGCAATGAGTGTTTCCAACCCCTGACGATAAAACATATCCTGACGGAATGCACAACATACCAAAGGGCCAGAGACATGTTGAAGATAAGGGGAGACTTAAAAAATATTTTAGGGGATGACTCTGGGTCTATTAACCGAGTCTTAAGTTTTTTAAGGTCAACCGGGTTAATGGGGCAGCTTTAGCTTTGGAGCTCATAATTTTAATGCTTTTGATTTTAGCATTTTCCTTTTTTTTTTGTTTATTTTATTTATTTATATATTTATTCGTATTTATTTGTTTACTTATTCCTAGTTTAAAAGGAACATAAGTTTTACGTTATGACAGTGGTGCAAAATGACCATAGCTGTCGACGCACCCTACAAACCCCTAAAACTACTACTAACTCAAATTTAGGAGATAAATTGTAGAACAAATAGATTTAAGATGTCATTTTTCCCACGAACGATAAGATATCAGAATAATGTTGTTCGACCGTGCTAGGGGGGAAATTATTTTGCGCCAAAAGTAGTCTGGTGTCCCTTGCGATGACTTGCAGATGCATGCATGTAACCGCATTCTGTGGTGACGATGTCATTCGAAAATTCTCATCTTCCAAATTAAGTAAAGGATTACTGATATACTTGTGCGTCGGTCACCAGGTGACATCTTCAGTTTGCATAGCGTGCGGGAAATGAGGCGATAACTTAGGCAAGAAGTCAGCCCAAGTTAGACTCGTAATGATAACTGAACTGAAACCAGTTAACTTCGAATCTTGCTCAGGCTTGGGTTTCTTGACAGTGTCAACTCTTCTCTTCCTCCGCGCTTTCTTAACTGAGGATTTGTCTCTTGATAGCAGAAATATTAATGTATTAATGTTCATTTTTTTATTTTGGCTTAGGGGTATCTTTGATTAATATCAATCTCAGCTCGCCTATGTCCAGCTCGTACCTGCAATTCATTTCCATTTACTTTTAATCTCAACGCTTGCAAAACTTTCGAAAATATTATCACACTTCAAACTCTTATGGAGTTCATGAAAAACAATCGGAATGAGGTTGTTTTTACATCACCTTCGACGCTGATGTAAAGTTAGGACGAAAGTCTCAATCGACGGTTATTTTTTAATTATTTTTTATTCTCCGCCTTAGTTGATTATTCCGGGTGTTTCTCCCATATTTATTTTCGTACCCTATTTGCGAGGAAAATGTCGGGTCAGATTATTCTCACGTACAAACACACTCGTTCGGCTGTGCGGTAATTCTGCGTTATTTATGGCCGTGGATCAGATGCTCGGGTCGGGCGAGGGCATAAAGCTTAGGCGAAGGTACGAATTCAAGCACCATTCCAGTCCTTGCTCGAGGTCCTAATCGCCTCAGCTGTTTCCACGTTAACGACGGCCGTGCCGAATTTTGGAAAACAATGAATATGAATACGCAGGTGAGCTCTCTAGCCCTGAGTATCGTTACCTTCACCCGTTGTGTGGCCCTTCCTCAATCGTATTTTCACGCTTCGGTGAACTTAATGCGGTCGATCATTAGAAAACCTCAATTGCATCTCTCCGCGTGTTATCGTATCAGGCCAATATATAATAATATTGGATAATTTCTTCGTGCATTTTTTGTGTTCAGATGCGTAAATTTTGTTCTTTCTTCTCATGACTGACAGGTTATTTGTCTAAGGGATGGAGGCCCAAGTGTCCAAAGGTCACGAGTGTCCAAGCTAACTCATTTCTATTCGTCCGTGGCTTCATGGTTAACGGATTTCGCGATTTTTTCATTTAGCAGGGCCCATTCAAACCTCAAAACTTTTTTTGAAGGCCATACAATATTCTCCATCCCCAAATTTCTGTGAACGAAGTTTGAAAGTCGACGGCAAATTAGTTAAAGGTTGTGATATTTTAAATATTTTTCTCGTGCAGTTAGCGTATTTTAAATGTTTCTCGGAGTTCGTGCCTCACGCCCGTGCTTAAATTGCGCCCTTCAGTTACGTTGAGCGTCTTTCTGTTCAAGGTATCAGAATTTTTAGTGTCCCGGTTAAAACGCTGGACATGTCCTATTTCTTCTGCTCACACCTTTCCCCGTTCGGTGTTGAGTTTTGGCTTTTATAAACTGCGAATCTCTGCGTATTGTGATATCGGTCTTCAAGTCTAAAATGAATCGATGGGTAAGGATATAGATCGGGTTTATTGGACAGTACCGATGGTATGATATGAAGCCAATGACAATTTGGAATCAAGGAATTAGATTCCAATTTAAAATATCGCGAGGTTGCAATCATGGGATGATGTGATTTGAAATGAATCGCGATGTCGATGAATCGATACTTTTGCTTTACGTAACCAATTTACTGCTGCAACGATGTTCAAATTCAAGCATCGTGTGGTCTTCGATTCACGGGCTCTGAAATAAGCAAAGTCTGATTGTATTGAGGTCGTATTCGAAGCTGTTGACTCCAATTGATTTTTTATCAATATTTTGTAAATGTATGGTACGAATAGTAATGCTCCTGTAATACACTACTATGTTTATGGTTAATTTAATAATCATCATGGCCTTAATTGTAACTACTTGAAAAAAGATACCCTATTCACTACCACAGTGCTTCATTCGTGTGGGCATCAATTGCTAGAATCCCGGGGAGCGTACTTGAATAAAGGCACGCACGAAGCGTTGCGAATTTTGTTTTTTTAAAGCTCATGTGAATCATTCTCCTTAAACTCCCATATTTCCGATGTAGCCATTAACTTTTCGGTCGGCGAAGCAATAAAACGAATGGCGCTTATGGTCGTGGTTTCCCCGAACGAAGGCAGATTGCGCCAACTAAATTGAAAACAGCTGACGACGCGGTGCGAACTTCTGCCCTTCGTAGGCGAAGGAACCATTATGGGAAAACCTGGGCGGGGGGCATGATGAGGTGGAAGGGGACATGGAGGCGTTGCTTGGTTGGCCGCCACCTCTGTTCGACCCCTTGAGGAGGGGGAACACTATGCACATCTGCCGCCCTCTCAAGCTGCACGCTGTCAAACGTCACGAGTAGTTTCGGGAAATAATATCATGTCGTGCCTTCATGAATATTTTAACGTTGGTTGTGTGAGTCACATAGCCCGTTGAATGATTTTGAATATTTTAGGTTATGGGACCTGATACCAAAAATGCAAATCATAACCTAGGTCATGTACATGTAAGCATGATATGTTTTCAGTCGCCCCGTAAAGTGGAAACTCGGGCCATTTCATGTGTCTTAACGTCCGTGAAAGATTACGTTGTATTAGTGAAAAATAAATAGAGGTCGATACAATTGGTAACAGCTAATGTCTTAGGTATAATGTAGGCTGTATCAGTGTTCAAATATATCCACTATCTTTTGTATTTACTATTTACTTTTCATGTCTAAGGCTGATAATGAAGTGAAAATATATTGCCAGCTTTTTTTCTTTACGTTTTTAAATCTTAAGACTTTGAAAAGGAACTCAAACGGCAAATTACCTGGATTTATTGCGAAATTCAGCAAATACGACTAGCTCAAAGGAGAAAGAGAATCGTAAAGAAAGAGCAAAAAGGAGTTTTGAAACGAGTTGTTGAATTTTCCGTTTGTCATGCCGAACAGTGCATGTGTGGACGTAAGATGCGAACTTGAAGGAACCAATGTTCAGTTACATATTTCAGGGCAGCACTACTTACAGTATTAAGAATTGGCTAAATTTTGAGTTTTTAGATTGGATTATGCTAAAAAGTAAATTAAATTCCAAAGAAACTGCGGGAGATGCCGCAACAGTAACTTTTAACTCAGTGATCCGCTAATTGCATTGAAAGTAAATTAAGTTAAAAAACGCTGGCAACCCCACTCGGAAGGACTGTGCCCCGCAATTGATGGATCACGAGAGAAACGCACCGGAAAAAAAACGTTGGAAGCTGTCGTAAAATTAGTCACAGACAAACCGTAAACCTTACAAGTGTCAATTTCGGCAAATGCAAACTTATATTCTCCCGCGTTGAGGATAATTTCTATTTCAACTCTTAACTTAACGCCCAAACTAAATGTTTTCTTTTTAACGGAACAAAATTAAAGTTTGGGAAACAATGATACCTCAGTCACGTTAACTTCATCATTGCGTAAAAAATCGGATTATTTCCGATAATTATGCGAATCAATTAGTCAATGTGATTGCCGTCTCGGAGGCGATGGGCTGGCAAATGTTTTGCCATGAACTGGACCAGTAATTTGGAGATGTTGGTGGGTCATGATAAGCTTTTCAAAATTACGCACACAAAATTTTTGCCCTAATATGAAGGGGAGTTCGTTTAACTTTTCGAGGGCCAAATCGAACCTTATAGCTGGTGGGGCACAGTCCACCGGACATAGGGTTACCGACTGCTGTCCGAAATCGACGGAAGTAATCGTTCACCACGCCATAGTACCAGACAAGGCATTTTTGAATGCCGAACAGACTCTCTAAGCCAGCGTATAAGCCAACTAGCGAGCAAAAAAATAAACTTTAACCTGATGGAGAGCACCTGAAATCATTGCAGCATTAATATCAATTAACTATTAAACTAAATATACTTCGCGTTTTTGCGGGCCGTGGTTGTTTTAGTAATGCTGTGTTAGTCAGCTTGATAGTTGTTCCTCTGTATCAAGCCCCTGCCAATTATGAATGAGGAGTATGAGTTCGCTTTTTAAAAAGTGTGAGTTTTCTTGCTGTTTCCTGAGTAAAATACCAAATCAAATAATACTTGAGCACTTGAGAATGCATTTAGTTCCATTGACCCAACCCGTTCCTTTCTAAAACCATTGGAAATATCTATATACTCGCGCGTGTGCAAAAAAAAGGTTCACGCCATTGTAGGTATGGAAGCAATTTAGTTATATTTGATGCTCCACTGCAGTTCACCAAATGGCTCTCGTATTACCAATTGGCTTTGCATTCGAAAGCGTCCAACGTTATAAAAGCAGCTGTGCAGTTTCTTTGGCATGGAACAAGGTTTTGTTGAGGTTTAGTAAGCCATTATGGCCCACTATGCGTATTCAAAGATTTCTAAACTCCTTAAATAAAAAAATTAAAAGTAAAATGTATTTTGTTACAATAACATAATATTCAGTGCCTTCTTCTAATAGAATTCGATGTATTTCTCGGCCTGTTTTACCCAGTACTAAATATAGAATCTCGGATCGTAAAAACATCCTTCTTTCAAACGACGCCATTATCTTCTTATCGGACAGCTGGGTCATGATTGCTCGCTGGAAGTTTTAAAAATCACCTTTGCCACGTTCAAATGAAAAAAACTCACGAAAAATATCCGTGTACCTTGCCAAATGCGATATTATCACGTTTTACATTGTCAACTAGCCTCTTAAAATCGTTTTGGTAAAATTTCAGGGTGACAGCCAGTGTGGAAAATTGGAAGCTAAGTCAGGGATTTCTCAATTTCTTCAACATTCCTGTTGTAATGGAAAAAGGGCTTATTTTTTAAACAGCTTAGCGTTTGAAATATGAATCGGGAATGTAATTCAGGAATCTAGATTTCCTGGTGAAATCGATGTTCCTTTTCGTTGTGGGATCAATTCATGTTTTCAGTAGGTCATGCAGTGCAGTAGGGCGCGTATAGACCCTGGAAAAAGAACAAAATTATTTTCGGACCTCAGTCTACCATTAGTAACCGATGATCCATTAAATGCGTAATCTAATTTCAAGTACTGAGGAGGAAAATTGGGGAAAAGGACGGCACGTTCATAAATTTGTAAACATAGCCAACAAACCGGGGAACATACAAGACTGTGCGCTACTGTAGAACCCATATTGAAGAAAACCTTATAAGCAAACAGCACAATGAAGACAATGCATAACGTCAAACTTATCCTCCATTCGACAGCGTGAAGTACTTGAGGGCTCTTTAGCATTGGCTTGGAGTGAGGAGTAATATCGAAGAAATAATATCAAAAACATTTAATAAATGTAACACTCTGTAATGCGAAATGTAAAGATAGCCACAAAGGAAGTACACAAAGATAGGAGGATCCGGAATAGGATTGCAGCCAAACTTAGGGACCGACACGAAATTGCTCACGAAAAAACTGGCGAAGTTACAAAAGAAAAGCTGAAGTCACATAAGATGTTTGCGTGACTAACATGATTAGAGATTTGGGTTGGAAAACTTGAAACAGTGTAGAGGATGTATAAGATCTGAATTCCTTTGTAAGAAATACACGTGCAAACAGGAATGGCAGAAAAGGCCCAAAAGCCCACTTTCATTTGATTCATTCTATAATTGTAATATAATGGTTAGAGGGCAGAGAGGCGACTTAGTAATACCGTAAGAGATTAAATGTAGAATAGATATTTTTTTAAGGTATCACTTTTCCCCTAGCACGATCAGGGATCAGAATAACGTTTTCAGACCGCGCTAGGAGGGAAAGGTGTTTTGGCTCTAGTGTGTAATAACCCCCTGCCTCACACCCTAACGGTAGCTTGCAGGGTATTGTGTGAATGAAAATAAAAATAAAATTTCGTTGTTGTTCATTCATATGATTCGAACGGCTCAACAGAAAAAGTTTAACACCCTGTCTTTACTGGCTTAAAAATATTTTAGCGGAAGCATTGGAATCTTCTTTTATAGAAGTGTTACTTTTGTACCAAAATATTCGTTTTTTTATTTTTTTTGCCCATATTGCCCCCGGAAACGGGGCTAATTTATTGATTGACTAAATCTGAATAAATAGGGGGGTTTCAATCCCAGTCAATGCGTATATTACGAAACTTTTCGTCTCTTAAGATGTCGGGTGATTATTAAGGGCTCTTGGTGGTTAATGCTGGCACATTTTTACCGTAAACTTCTCCTCGAGCCGCAGACCATTTGATTTTTTTCAGAATTTCTGGTTAAATGGTCTGTGGATTTTTTTTACACCGACCTTTATTAATCGAAAAGTTCTGTAATAGACAGAAGTTCAACTGTGCTAAAAAAATGTCCTCTGTTCCTCCCAAATGGAATAAAAATGGCAATTTATGTCTTCTGCTCTATGAGTACTGGACTTTCTACTGAATATATCCTCGAAAGCGAGTCGACAAAAGGCTTAGGCACATAGTAATGCATACTGCATGTGGCCGTCGACTATTTGTGTTGGCCGTATGCTCAAAGGCAGGTCCATGAGAACCATAGGCGTGGATAGAATATCCGACCAACCCCTCGACACTCGACGATCTCCGTTACTATAAGCCTTTTGAAATAGTTCGGATAGAATTCGGGTCCACCGCTCCCATCTGTCCTCGTCCCTGCGAAGACTGTTTTGTATCCCGTTTCAATGTCTGCACTCCCTAACAGTGATGGGGATGCGAGGGAGGAAGTAAGACTGGCTTCTAGTTTATGGTCTGTCATATTTGGTGTATACCAAAGATTATATTGAGTTCCCGGGAGATCATTTGGGACTCAGCAGAAGAAAAAGAGGACTCTCCTTTTGCTCACCTTACCCACCGAAAATACATGTGCACGCGCCAGATTTAATTGGTGCTTTTTATTCACCATTGAAGATTACTGGTAACGGGGTCCCTTGCGAAAAAGGGTTCGTCCCATGCCTTTCACGAAACCCTAAATTGTTTTCGTCTCTCCCATACAGGTCACAACTCCCGAATGGCTCCCTATTGCTGACGAACATCTGGTCGTTGGGGTCTGGGGGCAGAGGTGTCCGGGGCCAGGAGGATGGGGTCGTGAGTGCTTCCGACGACGATCAGGACGGGAGATGTGGGTCTGCGGCGGGGGTGAGAGGCGGCCCTGGGGCCCAGGAGGGCTTCTATCAGTGCATGGCGACCATCGAATCCGTCGGCTCCATCGTCAGTCGAAAGGCGAGGGTCGGAGTTGCTAGTGAGTACACCCGTGATCCCAGGTCACGTGCCGATGTCGAGACGGAAAGCTCTGGGTATCTGGAGTTTTTTTTCATTTTCCCACATGATTTGTCGCATATTTCTTCCTGAAGCACGAATAATTATGAATGATCGTCATGTGAAAGTAAATGCAATATTTTGAAGATGGTAAATAGCATTCATGAACAAATGGCAAATGTGTGATCTCTAAGGAATTCCGAGTGATTCCTGCCGTCCTTTGGAAACTGCAAATATTTTTTCTTTTTTTTGTCCACGGCAAATAATAGTCCATTATGGAAACATTACCTAAATTTGATCAATGATCACGCCAATACTGGAATAAATGCCGGAGGTAATGAGTCACTAAATTATTCAAAATCGCTGTAAATTTCATATACAGCTTTATAAAAGCATAAGGCAGTGGAAATGTGGTGATATCAAAGAATGAAGAACATAGACAGGGTAACAATTGAAGTTCTCCGGAGAGTGGGTGAAGAGCGAAGCTTTTCTAGGACATTAGCAAGAAGAAGAGGGAAACTAATTAGACACATCCTGATACGCGATAAATTGAAACCGTGAAGAGTACTGAAAACCGTATGTGAAGAAGCATTAAAGCGAAGACTCGGAGCAAGGGTAAGGATGCACAGTCAGTAGCAAGTCATGGAAAATGTTCGTGCAAGGAGCTATGAGAGAATGAAGAGATTGGCTGGATAGTTTGGAGAACTGCTGCTAACCAAACCTTAGATTTATAACCCATGATTAAGTTTCTGAACATACCACTACCCAAAAAATTTAGTGTAAAATTATGTATTTTTCTTAATTTTTACAAGTTGTACTCCATTTAGTACAAGTTTTGTATAAAAAGTATCGGTAACAATATTTTCCTGAAGTGTGTGTCAAGTGGTGAATTTTGACCGTCGGTTAAGTCAGTGCACGATCACAGATCATTGAAAATTTGGCGTTGTGAAATATTGAAACTAAACTCGTCCCGAAGGTCTTGACGGACGATCAAAAGCAGAATCTAGTCTCTGTTTGCGAAGACCTGCAACGATATCGCGACGTTTTCCCAACCCTCATACACCCCCGACAGCCGAGCACCAGCAGACTATTTCTGATTTCCAAAAGTGAAATCCTCCTTCAAAGGACACCACCAGGGCACCTTAAATGCTGTCAAAGAAGCATGCACGCGTACCTTTAAGGACCTCCCAGAAGCCACCTACCAGGGAGGCCTCGAGTTGTGGGAAAGCCGTTGGTAAAAGTTTGTCAACGCTCAAGGGATGTACTTTTAAAAAATTTTGAGGCATTGTAGCAATATCTGAAATAATCGAAACTTTTCCCTATACTTTTTATACAAACAATGTATAATACCTATTCTTCAAACTAAAGGGTCCGCACAATAAGTATCGTGACTAATCGGCTGTAGGAGGGGTGGATGGGGGCCCGACCGGTCGGCTCGGCTCGGTAGAGAGGTCCCCCACCACTTAGGCGCACTTAAGTTCAGGTGCCTCCAGACATGTGTTGAGACAGGAGGTGGATTTTTGTGACGTGTGATTGTATATGGTATGGTGGTACCACATTGTGGTTGTAATACGTATAAACACACTTTTATCCCTCATGCAGTTGAGTGCAACACTCAGGCCCTCAGCCTATTCTTTCTCTTTTTATTATGACTTATGTCAATTTGCTCATTCTGATATGTATCCATATATTAAATTGACTCATATATTGTTTCCCATGTGTCCATATTATAATGTTTGAGAAAGTCGTGATTAAAATCTAATAATAGCAGTTTTATTAATTTTACATAAGGTGATCAAAGTGACTGAATGTTTATAAAGAAACATTCATATTTATATGTGATTACTAAATAAATGGCTGTGCATATAATTGCCCGCTCATTTACATCAGAACTATATTACAGGCTATTATGCCATAAACTATTGGAATCATCCAATAGCTAGTTCATTTTGCCTGAAAAGTTCTTTTGATTACTACATTTTCAGGTAAAGGTTGAAACGGTGGGTTTCAAATATTTATAAGTTATTGAACACAATTATAAATTTAACTGTTCTTACTATAATCTATCATTATCTAGACAACATATTCATTTTTATAGCAAGCACTATACTATGATAACAAATCTTTCTTCAGTTGTAGACTGCCTATTGGGTAATATAATTTTTTTAAATTATCAATTAAAATGAAACTAAACATTTTTATTAATTTTTTACCATTACCATAACATTTTATTTATTATCATGCTTAAAATGCAAATCAGTGTGAATATGTCTGTAAGTGGATTGTTTGACAGAAATGAAACTTATAATAACTGGTTTAAAAATAAGACAAGCAGTTTATCAAGAAATGTGCCATTGTTAAAAAATATGTGCAAATGTATGAAAGTGTATAAAACAGTTTTTTAAAGAAAACTAAGTTATTATTTTTTCTGTACAGGGCCCCCTTGCATAGAAATCCACCCACAGGACCAGTTGGTCTTCCTAGGAGGAACTGCCCACTTGGCCTGCCTCCCAGCTGCCTCCTCCAGTGGCCCTCCATTTGTGGGACCTTCATATTCCACTACTTCCTCCCCCAAAGTGTCCATCACCTGGCTTCGAGATGGACAGCCACTTCAGCTTGATAGCACGCGGATGACTGTGTTGCCCTCTGGTGGGTGATTATGTTCACAGCAAGTGAAACAGCATGTGATTGATAATCCGAGAGGGAAAGGAACTTTGAAAATATAGGGTGCGGCAACATGACCGTCCTTTTTTCAAAAGTAAACCCCTTGGAAAAATTAAGTTATATTGCCGCATCCTTAATGTAGCTCCCTTTGAGATAGTGTTAGCATGCATGCCTTGGGCATAATGAAATTAGCACCACAAGCAGACAACATAAGTGTAATATGCCATCTTCTTGCAAATAAAGTGCTTGTTATTTGCAAATGAAACAATAAAATAATTCAACTGCCATACTTAATAATTGGCCAAAGTTGATCCACATGTACAGACACACAATAGCATATGTGGTTTTACAGCACATATGTATAATTGAAAACAATTTCTTCCTTTGCCTCTGAGCTCATTGGACAATGGTTGAACAGATCTCTATTCTATGTTGTCATATGTCAACTCATTCATTCATGGAGTCACTGCATTTGTTAATTTTTACTAACACTATGTAGAGGCTTCACTAAATTAATATTTGTGTGCATGACTCTTTTAATTTACTTTTTAAAGCACAAGTAATATCTTCAAAATATTTATTTTCATACCGTAGGTTGCTTCATTAAAATTAAAAAACCTGCAGCCATTGGGATTTCCAAAAAACTATTGTAAAAATATTTATTCATGGAATGTATGAATGCTAGATGATAACATTACCTTAAAACATTGAAATTATGGTTTTGATAATTAATGCTCTATTTACTTTTTGTGAATTTAACCTGAATTGTGTGTGGACTATTGTTGATTCCTGCTGCATTTAGACCAGTTACACTAATTCACTGCATTAAATAAGGCTGATTGATGCAATTTGTAAAATTTAGTTCTAGCTGGTAATTATTCTTGTACAGGAAGCCGGAAAATGTGGCTGTGATATGTAAATTTGTTGGCTATTTTACCTAAACTTTTCATGATAATTTCACAGTACTTTATTGTACAGTTTTGGAATTACTTAAGGTCTTAACTTAGTTATATAAGACATTTCTTACAAGTCATTTTTTCTTTTCCCAGGTTCCTTGGAAGTTGATGAAGTCTCACTTTCAGATTCTGGTCAGTACCGCTGCAATGTGTCCAGTTTAGGAAGATATCGATTAAGTCGTGTGGCACGTCTTACAGTGGAGCGTGATTCAGGTGAGGTTCTTTACTTTTGCCTTGTGGAATATAAAAATTACCAAATTTTCTTTTTTTAACAATCGCATTTAGTCAAGTGTAACTATAAAGTAATTGTGAAGTATGTAGAAAAGATCAACAATTAAAGAAAAGGTTATAATTGTGTTGATTATTAGGAAACAAAGTAAATTTTCATAAATATGAGGAAATATTTTAAGATTAAGATGGACATGTTTAGGATAGTATATAATTGATGAAACACGATGAAGATCATGGAATAAGAATCCTCATGTATTTATCATCCATATTATGTAATTTAACCTGTTATAATCTATTGCCTACTTTGCGTAATGTTACAAATATAATTATGAATATTTAAGCTCCAGATGAGATTTTTTCTGTGCACTCTCCCTTGTATTGTCTCTCTCAACTGCTGCACTTCATTCAGTTTTTGAACCTTAATGGAAAATAATGTAATTGATTCCATGTCATAATGCACTTTATTTGCTGCCAATTCTTGTATTCCTGTTCAATCATATGCATGTATTATTTAAATTATCTTGCTTGAAAGTTGAGTGGAGTACACGTTAACAATTTGGCAGATACTATTGATCAGAAATATCAATTCCTAATACTATCGCTTGAAAAGGTCAAATTAATGCTATTTATTTTGGCCTGGAGCTATTGAATTGTCATGGTGAATTCACATGAAAAATACCACTCATCTGGTTTCGTGCTCAGTGGGTTAATATGCAGGTTATGCTAAAAATCTTGCAATAGAAATTGACTAAATAATCAATCTCTCTAATCAAAATGACTGATTCCTCTTCCTGTGATACCTCTAGAAATACAGTCAAAGATGAGAATTATTTATTTAAGAATTTGCTTTTGAATTCTCTTATTGATTTCTTCCCTTGTTTAGAAGGGGCTTCTCGTATATCAGCCCCAGTATTCTCTGCAAAGCCTCGATCTTCAGTGGTTGTTAAGGGGAGAACAGTAGTTCTCGACTGTGCTGCTAGTGGGAATCCACGACCGGTCATCACATGGCTCAAAGATGGTGTTGCCATTGACATGACGTAAGTTTGGTGGTTCATAAGTGGATTATTCTCAAACCTATGTGCAGGCTACAAGTAAACTTTTTTAATTAAAATAAAATTGCTGAAAGTTGATGAAAAGTTCTAGGAATGTTTAAAACTTAAGACCAGTGCAATGAGAGCTGATTATAGCTAGGGCTAACCTGATGAGCCAATGAAAATGCTGCTGATAATTAACAGTATCAGTTATTCTTTTATGAAATCTGCCAATAAATTGGCATTCATATTCCAAGGAAGAAGTGAAAAGGCCACAGGTGTGTGCATCCCATGTATTCCTTTTTTAAGTCCCCTTAGATACCTCAATTAAGCCAATGAATAACTAGTAAAGAGTGATGCTTTTAGGAAACTAATTATTTGATTTGTTATTCATTCATTAATAGACAGTCATTTGATTCATTTGAAAAAAAATATGCAAAACTAATTCTGTCAGGTTAGTTAGATAAGGTTAGGGTAGAGCTCACCTCTTACAACTAGATGTATTAATCTAGGTGATGTGAAAAATTCATGTATCAGGGCTGGTTCCTTTCCCTTTGCTGCCTTTAGTTTCCCTGGAATATCCAGCAGTACCTAAAAAGAATTGAATAGCTTGGATGAAACTGATATGATAGTGCCTAGAGGCATCACCTGGAATTGAACGTGAGCCCTTTTAACAGTGTTCTTAGTGAAATACTGCCATGGCCCTATTTGTAGATGGGCTGCAGGAAATAAAACCATACTGGTGGAAAATTATTTTGGGTGTTATGATCATTATTTAAAATTCCACCTTGTCAGGCATAATATCTTATCACATTTTTTTGTGGGATTGGCATTTGCATGTCTTATATCACTGTCCAACTTACTATTATTTTTTTAGTTTTGCATAGAATCTATTGTTTTAGGTATCCAATCAAAAGTCAGTGTATGTTTGTGAGTGTGGAAGTTTTTTTCGAAAACAGTCTCAATTTTTACTTCACTGGGTAACATTTATTGCTTTTATAGAGACAAGGGAAATCTGTCAAGTAATATTTGGAAGTTTGGTAGATGAAGATGTAATCATCATGCATGTTAGAGTAATTAGAGTGGAAATAATTATTATGTTTTTAATCTGCCCCAACAGTGTTTTTTATAGTTAATTTCCTAAAAATTGTTGTTTAATGCAGGTTTTTGGACAGTCGCTTGATGATAGTTGGCTCAGGTAGTTTACAGATAGAAAGAGTTCAGGAAGATGATGATGGCACCTACCAATGTCGTGCTGAAAACAAAGAGGATTCCGTTGATGCATCTGCTTCTCTTCAAGTGTTAGGTGAGACAAAATATACTGCTATCAGTAACAATTTATGAATTCACTTTAATTTATTATATGATTTTTCTACTCTACTAATATCTAATAATGGCATCACCTTTGCAGTTCCTCCAATATTTGTCAAAAAGCCCAAAGACCACTGGGCATTTGAGAAAGAAGATCTTGAGCTAGAATGCAAAGTGTCTGGCAGACCTGAACCAAGAGTTCATTGGGTAAAAAATGGAGATCCCATAAACCAGAATGAGTATCTTCAAGTAAGTATACTTATAATCTAAAGTAAATGTTAAAATTTAGGCTACACATTAAATCTCGTATGTGGTGCATTTATCAAATTATTGACATAAAGGGAATATGTACTTGTCAAACAAGATCCATTGCTCTATTGTGAAAATTTACTAATATGTGCTTTTACGATTGATTTCTTTGCATTGTGGATTCTGTAAAATTAAATTTGGATGCTATAAAATTGTATCACATATGTCCACCTAACTTCTGATAAACAGTATAATTTGGATATGGTGACGTTCAAAGTTTACTCGGCATTTAATGTAATGTAAAAATACAGTATTGCTTTTATTTTTCTTTGTGTTCTCACCTTCTGTATGTTCTTGGAGAGGATTTTAGATGCATTAGCACTCAAAAGAAGCACAAGTATCTCAGTTTTGAAAAATTGGTTTATTGGTGTAAGGGTTCCAACTACCTGTAATGGAAGATTGTGCACCTGTAAAAAAGATGAAATTTTCCTGAGATAGTTGTTTCAGTATAACCCACATGTCAATCTCAAAATTTAGGCGGAAATGAAGCTAACCAACTATTGTGGTCAACCAAGTTTTGGTTTTAATGGGTGATAGGCACATCGAATCTGTTATATCCACTAGACTCCATTATGGGCAATTATGAATTATTGGAATGAGCAATAGTATTCAAAGGAATTATAGGATCCTTTGATTCCTCACTGATAGAGTTTCTTTGAATGCATGGTTGAGAGGGTTCCAAGCCCTTGCTGATAGCACTTTTTTCTAACCCCATAACAAATATTATTGTAAGATTTTCCCCATACTCTTGTCTTTACATATTGAAGTGGGGATAGAAACGTACCTACCCTTAATAAGTTATCCTTTTGAGTGTGGAGGTGTTTTCAATGAGCCCGAACAACAATAGTTTCTGTATTTGTAATTCTGGCTGTAGCTTTGGTAAATAGGCACATGTTATACCTCGCTCTCGATCCCTACTTAAAGCCTTATTTACTTTGTGGAGGCACTTTGAGTAAGTATGCCATCTGTTGAATGGGACGTTAAACTGCAGACTCCTGAACACCTTTCATTAAGAATAGGCCTTTCATTAAGAATAGGCGTATGGCCATGCCAGGTTTCTCTCCACCCTTCCTCTTTTATCATCCATTCCTAATGGTGCAAATTACCTCAACTGTCGGTCACCTCCCCTAAAACTACTGCTACCAGTCAAAGTACCACTACAAAGGAAAAGAGAGTTTCCAGCTACAGGCATCACACTGCATACTATGTGGTGGGGATGTGTGGTAGTTACTGTAATGTGCTTCTGTGCAATTGGACTTGGCTGGCATGCATGCTACGCATTATGCTCTGCTGACAATGCGAGTTGTCTTTTTTTAAAGGAATGGAAAAAATGTACTGCACTCATTTTCAGCTAAATATGTTACAAGTATTAATGAATGAACCAATCAATGTACCAATATCCAATATAAATGAGCCTCTCATATTTCTCCCAATCAAGATTATATCAATTGTGTGTGGGGCCTATGAATAAATGTATTATTTATTTAGTTCTAGTCATTTGCAATAAGTTTGCTATTCACTTCCTTGATATAAGAAAGCACAGGAGACCACCCAAGGAAGCATTCAGAATTTAGCATTTTGAATGTACTCAAGCAGTACTAGATATGCTATGAGTCCTAGTCAATTATGAGCCAGTAGTCTAAGTAAAATTCTGAGGCCAATTATCTTTTAGGGTCATTATTGTTGTACTTTTAACTGATTTCAATTCTACTTATCAACAGATGCCATTCTTGTACATTTCATCCAAAATAAGAATTGATCACCCTAAACAGTTCTCCAAATGAAATTCATTATTATTTGTCAATTTGAGTATGTTCCAATTGCTTATTTCAAATTTTTACTGCAATCTGTATCATTTTATATATTTTATTCTGGGAGAATAATTATTATAATTTAATAAAAAATTTAAAGTTTTGAGCCAACAGTTGGGCCACTACATGTAAGTTTGGTATATTATAAAGTATGAAATATTTGGTGTGAAAGAGAAATCAGTTTTTTAAGTTAGATCAATTAATGAGCCAAAAAAAGGTAAAATGTATTGCGCAATTTTTATAGTGTTGTTTGTGTTCAGCAAAAAGTCACTATTAAAAACTTTTTTCTTAATTAATTACTCTCTTAGCCTGTACAGCCATCCATGGCCTAAGATTGGCTGATGGTTGGAGACTTCACCACACTTATAATTTGTGAAACTTAAATTTTTTTTCAAGAAATGCTTTGAGATCCCAAAGATGTAATTTGATTGCATCCAATTGGGCCAGATACATACTTTTTTGCCACCTTCAAGTTACCATTTTATAATCATATTTTTCTTGTCATGGCTAGATCAGAAAATACAGTGATTAAAATTAGAATCATTGACTTCTGAATTTTATAGGTTTCTCATTTATTTTTTATTCACAGGTTGTGAATGGCTACAATCTTCGAATTCTTGGACTGATGGGCCTTGATTCTGGGATATTTCAATGTATTGCATCAAATCCAGCTGGAAATGTGCATGCAGAAGCCAGACTTCACATATCACAGCAAGGTACTTTGTTTGTTGAATGTGTTCTATAGTGATTTGTGAATTTTGTGATTTAAAAAATTTCAATTCCAAAATAATTGAAGCTGTTATTTCAATTGAAGTACGCTTATGGTGTTTTTTTTGCAAACTTAACTATCTTACTTCAGCAAATATAAGGTTTTATTGATTTTGTAATGAAAGTTATTTTAATGCGAGCATTTTGGTATTAAAATGTTGAATTAAATGTTGGATATTCAAACATTGTTATGCATACAGGCAATCCCTCAGCTATATCAATAAAATATTTCAGTGGCATTTTATCAAAAAAATTATTTTTATGACCTTTTGGTGTGAGAATCATGTTCAGTTTGTTACTGATCACACTACTGTAGGGACCGCAAAGAACTGTATAGTAGATAATTTTATGTTCTAGGGACTGCAGATATTCAAAATAAATTTTGGGCATGAGAGTCACTTTTATTTTAAAATTAACTAATAAGAATTTTCCCCCAAGGGGAGCCCCTCCACCCTTTCGGATCAACCCCTGGGTTCACCACACTCTTGTTTCTTATGTAGTGTGAATGATTTTGTTAAAAGCAAAACTGGAAATGCTAATGGTCTAAGTGTACCATTTTTATGGTTGTGATATGGAGTTGAAAATGTGATCATTTGCAAACTTAGTAGTAATCAATTGCCATGAAATTTCTCTCATTTTACTGTAATATCCTTCCTTTATCATGTATTTTGGTTATAATTTTTTTTCTTTAAAAAATTTCTATTTTGTTAATAATTAACAATAAAAAATTTTTTATTATATCACGTGCAATATGTTTTTGACTTGATAGAATTACTCTGCACATGTCATTTTGTACAACTTATAGGCTTAAGAGCAATGTACTGTGTAAGTTGGGGGAATGCCTGTACATGTCATTGACCGGTGTCATACTTGCTAAAGCATAAAGAGTATTAGGTTTTCATAGGGTAACCCCAGGGATTGTGTTGGTGGATACTCAGGAATTTTCTTAGACATTCTGGGAATCATTAGAATAAACCGTGGGGTTACCAAGCAGTTTCAAATATCTAGTCTATAGGAATTGCAGGATGGGGTTCTTGGGGAATGGGTTCAGGAATTCTACCAAGGTAGTTGTCATCTCAGTTTCTCTTTAGTCTTTCAATGAAAGTTTCCTAGAAAAGAACATCTAAGTGGGCCTAAGCTATTTTAATCATGGGTTTTCAGGCTTGATAATCTTGCCTGCATGGAAGGGTTTCCTTGTCTCTGTACATATTAAATCCTTTATATGCATCACCAGGTACATTTCAACTTTTTCTCTAATTTCATATTGCTTAAAATTGGCAAAATAATGTGCCCTGCCAAATCAAATCACATCAGAGGAGGATTACATCATTTGAAATCTAATCACTTTTTTTGGGATTGAAAACTGCTTCTTTTCTATAGTGAATTTTCTTAAGTGAGTCATGGCCCAAGGTACTCGGAAGGGGACTAATGCCTCATTGTTCTAGGTAGGCTATTTCCCTCAAAATATTGAATGGCTGGATAGTTTCCGGATAGACCTTGTACATCTTTTACTAATAAACATCAGCATCTCAGTTTCAGGCTTAACTATGTGGAATCCCTTCATGCTGAGGGTAGAAAAAGGAACTTTGCACTTACACAAAAAGATTAAATATTTCACACGACCATGGTTTGGATGCTGCGCATCATCATCAGGTGACATACATGAAATTTTAACTTACATAGCCTGGCTCCAAGAGGGAAGGAAGGTAGGGGGAATGAGGGAGAGGAGGTAAGTAGAGTAATGGTGCAGCAACCTATTAGTGGGCTAGGGGAGGGAGAGGGCATGTATTTGATGGTTTCTGGTTCAAATATGTGCCTAGTTGGTTCCTTGAATTTCCTGAATTTGACTGTGAAAATAATTAAAGGTTCGACCTTTCAATATACAGAAAAAAGTGTTACTCTGAACACATTATATACTCCACATCCAAGCATCACTATTCACAAAAACGTGCAGCCTTTCATGCCATGTTACACGGGGTATGTAATATCTCAATGTCACCACACAATAAACTAGGGGAACTCCATATTATAAAACAGATTGCAGTCAACAATGGGTACAGGTAAATAATGATTGACAACATGTACAGCCGAAAACAAACACAGATAGGCCAGAAATGTATGCACCACACATCTAAACTTGACAAGCACCAATCGTGAAGAATTCCATTTCTTGGCCACATTTCACTCCGGTTACAACAAATACTCTCCAAAAACAAAATCAAGACAGCATTTTATGACACACTTACTTTAAAAAACATAATGGGTTCACCCAAAGACAAAATTGGCATAATGCAACAAAGCGGGGTTTATAAACTCAATTGCGTGGACGCCATCTACATTGGACAGATGGGGTGGACATTTGATATTAGGATCCAAGAACACTGATCATGCTTCACAAAGAAAAACAACAGATCCCAATTCACCAAATACCTCTTGGAAAAGAATCATACTATTAACTTCACACTGGACATTCTTCATACAGAAATGAAAGGATTGAGGTTGAGTGCTTTGGAGGAGTTGGAAATTTGGCAATCCCTTCAATCAAAAGACAGATTTGAGGTGGTCATTGGAACAATCTACCTCTCCCATTTCCCCCTCCTAAAATTTCTAAAAGACTAATATCTTTCCGCACCAACCCAACCCCCACCAAGGCAGTGATGACCAGCGATTATCCCTTAATGACGGTTAAACCATTGCAAACAAACACCCCCCCTAAAAAAATATAGAACACAATGTGTTTTTTCTGCTATTCTTTCTAAGAACGGTGGAGGGATACATTGTGTTCTTCATTTAATCGACATAAACTTCCACAAACTTGAGCCTGAATCCATCAAATACATGCCCTCTCCCTCCCCTAGCCTACTAATAGGTTGCTGCACAATTGCTCTACTTACCTCCTCTCCCTCACTCCCCCTACCTTCCTCCCCTCTTAGAGCCAGGCTATGTAAGTTAAAATTTCACGAATGCCACCTGATGATGATACGTAGCATCCAAACCATGGTTGTGTGAAGTATTAAATCTATGTGCAAGTGCAAAGTTCCTTTTTTTACCCTCATAATAAGCATCAGTTACTTTTTTGTGTTCATTATCTATTTGGCTGATTGGTTATGTGGATATATTTTTGTCTTGAAAATTTTCTTCTGTGTGTGTTAACCGCAAAGCATATAAATGGACATGGGGTGCATGTATTTATTTTTATTGGAATGAAGTTTAAAATTGAAATTTTATGTGAAAGTAAAAGACACCCTACAAAGGATGTGCTTATAATATTTCACTCTCTATTTCTTGTGCTTGATAACATATTATGTTATCACCTGAGAAGCAGGTTTACAAATTAATACACATTCCTCTGTGATTTGTTTAGTGTGGTTTGACAAGTGAAATGCTTTTTTATTATTTTTTTTAAACCTTTGCTCCATGAATTACAGTTTTTAGGACAATTTTTGTGCAAATACAGTAAAACTTCAATTGGTTGGCCCTCCCTTAACCAATATATCAATAAGTATATTGTGGAGATTGAATCGATTGATTGATGAAGTGGTGTTTTTATTATCTGAGATTATCAATTCCCATTTATTCTATGATCAAGACACTATGGCATCTTAGTACAAACATTTGTAGCCAATTGTAAATTAAAATATTGAAAGTCTCTTATGGACCGAAATTTGCAGATGTTAGGTACTCTAATTTTTTTCAAACTTAAATGGGTTATGCCTCAAAAATAAAAAAATTGTAGCTGCATTGACCATTTATCAGTAGTTCTGTTAAAAGTTAAAGAAATTTTGTAACTAAAATGTTAGTTTTGGAAAATATTTTATCAATTTTTATGCAAAAAATCATAAAATTATGTGTGAAGGAATGTAGAAAATGTTTTGATAACGTTGCTGTAGGAAATAAACTGATAAAGTCAACATTAAGATAAGTGATCCTTTCATCATAAAATGAGTAACTTTTTTATATTTTTTCCTCCAGAGAAGTCACTGTTGAGTTTCCCTTAGATTGACAGGTTTCTTCCCGCCAAACCTTAGCTCATATAAGCCAGTTAATTGAGGGGTTATTGTAAACTTTTTAAACTTAATTTTGCTAGATGCTTGTTAATTATGACAAAATCTGCATGTTTACCTTATTCTATACTTTGAGTTGGCATGTTTTTTGTGCAAACAAGTAATTTTGTTTTATTTGATATTCCCTTTGTGTTGACAACTTTTATGATTTTTTCCCCTCTTTTTGTCCATTTTTTTCACATTCTTTCCTTCACTGCTATATTTCCACTGTTATTCCAAATTCATCCTTGAAACCATGCATTTAAAAAATGAAACATTTGTTTCAACCTGGAACCTTAATATTCTATTCCCCGCTACCAACATGCACGCTCCTTTAATGTGTTTACTTATTCAAATCTTCATATGATTCTTACTTCCACTGCTTATGGTTTACTGTTGCTCATAAATCTATCAAAACTATCCTATTATTGCTCTAAACATTTTCAATGCCCAGATTCTAAGATAAAATTTCCACAACCCCCAACTCCTCGCTACCCTGCTGCTGCTGCGGCACACACCATACCTCCTGTCATTTCCTCCCATTTGCCATCATCTATTGATGGCCAACCCTCTACAGGAGAGACTCAACCAACCAAAGATGTGCCTTCAATGCCTCGCTCTTTGGCTGCCGTCTACGTGGACAAGAGATTTGTGACCCTCAAGTGGAAGCCGCCTATCAAAAGCAATAGTACCATATTTACATACTCAGTGTTCTACCGCCAGGAGGGATCAGAAAGGTATTATGAGAATGAAATTAGTTCATTAACTGTATTTCATATTTTTATGGAAATTCTACAATTTTGTCTGGACTCTGTGGATTCCATTCCCAAAAATGAGAAAACTATTACGTCAAATTCCGAGCCTTAAAAAAAAATACATAGGGGAGGCAGAGATTTTGGGTTTAAATTTTGAAGAATTTTTCTTGTTTTCTTTCTAGGACAAGGGAGGATTCGTTTCTTTTAAATTGTAGAAAGATACATTTTCATTTTATTTAATTCTTTATTTGTTTTCCAATCATTTTAACTTTTACTCACTATTATCTGGCCAGTGAATTTTAATTTTGTGTCGAAAGAGACGCGCTGATTCTGAAAATAAATGTTAGCAACGTGGGTTGTTCAATAGGAAAAAATAGAAAAACATATTGTTTTGGGTACATTTTTTTTCTTTTTCAAAATGATGTCCTTTTAGCTTGATACACTTTTTCCAGAATTTCTCTAACTTTTTTAAGCTACCCAAAAATAGGGCTTTGGAAGGTTCTCAAAATAGGCATCTATGTTGGCAATGACCTCCTCATGGGGTGCAAATCATTCTCTGCTGAGCCATTTTAAGTTTGGAAATAAAAAAAAACACAAAGCTATAAGGAAAGGAAAAGATACGCTTTTAAAATACTTTAAATAGGTTGTGAAACAAAATATAAATTTGTGCACTCAGTGTTTGGATTCATTTATGTTGGATCATGCAAAAACTAAATGTTACAATTTTCTTCCATGGATAATTGAAGTGAAATCTTAGGATTAATTTTTGGAAGAATCCCCTTGTTAGTAATGATGATTTAACTGATTATATTACATTAATTCTCCAAAAAAACAAGCAAAAGTTAGTTGCAGGCTAGTTCATTTTTAACACATCAGTAAAGAAAAGCATTGCATGCTAAGAATTATGTTTTCATTGACTTTTCAAATTGAAGTTACCTGTATTTTATGTGTTGTTGAAGTAACTTATAATTTTATAGTAATTATGCTTTTTATTAATTAAAACTGCAAACTTTGGGTTATGCTGAAATCACAAACACATTTTTAACCCAGTCAAATTCATATGAATGTTTCCTGTGTGGAAAGTTCCTTGACTTCTAGTATGAAGTGTGATCATTGTGGAAGAACTTTAATAAAATATTCCATGTAAGCTTCTGAAGAATAATAGTATCCATGGCTGGTATGATATGAATGAGGAACTATTTTATAAAACCATAAGTCTTTTTGCTTGTAACATGTGAACTCTTATTGTGGAAATTGTTTCATTGCCAAGTAATTGTTTATTAAGATATGCTTAATATGCTATTGTTACTGATTATTATTTGGGCAACAGTATTGCAGTCACAGCATTTTGTATCTGCCATGAGAAAATAAAATCTAATCTCTCAGTTTTAAAGAAATAAGATGTTCATGTTAAGGTTTGGTCTCTTACCTTATTTTAGATCCTGGTGGCTATCCCATTAGTAATTCCTAATCTAAATATGCAGTCATGTGCTTGGAATTAATATTTTTCTCTGTTAACTCAACCATCCTTTGTTTAACAGAGAGCGTGTAGTGAATACAACTCGTTCCCGCCTTGAAGAAGTGAATGTGCCTGGATTGGTTCCTGGTCGTGAATACTGGTTTAGGGTGGTGGCGCATAACCGGCATGGAGCAGGGGCATCATCTTCTCCTCTGAAAGTAAGGACACAACATGAAGCACATGTTCCAGGGCCTCCCAGCAACTTGCGTGTCGTGCCCACCTCTGCCACCTCCCTTCTCATCCAGTGGGAGGCACCAACATCACCACCCGCACCCTCTCCACATCAATACGAACTATATTACACTGAGGTTAGTCTTATAATGTAGGTGTGGTGTCTACTTTTGAGGTTATTATATTTTATACTTTGATTATATTTAAAATTGTGTATGTGCATTCATGTTATTCATTCTTATGGTTAAGGATTAAAGCACTACAATTTTCATACTTGTTATGGAATAATAAAAATCGTATAAAATCTCATCTTGGAGATATACTGTTTAGCTCGTAAATGACAAACTCCTTAGGACTGTAAAAAACTTCTGTTGTATGGAGAGATTATGTTTAATGCAGGTTGATTGCCTCAATCTCACAAAATATAACATTTGAGCATATGATTGAATGGTAGTTCTATGGGAATTTAATCTCTAGGTATTCTGTATCAGAGAATCAAGGAAAGTAATGTAATTTTATTAAGTCATATTGACTAAATATTCATTAATTCACTCCATTAGGCATCTTACTGAATAGATGTGCAACCTTTGATATGTGAAGTGGAATTCAGGTATCCAGGGGAAACCTATTTTAGAGTTACCATTACCTTTAGTGGCATTTGACCATTGGTTGCAATGTTCTCAATAATGCAATGTGGATGGGTGATCCATCATATTCAATAGATCAATAGAGGGTCCATTACATGTTATAATGTAAAGTGTGTTGGTAAAACATAAGAAACAAACAAAAATGCACATAATGTAAGGATTTTTTAGGTCTTTATGTTGGTTTTATTGAGGGGTATTATGTTAAGCTCGTAATAAATGTAACATATAAGAAGAAAATTAGCCCCATATATTTTGTTGATTAAAACCATTTACTTTTGCTAAATTTCTGTCTCTTTTTAGTAGCAATTGTTTTTTGAAAAATTAGCATCCCAGACTCTGCTTCATTTCCTCCTTTACTCTACATTCTTATAGAACTTTGTTCTTTTGTTGCAGGAGGGTTCCCGTGAAGAACATCATCTCTTAACTTCAGAACACAGATATGAACTTCGAAACTTGAAAAAGTATTGGGAATATATAATTTGGGTAGCAGCAGTCAGTCCCGAAGGCCCAGGAGCAGCATCAGAAGAGGCGAAGGCTCGAACATTATCAGACTTGCCATCAGAAGCACCTCAGAATGTTACAGCTGAAACTGTATCATCAACGGTATTGATTATAACAATTCCTCTTAGTTTTGACTTGATTTTTGCGTATTTCAGTAAAATATGGAAAAAGTTTTTATTGAAATGAGGTGCTCCCTACCAAGCATGAAATCACTTAATTTCACTAAAAGTTATTTGAAAGTTTTGGGTTACTGTTTATATATAATATAGAAAAAGACCCACATGAGTAAAAAATGGAACAAAGTAGCCAAGTCTGTAAGAAAAAGAATATTATTGTGCTTATTACTAAGATCAATTTGTTATCGTGTATACAAGGAATGTTTTTTGATGTTGCTTGCAAACTAAAACTGTTATTTGGGCATTTATAGGCCATATTTTGCTCTCTAAGTTGATGTGGTTCAATGTTCTCTAAGTTAATGTTGGTGTGGCCTGAATGGGAGTCAAAAAGGAGTTAGAACATCAGCTAACACCTCTGAATTACTAGTACTTACCCGTTTCCATTTTTGATCCTCCCACTCCCCAGGAAGGAAACCTATTTCCTTCCTGTTCTCTCATGACACCCATAGTTAATTTTCCTACTGACATAACTTGTAGGTCAAATAAGCACCTCTGTGAAATAAATAAGTGCATTTAGCTTTGAAAAAAGCACTTCACTGCAATAATACACTGATCTCTTGAATTACGCTTTACTACTGAAAAAGGCGCACTGCTATGAAACTGGTTTTTTTTTTATTTTAATGGTATTGCAATTATGAAAGAATGATATGAAGCAAGCATATCAGAACTCGTTTAACAGGTTGATAAATGCTTTAATAATTCCAAAGCAACAGTTAATGGTAGTTGTAGCTTCAAGAGAGGCAACTGACAGCTGAGGTAATTTGCACCATTAGGGATTGATGGGAAAAGAGGAAGGGTGGAGATGAACCCTGCGCTGACATTAGCCTACTCTTGTCGAAAGGCACCAAGGGATCGGGATGCCACTGAAAAAATCTGCTGTCCCCAGATTCAAACCCAGGCCTCTGGGTGGAACTCAGGATGGTGCGGCAGTTTTATCTATTTATTTATGTATTTTACATTAGTTGGAAAACAGCAATTTGGCCTTTATATCAGACTTGAAACAATTATATAACATAATTACAATTACTCATACCCAAGCCCTGAATCATTATGCGATCACAATTCTCTTTCCAGTTACCAATCTTTTTCAAAACGTAATTTAACCACCCATTGCTCCTCTATTCTCATTCTTCAAACACAAATGTTTAAATTTCAATGCAGGAATCATTGACCATTCAACATTAAAAATTTTTTAAATTACCATTGAGTTTATATCAGCCAGTTTTGTTAGCTTTTCCAATTGTTATATGTTGACGAAACATTCGTATGTGTTTATCATATTTATTAACCATCCATATTTTCCCTTTCTTATTTTCCGCTATTAAAGAGCATCATTGTACGTTGGGAACCACCATCATTGGAAGGGCAGAATGGTGTAATTACTGGCTACAAGATCCGCTATAGACGTAAGGGTAAAAGGCGTGGGGAAACAGTAACTACAGCCGGAGACCAACGTTTGTATGTGCTTACTTCATTGGAAAAATTTTCCGAGTATCAAGTAAGTTTTTCTCTTGTCTGGAATATGTATTTGTTGTTATTTTGTCCAGGGAGACTTATTAAAAAGAAATTAGTCCTCCAGGAAAGACTAGGGGGACTAATTGAAAACTTTGGGTCTTCCAAGGAAGACATATGCATATATATTTATATGGGAACCCAGGTGTTGTGAATTTTGATGAATTTGGACATGGGAGGGTCCTGGGCCTTTGTGCATCCAAAATTGAATTTTTTTTTCTTCAAGTGACCAAATTTCACAATTTCATTGGTTTTTTATGCATTAAATTGTGGAAAGTAAAAACTCTTTGAGCATTACCCTGAAATTTTATTGCCCTAGCTTGTGGCAGTCAGGAAATGATGTCTGTTCATTTGTTTTCAGTGATATTACAATGGGATTATATAGATATAACAGCCTCTGAAACTACTTTCCCCAGTGATATTCATTTTTTTCCAGAAGAATTCAAAAGCATGAGGGTTCATGCCTAAGGACTACAGCGGATGCTTCACTGGCTCCAATTGACACTTCGATTATGATTGAGTGACATCATTCCATTCCTTTGACATCACACCTTATGTCACTCTTGTATGATTAATATGATGAATACCATTGCTTTGCATTGCCTTCTCTTTCCATATAACTGAAATTCTACCTGTACGTGATATTATTTGCGAGGAATTGGGTCTGCCACATTTAATGCATTGGAAATGAGTGCTGATCATTCAAAGGCAGTTTTATTATCACTTTCAAATATTCCATCTTTCTTTAATTATGAACATAGCTGGTAGTGTTTTTCTGTTTCGTGTTAGACTTGCAGTTCTCGACATGGTTAACTCATTGGAGAAGCATTCTATTTACATTGAAAGAATTCAGATAGGTGAGCATCAGAATCAGTTATTGAATTATTAGTAAGCATTTATTTATTTAAAATACCCAATGTTAATGATAATATTTTTTTTTTTGGCCTAAGACAATTACAAAATACCAGGTGGATAATAATAATAATAATAATAATTTTATTGGACATTAAACAAAATAGTTTTGCAATAGTCTTCGTCATAGAGATACATAGTTTAGAGATTATGGTTACATAAACACATATTACAAATCAAATATTACATATTACAGTCAAAATACATTTGGTGAGACAAATGATTGTATGTCTATCATGGACCACACAATTTTTGAATCAAAAAACTCATTTACTGAGTAGAATGCTTTTTTAGTCAGCCAGTTCCGGATAACTTTCTTAAACTTGGGCACACTCACAACTTTAGCCTCAGAGGGCAATCTATTAAACAAACGAATTTTTAGAATATTGAAAGAATTGCTGTTCTTGGCTAATCTGCAATAGGGAATGTCTAGTGTATCGCTGTTCCTTGTATTATGAGAATGGAAGTTAGACCTTTTCTCGAAAGAGCTAAGGTTTTCCTTGACATTACATAGGCATTTATAGATATACAGACTATGCAGAGTCATGATGCCCAAATTACAGAACAGACGGTGTATGTACATGAGGTGGGCAGGTAAAAATGAAGTACATTGCTGAGAGACTTAATTGGGAAAAGATTATAGCATTAACAATTACGTTAAATGTAGAATACAGACACATGAAATTAAGCATAAATGGTCCTTTATGAAAGTAATGCACATGATTTTATTGTGACGAGACTATCCATGGCAGCACGGTAAAACCAGACAGGAAATGTGGTTGGGAGTCTGACCTTCCAATGCAGCTGGTCAACAGTTTGCTCCAAGCAGTGTGAGCAGAAAGATGTGCATCCGCGTGAAGTGTGTTTTTCGACCTTCTATCCCAGCACGATAAAGCTCCCACATGCTACATGCCCTCAACCACACGCCCTTC
Source organism: Hetaerina americana (assembly GCF_022747635.1). Taxonomy (NCBI): domain Eukaryota; kingdom Metazoa; phylum Arthropoda; class Insecta; order Odonata; family Calopterygidae; genus Hetaerina; species Hetaerina americana. The sequence continues at coordinate 1,116,362 of NW_027287383.1, read as the reverse complement.
ATCATTGCCTACTTCCTGGCCTCGAGCAACACCCTGGTGGTCCTCCAGCCCCCTTACAGTTCCAACTTAGCTCCATGCAACTTTTTTTGTTTCCCCAACTGAAAAGAGAGCTGAAAGGAAAGCATTGGGAGACCGTGAAAAACAGCCAAAAGCATATTGCAAAGTTCCTGGGAGACATTCCGGCCGAGAAGTTTCAGGGTGCCTTCCAGGCATGGCAGACACATCTCCGCAAGTGTATTGATGCTGGGGGAGATTATTTTGAAGAATTTTGAGAATTTGTACAAGTACGGTCAATAGATCTATTTTTCCGATATAATGTGCATTACTTTTATAGTGGACCCTGTACACACAGATATCCATTAAAATCACAGAGCAATTAATATAAAACTAGACTAAGGGCATTGCCATAAACTAAAATTAGGGACTCGATGATCAGGAATATTGTTGAAATATTCATCAACAGAATAGAACTGTTATATTGTAGGTATTTTTAATTTATGTTTGAATGCATTAGTCCCCTTAGTAGCCTTAATACTTTTGGGTAATTTGTTATATTAACTGATGCCCATTTCCTTAGGCTCTAATTTTTTACGCTTTAGTTCTAATGTTGCCATAAATGATATTGTGTCTTTCTCTGGTGTAATGATGATGATAGTCAGAGTTAGAGGAATAGTTGCTTATGTTATTTTTTTAAGTACAGCATTAAAAGCATAATATATGTGCAGTAGAGTGGCAGTAAATTTAATTCCTGGAATATAGGCCTCAATGAAGCCTCATGAGGTTTCCAGTGATCAATCTGATGGCTTTCTTTTGCATTTTAAAAATTGTGAAGGAAATGGCGGCTGAGCCCCTAAATATTATAGTAAAGGTTATATTTGAATACATTTCCCCCATAGTATAAATTAAGTGGTGTTGTTTGCTTGTTTTCATTCAGAATTTCCCAGAAAAATATTGGCATATTATTGGGAAAATAGTGCATTTAAAAAAAGAGCATTTTTTCCTCTTGTATTCACAAGAAAGAATATTTTTGATTCTATTGTGAACCTGACTGAAGTAATTAATGTAATACCTTTATTACGTAAAATACATCGAATTTATTACGTTCTCTTTAAGCCAGGTGAAACAATTTAACTTCATAAAAATTATATTTCTCAAGAACAAGTTTCAGCTGATTTCAAATTTATTAATTTTAGAGGTTTAGTTTTATGGCTATGAAATTAAATAAATTATTATATCATGTTATACTCTAGATCCGCATGTGGGCATTGACAGTTAATGGAACTGGACCTTCAACTGAATGGATTTCTGCAGAAACATATGAAAATGACCGTGAAGAGATTCAAGTACCAGATCCTCCTAGCTCCCTGAAAGGTAATATTACTGTCATTCTTTTAATTTGCATTTTAATGAAAGAGAAAAAAATTTGTAAGGTAAAATATTATTAACAGTAAACTTGCAATTATCCTGCTGATCAATGCATGATGAATCACAGATAATCGCAAAAAAACAATCAAAATACACAAAAAATAGGGTTGTCATACATACAGATATGTACAGAAACTCTCCTTTTTCATTTCATGTGATGAATTCAATATTTTTTGCAATGGGAAGTACATATAATCTTTTTTCAGCCATTTTTATGTGGGTGGAACTCTAGATATACAAGAACACAGAACTATCATAAAGTGAATAGCCGACCATTTCTTCCTCAGATAGATAGATCAATCAGGTGGCCAGAGAAAAACAATTGTCAGGTGAAGGACGAATATTGACAAAGGATTGCTGATATTGATTAATATTTATCACATGATGCTGGTTAAAATAATGTAGTAAAGATAGTTAGTGACTTATTTGTTGCAAAGTAAAACTATGTTTTTTTTTACTTAAAGGAGAATATAGAATTCTTAGGTCTAATGAATATGGGGTAAATGATAATGGGAAAGTTAGGATAGTACAATATGTTTAAATTAATGCATTAAATACTCTTGAAGATTTTAAATTATATGACCTTAAAATTTTTAAAGAAATCACAAGTATTTCAAGTTTTTATTTTTCAAATAGTATTCACAAGTTTCAAAGCTTTCATCATCTTTACAATTGTAATTTTATTAAAATTTCAAGGTGGGAAGAGATTAGCATGGTTATCTGAGTACAGATAATTGAGAGCTTACTGTATACTGAAGATGGTGTTGTAAAATTATTCTAAATTTATTTGTATTTATCTCCTCACTAAAAACTGCCACAATAGGAGATTCATAGCTCACATTAATCATTTCAGTATGAGCAAACTTGATGGGAATGGTAGTGAACTTTCCATGATCTTTTTATTAAAAAATGCAAAAAATTGCTTTTCTAATTTTAACACTGACATGGTGTTATTGAGGAAGATACTGGAAACCATTGATATAAAATAAACATAATGGATTTACATAGGGGATCAACAACATAACTGGTAATACTTTCAATCCCATGTCGCAAGATGAATAAAAATCTATGCTGTACAGCATGGCATTAAGGCGTAGGATCTAGTTTTTCTTTAAATAATTGAACTGGTTCCTTGTTTTGACTTAAGCTCTCTTTCTAGAGCAGATAGGCTAGTTAAATTTTCATTTATTGTGCATTTCAGTTTATCATTACTTTTGGTTTTCTTTTTATTTGCTTTATATATTTACATTTATTTTTTGCTGTCTTATTTCATAAATGTTATTTTGTTGTTACCGAAATCTTATATTTCAATGGTAAGTTCATGGTTTTACTCGTGACTAAGCATAAAATGTGTTTTTTTCTTTTATCAGCACGACCTATGGCCAATGCCATTGCGGTAACATGGAATCCTCCAAGAAACCCCAGTATAATGGTGAGAGGATACACAATTGGTTGGGGAAAAGGGATACCAGATGTATACACCCAGCTGTTGGATGGAAAGCAGAGAATTTACACAATTGAATCATTAGGTTAGTAAATTTGGCACACCGCAGTCACTATTATGATGTGTGAAAGTGCCATTGTAACCAACCTGGTTACAGCATCATTTTTAGCGAGTTGACTTCCATGTCTTAATATTTCAGAGGCCAATTCAGAGTATGTGATAAGTCTTCGAGCTTACAATGAAATGGGTGATGGTCGTCCTGTTTATGAAACAGTCAGAACAAGAGAGCCAGCTGTTCCTGAACCTCAGAGCCAGCCTCTTGTGCCACCAGTGGGGCTGCGAGCTATCATTCTTTCAGCCTCGACTGTTGTGCTGTATTGGACTGACTCATCACTGCCTAAAAGTCAGGTATGGTGATGGGTTCAATTTTGTTAGGTGCCTTAGTGATAACCTTCCTATTTTGAGCAACAAATCGTCCAATCTTTTTGAAATTAATACAATAAGCTAAATTATTTCTACAAAATAAAAATGAAGGAAGGAAATAACGTCTGTGTTAAATCATATCAATAAATGGAATAGCACTCTGCCTACTGTAACTTGTCCAATAAGGGTATGAAATAATGATTTGCATGTATTTATAAAATAGTTTGTTAAAGTTTTGAATTATTTTTCTCCATTACATTGATGTAGGTGACTGACAGTCGTCACTATGTAGTACGTTACACTTCATCTCATCACTCACCCAGCCCACGGTACAGGTACTTCAATTCCACTGATCTCAATTGCATGCTGGATGACCTCAAGCCAAATACTCAGTATGAATTTACTGTGAAACTGGTAAAGGTAAGCTGCATTAATATTCAGATATTTTATTCCTCTCCTTTGGTAAATACTGATGGTTGATAAAAATATAATTTTTCATTGTACTAATTCTTTCATTAATTAATCTTTTGCTCTGTGTGTGTTCAGTGTAAATGAGGCAGGTATTGTGAATTGCCAAAGCCTTTCCTCCTGGTGTCAAGTGCTTCAGTTCTTTTCATGTGGATTCCAGTCACCCATCATTTTAAAGTTTTCAACAATGGGATTAATCTATGTTAAATGACCCTGCCAGTAATAAGTTAGACTCAAGACGTTGTCAGGCAGACCATATCATCATATCTTTCAAAGCGAGTTATTTTTAGAAGGCGATAATGGCAGAATTGTTCTCTGTATAGTGACGAGGAAAAAGAAAGGCATTTTTTTACAGCTTTCCATTGCTGTAATAGACCTCATTCATGAATATATTAATAATGAGTGGTTGTGAAAATATTTAACCCTTTTACTGCCAGCTCATTTCGGGTGGGATGCGTACTGACAAGGCTATTTTCAGGAAGTTTCTAGATTTAGAATTATAGGCTAGAAAGGTCAAGCAAAATAATGAATATGGCAAAAATCAATGAACTGTAAGTTCACCAATATATACGAACAAGGAGAATTCGTGAAAATATAATAAAAGATATAAAAACATGGAAAACTGCATATTTTGTTATAATGAAAAATTGTTAGATATTTTATTTGTTAACAATTACTTAATCAATATTAGCTAATCTTGCTGTAAACTGACACTAAAATAAATATAAAGAGAGACAGTGAAAACAAAGTCCAGCCCTCAAACTAGCACAAAAGATCGTAAGTTACTGGCCCGAGGATAACAAAAAAAAATGGAGAACTTACGAGGCAAACATTATGTACACAATCTGCATATATCTTGAGAATATGGGGAAACCATCTTAGTAAGTAGCAGAGATAAAGCATTTCATAAATCTGGGATCGTAAGAGAACATCGATATCAATATCATGCAATAAGGGCAAATGCAATTATGCTAAAAGTTAAATGAATAACAGGAGTTAGCTAAAATGTTATTTCATTATTATTTAATATTAGCAAACTTTTAATATTTGTTTGTAAATATGAAACTTGATCTACAGGGAAGGAGGGAAAGTCCATGGAGTATGGTTGTTCTAAATACCACCGAGGAAGCAGCACCATCTTCAGCTCCTCGAGACCTGACTGTAGTTCCTGTGGAAGGTCAACCAAGTGTGGTTAACTTGAACTGGCAGCCTCCAAAACAGCCCAATGGACAGATTACAGGTATAGATATTTTTGTGTGAAATATTAATTTAAACTAAGGTAATGGGGAGATTTTTTAGCTTCGCTATTCAGATTTGATGCATTGTCTGTTTTAATGCTGTCAGACTTGATATATATTGGAAATATGAGGAGGCATATTGCCTATAACAGGGCTTCCTTGTCAGTTGTATTGTTATATTTTATAAAAATGTCACTGTTATCATTGTTACTGTTAAAACTATGTACAACTGCTTGGATAAATAAACACCTTCTGAAATTGAAATTGTCATCTAATGCTATATCATGCTATGAGACTCATAGGAGCATTTGTTATGATTGCAATGAACTCAATGAACAATATTTAGAAAATAATCTCAAATAATTCCATTGCAAAAATAATGAAATTAAGTTCATTAATTATTTTGGTGGAAGAAATTACTCATTTTTAGCAAACAAAATAAAATTTTACAAATTTATTAAATGGAGGTATGTGCTTGTTCTGGAGTAAGTATAATGATAGCCTAAACTAATTGGTTCCATAATTAATTTGACTGCTATTTTCAGGGTATGTGGTATTCTATACCACTGATAGCTCTCAGAGGGACCGTGACTGGGTAGTTGAGGGTGTTGTTGGTGATAGAATGACAACCCCAATAAAAGGACTTACTCCAGCCACGACATACTCTTTCAAGATACAGGCTCGCAATCATAAGGGTTATGGACCTTTGTCTTCTACTGTGTCATTCACAACAGCCGCAGGTTAGAATATGTAGTTGTCACCATGTTGAGTTAGTATCTAAAATTAAATAAATCCTTTCATAAAGGATCTATATTTTATTGCATGATTGGTTATGAACTACTTTATATTTATGCTAATGAATGAATGATTAATGTTAAGTGGTGCATTGTCAATTCCAGGACTGCATGGCCAACAATAATTTATATCTTTTTCAGCATAAGCAAGCTAATGTTACGTTTTTCTTCATATTTCCACTTATTTTGGCATGATTTGTCATTGCATGTGGAGACAGTATTTGCACATGTAAATATAGCCAATTTAAAATATGTATGTTTTGAGACAATGTCAAGGAAAATGCAGAGTTGGGACCCACCTAAACATTGACCAGCATAAGAAAGAATTGTTTGTTTTACATTTTTCCAAGCCTTTCCCCATGATATATTTTAAATTTTTTGAAATGATAAGGACCTTGTGTACATAAATATTGGTGATTGGTTCATTTCGTTCCTCAATCCTTATTTCACCGGTATTGATACTAAACCAAAATTGGAAAGAAAAACATCTTTTTGGGAACTGATAATTGTAATTAATCATAAGTTATGTTGTTTTAACCATGCAAAATCTCATGTTAGGTTGAAATGCCCACTGCAATGTATCAAAGATTCAATTAAATGTTTTTAGATCATAGTTTTTTACTCTGTTGCCCTCTCTATACCTGCAGTAGACTTGATTAGCCATAATGCAGATTAACTGTGTGCCCAAAAAATCTCATATTTCAAAACTATTTAATAATTTGGAGTTGGAGATGTATTGAACGTGAATAATCATTCACAAAACCCAATTGTATGTACTTAATTTTGTTTACTTTACATCTGGTGAAAATGCTAGTTTACATTTTGCACTGCATATGTTTCTCAATTAAAAGTATCTCGTAGACTATGCATAATTAATTTGGAATTGGGAAGATAGCCTCATTAAAACAATGTACAGAAGCCAGTTGTAATCACATAGTTTCATCTCTTCTGCATGTTATAGAGGGGTATGAGAACATTTCACAATGTGTGTGCTTAAGGCATAGAAACATCTCATAGATTGCACATAAGTAATTTGGCCTCTGATTAGGCTGTGGCTGTAAAACAATGCATACTGTACTGTGCCTGTAGATGTGCAAAAGCCTGTTATCCACACATTGTTTCATCAACTCTAAATTTTGATTCATTCATTTATTCATCAGTAAATGTGTAAGTACAGGTGTTACCTTACTTTACCTTAGCTAGCTGGTTTTATAAGTTGAATAGTTCCCAAGATAAAACTCAGTAAACACCTATGTCTTATAGTTAATGGAAAATCTGTTTCCTTCAAGTTAGCCCATCCAAAATTATCCCTAATCAAAATAAAGTCAGCAAGGCTTTAAAATTTTCATATCTCTGAAATTTTACCAACTAGAATGTCAACAAGCTCAATAACTCTTGCATCATTTTGGTTAATAATGCCTTGCATTGAATTATGATGAAATCATGCTACAGGACTTAATTAAATTGCTAGAGTCCAGTTTGCAATGCCAGAGTTCTTTCAGAAAGAGATTCAATTACCTGGTATTTTCATTATCCAGGATAATTATATCCCTTTCATCCTGAGTGGTTGAGACTTTGCTGTATCCATCCATGTTTCATTGTCACCAATTTTCATCTTGTTTCCAAATATGTGGTTCAAAGTTGTTCTTAGTTAATCAGGGCCAGTGAAAGATTAAGCTTCATTTAATAATTTTATGATGACAAGGAAAAATGATTAGTTCAATAGTTTCAGCCTCAACTTTGTGGAAGTTCATTTTAATAAATGAAAAAGAAACACTTTGTTCCAATCCACCACTTTATTACGGGTACGACTAGTTTCGACGCTACGGCATCATCCTCAGGTACAAAGTTTAAAGTCACAATCATTGTATATATACCCTCTTCTGGAAAGGGTGGGGGAGTTGTGGGAAGAGGGGGCGGGGAGGGGAGTACGGGGGTAGGTACGAAAGAATGTGGGAGAGGGTAGGAAACACCAGGAAAAGCGTTAGTGAGTGGGGGGGATTGGAAGGTGGGTTAAGAAAGGGGAAAATTTCATTGGTCGGTATAATTTGAGTCAATGGCTAATGGGGATAAAGGTACGGGTTAGGAGTCAATGGGAGTTGGGGGGGAAGGGGTTAGAGGTTCTGTTTTTCTGTTATTGCTAGGGAGGCTTCCAGGAGAGGTGATACGTTTTCAAACAGAATGTCATTGAGTAAAGGATGTTTCTTCATTGTTCTCCGGATCTCCAACTCTTCCTTCTTGTCCATCCTCCTCCCTTTTTCTTCACGATGTAGAATTTTGGGGATGAAATCACTGGTGTGATTTTCCTCCCACAGGTGTTTGGCAAAGTGGGATTGGGCTAGGTTACACTTCTTGTAGACCTCTGTAGACCTTGTAGACCTTGTACACCTCTCCTGGAAGCCTCCCTAGCAATAACAGAAAAACAGAACCTCTAACCCCTTCCCCCCCAACTCCCATTGACTCCTAACCCATACCTTTATCCCCATTAGCCATTGACTCAAATTATACCGACCAATGAAATTTTCCCCTTTCTTAACCCACCTTCCAATCCCCCCCACTCACTAACGCTTTTCCTGGTGTTTCCTACCCTCTCCCACATTCTTTCGTACCTACCCCCGTACTCCCCTCCCCGCCCCCTCTTCCCACAACTCCCCCACCCTTTCCAGAAGAGGGTATATATACAATGATTGTGACTTTAAACTTTGTACCTAAGGATGACCCCGTAGCGTCGAAACTAGTCGTACCTGTAATAAAGTGGTGGATTGGAACAAAGTGTTTCTTTTTCATTTATTAGGAAAAATGATGTTATTCATATTTAAGCATAGTCTTATCACCCATATTATTGCGATATAGTATTTTTCTTCATTATAGGAGGCCATACTCTTAATAATTCCATTTGTAAATTGTATTGAATAATTGAGAGTAACATAAAATACAATCATGTTGTATTTGTTTGTTCAATTGATTTTGAAAAGACATTTGATGCAATGAACTGGGAAAAATTAATGAATGTATTGCAGAAAATAGGAGTAGATTGGAAGGATAAGAGACTTATCCGTAACCTGTACATGTATCAGACTGCTCAGTTACGAGTGGGGGATGGAGAGTCTGGATGGGAAGTGTTACAAAGAGGAGTAAGAAGGGATGTCCACACCTCAGTGCAGGGGTGATCACCTGTGATGTTCAATGTATATGTGGAGGAAGTTATTAAAGAGGTATGCAAAGAAATGGAGATAAGAATGAAAGTCACTGGACAATTAGGTTTGTGGATGATCAAACTTTAGTTGGTCAGTCATTCAAGGGATTGCAAACCCTGCTGAGTGCATTGGAGTCATTGCGATAGATGTGGGATGAGAATAAGTATAAATGAAGCAAATTTTATGTGGTTTTCTAGAAAGAGGAAAGCTAAGTTAACCATTAAAATAGGAGGTCATAAACTGCAGCTGGTGGAACAATTTACCTATATTGAAAGTTTTTTGGACCAAAATGGTCAAAGTAGTTGGGATATAAGAAGAATGCCTACATTAGGCCAAAATTCTATCTCCTTAAAGATGACATTGATGACAGGGACGTTGAGTAAGGATTTTAAGGAAAGACTCATAAAACTTTGACATGGAGCATGGTTTTGTAGAGTAAGGAATGATGGATGCAGAGAATTTTGATGGCAATGGAATGTTGAAGACTGATAGAGGGGAGAATTTTAGGCAAGGGAGGAAGGGGTAGAAATAAGATAGGCATGTTGAATGGAATGTATGGAGGAAGGAAGTATGTGAAATTGAAGAAGGGTTTATTGGAGTGTCAGTTGTCAGGTTGTGTTTTGTTTGCAGAGGTAAAAAAATATATTGTTGTTCCATTATGTAGTCTCTTTCCATCCAAAACTTACAATAAATGGTAAATACTATTGGTTAATTGAGTAATGAGTAGTGTTCTACTGAAGTTCAATTTAGTAAATTCTCATTGTAAGCTGTATATTCTGTAGTGGTTATGTTTATCAATGTCTATATTTTAAGGTGCTATTTTTATCTGGTTTAATGCTTTTTTTTTATTTCTAGGTACTTTTACACGATATTTCAGCTTTCTTTCATCATTAATATGCAAATAAATTAATGAAAGAAGCATCTTCAAACATCAAGAATTTCTTGCTACATTATTCTTTACCTTTTATATTGCATCAACATCAAGTGTTTTTCATAAATATTCTTGCATGATATTACTGTTCACCTCAGATAAGCTTGGAATATATGTTTACAAACATGTTTGTTATTGTTTATTAGTAATCATGAATAAATAGAAGTAATTTTGCATCATTAAACATCTTATGATTTCAGCTGATTTTAATATTTATGTAATATACTTTTTTTCTGCCATGGATGCAGAGTTATGAAAAGGTGCTATTAATGAATAAGTCTTTCCCTAATGGATTTTGTAGTTAGCTATCAATACTATTTTAAATAACATCAATTGTTTAACATTTGGGACAAAATGTATTCCATTCTTGGTATTCTTTTTTTAGTTTTAAATATATTGTTATAAACTTTGCATGATTAAATTTTCTGTTATCCCTTCCTCATTCAGGTCATTTTAAGCCTCAGTTTAGGCTAGCCATGAGTTTAAGATAAAAAATATAATATCTAAAAAATTTTGGGCTACCTATGCTGAGGCTTAAAATGTTTGCTAATTAAATGTAAAGGGTGGATTCTAACGTTGTGATGCTTATATGTTAAGTCATATTGAATTGTTATTTATTTATGAAAAAAAATTTGTGTAAATTTCTAGACAGAACAATTTTATTTGAAAAGCTAAGATGCTTCATTTGCTCAGTTACATATTATTTTAACTTTTATGCTACTGTATGCAGTTGCTTGGTTGTTGAATGTATGCCTGACAATTTTTGTCCTGCCTTATTCCTTAGGATATGGAGTGCCTCTTCTAGAGAGTGGAGCAGCTGTCAAGGGTAAGGAATATATTACTCTGCCTCAGGCGTTTCAACCATTTTTCGGTGAAGAACTGCATCAAGAGTTTTTAGCTGATGGTTTGACCTCAATGGTGCATCGGGAACTTAATTAGTGATATGTACTGAGCTGGGGGTTCTACAATCAACATCCTAAAAGGCCTAAAATCCATTAGGAAGAAATACTTTTTGACTGTAGTTTGACTTCTTAATAATAACTATAAGTTTTTAAAAGTAAACTATTAATACGTCCCCAAGACTGCTAAATCATAAGAAGTTACTCTTGAAGTCCGTAGTTACTACTAACCTAGCTGGTCCTCAAATAAAATTTGTTGTCTCAGGCATAACTTTATGGAATTTGCATAACATATTGAAATGTAATGAAATAAATATTACCATTTTATTCCTCAAATAGTTAAATATTACCATTTTAATGATAAAGTCTTTTCCCCAGAATTTTAAAGTCATTAATAGTAGAAGGGCATACTATTGAAATTCCCTCCTGTAACAATTATCCCAGTAATATCCCAAATATTAGCTGACATTTATGATAAACTATGTACTGAATTTGGAAGCTCTAATCATTAATGATATATAAAGTTAATCTGATGTAAATTGAATTACTGTGTGAATTGATTAATTTCAATACCAAGGAGATTTATTTTTCACAGATAAATCTTCTGTACAGTTTTCAATGGTACATTCAGATTTAGAATGCATAATTAATAATCCATATTAATAAAATGATCAAATAGTTAGTATACTTAATAAACTGACTACAAAAAGGCAGAATTAATTATATGGATGTCAACCTTGGACCTACATATGTTCTTATATGTATAGACCTATGTGCTCTACCATATTTATTAGGCAGAGAAATTATATAAGCCCTTTCTCAGTGCTTACATTTTATATGAACATCATCTGACCTGAAGCAATTTGCATGATTCATCTCTCTGGCATAACAGTCTAAGTAACTGATCGAGGGATGAACTTCAAACTCCATCATGTTTACAAAGCTCCTCATTGGCTACAACATCAGGTTCATAGTTTAGGTGGAGACATTTTATTTTTCGGTGCATACAGTAGTGACACCCTTAGTGCATGTGTACTATCCAATACCACTTAAGATTTCAGCTTAAAGCTTCTCTTCTGTCCTCTTTGTAGCTTTTTTCATAGGGATAAACATGATACAATGTATTATTATGAATATAGTCCTAAGTGACGCATTGTTCAAGAGGTACTCTTTCTTAGTAGTAATAGTATTTAGGGGAGGCAACGGACAACTGAGGTCATTTGCACCATAGGGAAAGGATGAAGGGTGGAGAGAAACCCAGCGTTGGCTTTAGCCTACTCTTAACAAAAGGCGCCAAGGAGTCTGCAGCTTAAAGTCCCATCAGACGGACAGCATACTCACTCAAAGTGCCCTCCACAAAGCACCTTAAGTAGGGATCGATATACCTCTGAAAAATTTTCAACACCACCGGGATTTGAACCCGGGCCCTCTGGGTGGGAAGCCAGTATGTTACCCACCTCACCTTCTCGATCCCCAGTACTCTTTCTTTCTTTGATTGGGTGATAGGCCCATAGATCATTGCGGCTATTCCAAACGATTTTAACCAACCCAATTATAAACAGTTAAACAGTGACTATTGTCCATTTAACTTGCATGAATATAGCTTTCACATGTTATACCAAGCCAAAAACTACATTGCCTGAAATCATTTTGATTTGCTGATAGTCTGCTAACCTGTTGGAGAATGAATTTAATTCAACTGCACACTAGTGCAAGAGCAACATTAAAATGTTCTTAAGGGAAAGCTGATCATGTCCATAGTGCCTTGCAATGCTTAAAATTTTGGGGAATGAGCAAGAGATGATGAACACTAAACTTCGTTTCCTTTCCCTTGCAAGGATAATTGAACTGTTTGCCACTATCAAACTTTTGTCTGAGGTATTTGTTTATTTCCTCAATAGGAAGGGTTGTGTGGATAACATTAAATGGAGCAGTAATGCCTACCTTTCTGTATAATGATGAAAGTCTGGTGGTCGAGTAGTCTTGGACCATTCTGTTCCCTACATGTTTAATAACAATATGTAATAATATTTATTTATTGGTGTTCTGGCCCAGGTATAAAATACACAGGTTTAAAATATGGTCATACATTTCATTTAAATAATAGTTATGGCTTGTATAGACTTAATATGTTCAAAAATTTAAATAAAAAAAGAGAAGATGGCTTTACAATTTATTAGTTCTAGTATTTGCTTATCAATGATATAAGGATTAGAAAAAAGGGATAACTTATAACATAATGATCCACTTGAATGTTCATTGAATAGCATAAATAAGCCAATAGGAAAGAGGATGAACAATGTGCTGACTTGGGCATGGTGTGTCACAAAATTTTAGCAAATAATATGAAACTTCAATGTACGTTATGCGCCTAGTTATAGTGTTTTTTGAGTGAACAGAAAGAATAGAAAATAGAATTATTTTGAAACAAAATTTTTTAATTTAATATTCTAAAAGACAAATGATTAAGCTAATATGAAAATTAGAGGAACAGTATGCTAACCGTAAAATAAATTATAAATTTTGAAGTATTCATTTTAAAAGTTGCAGCAGCAGTGAAAATAATAAAAAGGAATACTTTTGGTTGGTTTTTATCTCTAACATTCAGAGGAATCAATTCATTGATGTCAACCAATTGTATGTACATGATAGATCATCTAAGTAACAACCCCTTGTTCTTTTGAATGATTTCTCTTTTCATTTGTAACAACCCCTCATTCTTTTTGAATGATTTCTCTTGTCATTTGTATGGTTATTATTATTCTCTTATGGCTGTCTTCTTGCGGCTTGTTCTTCGGGGGCATTTTAAAAACTATTCATAAAATATTATTCGTATGTGCCCAAAAAGTCACAAATTACATGCCTGAACATAAGTTTGGACAAATATACGATCACTTGTCATACTGCAGTGCTAGTGGTTGTCCCGGCTTTGCATTTCCATGGCATCTTGTTGGCCATCTTTAAAACGCTTAGTCCACTTGAAAAGGGATGTTTTCTTCAGAGTATTATCACTGTAAACAGCTGTCAACATTTCAATCATTTCTTGTTAACTTTTACCGCGCTTCACCAAAAAAAAACTTATTGCAAAACTTGGTGTTGATTCATTGCTCCATGATTTTGTCAATTTCCATTTTCGACAAATAGTAAAAACAAGGACAGCAAAAACTAACATAACTGGCATAATGGTGGCGATAAATTAATCACAGGTTTTCACTCATTGGTGATGCAAGTTATAGAATCAGAACAGCAGTGATAGGCGAAGTTAAATTGCTGGCAGTACCTCATCATGAGTGACATGAGTTGCAGAATACAGCCATCTTTAGTGGGCATCAATGTTATAATATACACTATTGTGTTTGATTTTCTTCATTTAAGGCTTGAAAGTCCACATACATATAATGATATTAAGTGTATAAAATCACTAGTTCAGATTAATATTGTAGATACAATTGTCAGTCATACATTTTTATGCCTTTCCCCTCCAAGGCTGTTGAAATATCTTTTACAGGATTAACTTTTCCCTTGGGTATCCTCAATTTATGTAAATACATAGCTTGCAGTCATTACTGTTGATCCTTTTTGTACTGTTTACTCTGTCAAGTTTGTTTTGTTTCAACTGCTGATTAATCATTTTCCTGCTGCAACATACCTTGCATATTAATTTTTATATTTATATACATTTTAATTACATTGTTTTTCACTTAAAAAGTTTGTTGGTATGCAATATGTATGTGACAAAATTTCAATTTTGTCTTCCTGTTTTCTCATCTTAGTTTATCCTGACAGTTTTCTATAATATGTTTCTTATTCTTTATACATTAGATGGCAGAGGAGGAGGACTATCCAGTACAATGATAATCTACATAGCTGTTGGTACAGCATCAATATTTGCCCTTTGCATGGTGATAATAATTACTGTATTCTGTTGTCGACACCGTAACTCTCACGGCCCAGACAGGAGTAAAAAAGGGTAAGCAAAATGTCTTCCCAGGAAATCTTGTGTGAAAGTTGAGTTTTCACATAGTGGCATTGTTAATGTGAGCTCATTTCTTTGAATTTGCTCTTGTTATTATTTGAATCCCATTTTTCAGCTAAAGCTTATTTTTAGTGAGCAAAACTTAAATGGCCAAATAGCCATTTGCAAATTTTCCCCCAAGCATCACATGAAACCTAGTATTATGATATGTCATAGAACAAATGAATGAAATGATGTAATGATGATTTTTCTGTGTGAATTCTACATATTATTGAAATTACTCTTTGCATTGAGCGTTGATCTTGCCACCCACTTTTCATTCATGAAAATGCACACAATTCTAGAGGGATTGCTTTAATCATTGTCATCATCATCTGACTTTTGAAAATTTTTGAGCCTAACTTATTCACATCACTAGCAAGAACTTCTCTGAGTCAAAGTGCCTCAAAAGAAGAAAGGTGCACTATTATTTGTGTTCAATGCTGGCACTAGTCATTGTTGAAGAGAAATCTGTGGATGTATCTACAAAAAGTGCTTTGACTGGAATATGCACCTTAATTTTTATTTATGTATATTAATCACATTCTGCATAATATTCAAGGTGGCCGCCAACCTTGGAATTTTCAAAAATTATCATGCATGTTGAAAATCTATGCATATGAACAGTGATGTGCAAATCATTGTGTACACAAAATGGACTCCTTATCTATAGATTTATGTCCATAGAACTGTGTGTACATATATGTGATTAAGATCTCCACAAACTTGATTTCACGATAAATATAAAAAGTGATCATTTTAAGTTATTGTTGAAGAAAAAATTGCAAAAAAATGTTTGTTTCCTTTAATTCTTTTGTTTAAACATCCTCGGAATAAACATTTCGTTCATGTTCAAAATCATTTTATTTTAAAAAGTATATATCCTTGAAATATCTATCTGTCTTTTCTATGATTATCCATCTGGATGGCCAAACAGGATTACACTTTTCCCCTTATTTTATCTAATGGGTGTTATTAATATAATAACCTCAAGGTTAGTCAGGCAGGTTACATACTCTCCTGCTAACTCTACGGTCACAGGTTTCTGTCCCACCATGGGCATGGGTGTTATTACAACTCTGGTAGTTTGGTCCCTGGGAAACCTGATGACAAGCCAGGGCTTAACAGCATGCAGGAGCATGACCACCAGGGATGTCCAGAGAGCAAAAAAATATTGTAAAAACGGCAGAAAAATTATGTTTTTGTGTTAATTTTCTTGTTTAATTTGGTAAATAAATATTAATATTTTGAGTGATAAATTTTTTAGAAAAATTTTCGATTTATTTTAAAATATTTTTGAGTGACAAAAATATTTATTTTTAACTTAATGAACTAAAACTAAATTGAGTTTATCCATCAAAATATTGAGATCCTGAAATGATTTATTCTATGGTCTAATGCCAGTGCAGATTGCATGATTTTTCTTTATTTTTTCTGTTAATTTTTATGCCTGAAAGCTTCATAATATGTGGTATAAATGTTGAACATATTCATTTTTCAATTTTGCTGCTGAAACTGTGTATGAAACTTATGTCAATCATTTGTTTTATCATTCTCTTAAATATAACTTTCCTTGCAGTTGTAATCTTTGGAATTGTATGGGAAGAGTTGAAGACAGTCAGTACTATAGTGACATATTTTTATTAAATATTTTTACTGATCAGAATAAAATCACTCATCATATACCTGGTGAAGTACACAGAAGGTAAAATTAAAAATTTTGGCCTAGATATCCTGGAAAAGCCAAGGTATTTTCAAATATCATTTTGATTACCACATTAAATCTGACATAACCTTAATTGCAGATACATGAAAGGGACCATCAAAGGTAAAATTGGTGCTGGAATTGGAGCTGGGAGTAGTGGATCAGGCAGTGGTCAAGGTGGCAAAGGCAGTGTCAAACCCCCGGACTTATGGATTCACCATGACCAGATGGAGCTGAAGGCTTTGGAGAAAACACAGGCTCAAACTGCGGCAACACCCGCCTCAGCATCATCATCTACTGCAGCCTCTCCATCTGAGCACCAGACCACACCAGCAGCAGTAGGAGGTCCACGCCACTCATCAACCGGACAGGATTTTGATTCTGATGAGAAATTCAGGCCAGGAGGGGGGGGCTCTTTAGACAAGAGAGGATACATCTCATCTTATGTCGGTGAGTATGTTTTATCTTTATGCAGATAATTTCTCACCCGCAGAAAAATGGCTGATTGAGCTTTGTTTGCATAATTTTCATTTGGCTGCTCTTTGTGATGCAGAGCTAAATTGCTGTAATGAGAATCTTTCAAACTTTTTGAGTGTTTTCATTTTGCTTGACAACAGTCATACACATGCTATTTTCAACATGGGTGACTGTATATTAAATGTTTTCACTCTGCATGTTTGGATGCTCTGGTAAAAATGCAATTGAGAATGGATTTTTCATTTTACATTACTAATATTTACGAGTTACATGTTAAGTTTTATTAGAGTAGGCATAGATTGCCAGACTGACGCCCCAGCATTTAAAAGAGGCATTGGTGGAAGATTGAGAATAAAATAGAATTCCATCACAATAAATCCAAGTCTCTTCCTAGTGATACAATCACAATGCTGGAAAGAAGATAAATTATGTATGTTGTTGTAGAAACAGTTGTGTTTACCACTGAATCATAAAACTCTATCAGTAAAAAGTTGACTTTAATGGTTAAATAAATTATATTCCAGTAGCATACCAATTTTCAAGCTGAAAAATATGAAACTTTTGGATCTTGAAAAGAAATGCATACTTATTAGAGTAAATGCAGCTATCGAGTAGTATAATTTGATCCCTAACTGAAAGATCCAC
Source organism: Hetaerina americana (assembly GCF_022747635.1). Classification (NCBI taxonomy): domain Eukaryota; kingdom Metazoa; phylum Arthropoda; class Insecta; order Odonata; family Calopterygidae; genus Hetaerina; species Hetaerina americana. The sequence continues at coordinate 1,098,701 of NW_027287383.1, read as the reverse complement.
AAACAATATTTCTTAAAGGTTTATTAAGCAGTTTCATATTCATTATATTTTATATCTTTGGAGTTATACAAATTATGGTGCTGTCTGGGTTCCATCAGATCGGGATTCCAATCAATTAAAATAGTGAAGGCAGTGCATTTGAACCTTTATATAAAAGCTCTCTTGTTTCTCATAGATTAAATAAGGATGGTTAATTGTCAGTATACAGTTAAGCATATTTAATCTGGCACTGTCAGAATCCTAAGTGATAATGAATTAGAGAGTTTTTCAGACCATTGGTGTTATGGAGTAACTTATCCTCTTTATATAATAGATGTTTGTAATGCAATAAACATCACTCAATTAATTAATAAATGAGGCTATGATTTGAAAAATGAATTTTAGTAATTTATCCAACTCCCAAAGATGAACTTAGAATAACTTGTTCCTAAACTTACCAACAATTATACAATGTTAGTATTGAAAACTTAACATTTCTAAATGAAATTGCATGTCATTTCTTTGACCTTTGGCAGATGTTATATGTACAAACTGAATAGTTATTTTGTAACAATGCCTTAGGAAAAACATAATCATACTTTCATTAAAAATAAAATTGAAGATTTAAATGCCAAAAGAAAGCACTTTTATGCCATGTAATAATTGTGTTACTGCACTCGGTTCAAGGACAGCTAACTCATAAAGATTGCTGCTATCATGTCGTGGGCACTGAAGTTGATACTTCTACTATTTCTAAGTTACCATATTTTTGTGTATGTATTCAAAAGAATACCTTTTAACCTATCTGCCTGATGTGATAAGCATTTGACAACAATAAAGAGCTATTAATATTGTACTTAAACTGGGGGCTTAGAGTTAGGAACATTAAATGGAAAATAGTGAAAATATTTGTATGTCATTTCTCGCCATAATTGCTAGTTATCTCTTAGGGAGTGATGCAAGTAGATATTACACTGTCAACCGAAAGGTTATAAATCATAATATGGAAGAAAAGAATTTTTAAGAAGAGCTCAGTCCAAATGCCTATAGTTCAATGCTTAGTATCAAGGGCATGTGATTCACATGCACACAAAACAATTGACATGGCACCAGGCAATTCCAATGTTAATGTTTAAAATTGCAGCAAATGCAAAAAAAGTACGAGTTAAGAAATTTAGGAAAAACCTCCTATTTCTCTGTAAAAATTAATATCTTTCTTGTTACTGTAATAATTGTTGAAAATTCTATGTACTCAGCTAATAGTAGAGCATGGGTAAAAGGATCCTTTAGCCACAAGTGAACAAGTTTCGCAAATGCTTTTATACTCAGCCAAGATTCTCCAGTGATTGCATTCCTAGTGGTATCGGGTATATAATTTGATAAATCATCCTCATATTGTGGGATGCAATATTTCTCTTTCACTTAAGATAATGTTTTTTAGTATGATGGTGCAATGGCTTTTCTTCCAAACTCATCTCATGTGTGTGCTCTTTTCCAATTGCATTTCTTGTTTGTTATGATTGATCAGTGGTTGCATAAAATATCTCAAAGCTTTTTTTGAGGTACTTAGTGACAAAATCTGAATGCTTTAACCGTGGAAGTTATTCCAGATGAAGTAAAGATAAATTATGGGTAGGATAATGTTAGTGAGGATGGAGAATGACAGTTATTATAGTTTGAAATCCATTTTCATAATAATTATAGTAATATAAATAAGCTATGTCTAATTCTGGTTCACATTTATTTATTCATATATTTACTACTGCTTTCTTCATATATATTCTTGATGCTAAGAAAACAGGTTAAATGGTTCCAGATAATTTTTGAAGTTCACCACTCAACAACTCCTATGTTATTTGAATGGAGTTAGACCTTTGAGAAATCCAAATGCTAAACCCTAAGAATGAAGTTTGCTAAGAATAAACTTATTAGTCTATTGTTGTTATTTCCATCGATCCAGAGTATTTCTTTCATATGCTAAGATTTGAAATTTGGTGTGCCTATTAGAATTTGATAATTTAATAGGAAATTGCCAGAGAAAATAACTACTATGACATAGAAATGCTTGGAGTATTGGTACCAAACAAGTCATATATTAATGATGCGTGTTGATGACAAGGATTGTCATTCATATAGAAGTGAAAAACTATGCATAACTTCATCACATGGAAGTTAAAAATGTAACAGCCTCTTTCTCCATTACTTCACTGTCATTTGGACACTTTCAGGGAACTTCTTAATCTTTTGTAGTGGAATGGAATTAAATTAATGTTACAAAATTAATTTTAAAATTTGAATCAGTCCTGTTACTTGCTAATATTGAACATAAAGTGCTTTCTGTAGCTTCAGGATGAACATAGTTCGCTTTAGAATTTTCATTTGAGGCAGCTTCAAAAATCATCATAAAATAATAAAGCATAATATAGCTCTCAAGTTGCAGTATGCACATGTCATATTTCCTTCTCAGTAATGTTCATTGTGTTCTCTCTTAGACTTTGAGAGCAAGAGTTGGTATTTCAAGGTACAACTTTGTTATTTGAAGGTTTTTGGTGCCGCCACTTTCTAGTTACTCTCGATATGACATAAAGTGATCAAATCATAACAAATTATTTTAACCATCATACAGAAAGGAAATGTTACTAACTGCAGTTGTTCATTTCTTAGCCAAAAATAGAGATACTGTCGTGTCACATGATCCATACTATGGTGCATTGCTTTCTTTCATCTAATTTTTCAGTCTTGTGTTTTTTCAATACTTGTGTTGCCTTAATCAGCTGATATCACACTCCATTCTATCCTCACCTTTTGATCCCATCATTTTTCCATTGTTCCTATCTTCAATTGTTTTATTTGGAGATACTCATTGTAGAATGGTCCCTGGGAAAACTGTATCCCCTTTCCTATTCTTATAACCTTTGTCACTGCTACAAATGCACGCTTGGCTGCTTTGATGTGTTGATATATCACTCTGCACACGCCTCTGGCATTCCTAACACCTTAGGGGGTGAAGAGAAAACCTCAACGGCAAGGCGAGTGATCCGGCCAAAGCCAATAGCTCTGCCTGTGGATGCCCAGAAGCCAAGAGAACGTGAGTGCGGAGAATTGCTCTCCTCCCTTCTCTCAGTACCCTCTTGATCCTAAATTTCCCCAAAAGTCTTTCTTTTTTCCTTATTCCATCTGCTTTTCAGTTCCTATCATGCTTTGTGTACACTCACATTCTCATTCTGTATGTTGATTCAGTACTCAATTTTGCATGCTTGCATGTCATTTGTTGTCCTTTCCCTACTTTTAAGTATACTTCTTTTTGTAATGAAAGGAGCATTGGTTTTTCTACCCCACCTTCAAAATACAAAATAATAATTTACCTTCATTATTGAGTTTGTATAGCTATGTATGCAAGTCAGAATTTGTTCATTTGCAAAGTGCAAAATAACAAGCTTGTAATTCATTCCTCCTAGTTAAGTATATTTATTAATGCTTAAAAGTGAATGTAGGTATCTCTACACCTATGTACAAAATTATGTGGTGATAATTAAAATGTATTTTGCTTTCATGAAAACTAGGGTAGGGTTGATTTTGTTTTTTGTCAGTTTGAGACTGATTCCGTAGTTATCATCTCACAATTGCTGGTTTTATTACTATGTAGGTTTTTTGTAGCAGAGGAGTCTAGAGAATTTATATCTCTGGCTGTACTACAAGAAAATAAATATGGTGTTCAACATTTGTTATCAAATTTCTTGAAGTAAATGGGAGTAACTACTGAGTGCATGCCTAAATATTATATTTTTATTTTACTTAAAAAATAGAGGAAAAACACACAAACAGTGCAAAGAAATCTGAATCTGACCAAAGATGTATTTTTTCAATATTTGATGTTTACTATTCATATTCATTTTTCATTGTGTACTGGTAGTTAGTTTTATATAAAACATGGAATTTAAGATAATCAGACATTACATTCATAGCATTTTAGTTTCTCAAAGTCTTTTTTCATCAATGTATTTATAATTAATTATTGTTTTTGTGTGTGCAATGTGATGATAACTAGACATATCTTATCAAAATGAACAGAAAAACTGATAACTGAAATCTGATGATATATTAATACCTTGTTTACACAATAATAATTTTAAATCAAAATCAGCTGTTCCTTATAAGATGTGAAGAAGTCAGTTATGCATAGAAAATTTATTATGTTTTAGATTGGCTTATTTATGACTCAATGCTTTGGTGATTAATTTACATAGGTTAATTATTCCGCACATACGACTATAACAAGTATGAATGACTGGTGTGAGAGCAAATAACTTACAATTCAATGAAAATAAAACCTGTTGTCTGAATTTCCAAAATAAAATCTGCCCTCCAATTTCGTACCCCCTTCTCTGAATTGATACTATTCAATCAATACAACAATCTAGTTCCACAAAATGTTCGGGACTTACACTATATGATGCTCTTGACTGGAATTCTCACTTTGTGGGTATGATCAATAAAATGCCAATAGGAACCTTCATGATTCATAAAATTGTTCCAACTACCTCTGTAGATGTCCTAAAACTAGTGTTTTATGTCACAATCCATTCCTATATGTCCTATGCTGTAATCTTTTGGGGAATCACTGGTGCTGCAGCTAAGGCATTTTACATGCAAAAAAGGTATTGGAAAGCAATTGCTAAAGTATCCATCAGAACTCCTAGAAGGCCACATTTTCAATTCAAAATAATGCCTTTACCATGCATATATATTTTAACTGTGCATTGCTTGTGAAAAAAATCCATCCATACATTGTCTCTTCACCCGTGGAAGAGACAGTATGCATTTAATTCATCAGTCTTGTGCTGTATCTAAGAAAGAGCCTCATCATTCTCTTTTACTTATGTCTAAAAAATTGCTGATGAAGATAAAAAATAAACCCCCTGTAAAACTGAACCTGAAAAGCTGCTTTGAATCAAGTGCTATTACAGTGTGGATGAGTTTATGAGTGATAACTTACGATTTTTGTTTCAGAGTATTGTTCTAAATTTTATAATGGTTTTGACTGCTATATTTCATTAAATTGTGTCTTTTCATGTGTTGTTCTAATTTCATTATCTGTGTATCTTTATGACTATGTTAAATGACTGACTGACCGAACACTATAATAAATAATAATATTTTACTTAAGGTATATCACTCACTCTAGTGATATCAATTCTTTTGCAGAAAATATGGATCAAGTATTGAAATTAGGGTATCTTCCAAATAGAACTATTGTTCTAACTGGTACTTAAATTGTAATGTTCTTAAGACATTTTCGAAAAATTAGATTGTGCAATGTTTTTGCCTCTTAAGACCTAAAAATACCAATTCTAGAGCCTACTAGAGTGACTAGTGCATCCAAAATGCTAATTGTCATTGTCATTACAAATTTTGTTCCTTCAAAATCTGTTTCATCTGTGTATGATCCAAGACTTTCCTACCATTATATTCTTGTAACTCTACTAAGCTTGAACGGTCTAGATCAACCAGACAGGTTTATTTCCAAAAAGATGTATTCTAGGAGCAATATTGAAATTTTTATTAATGTATTGAAAACAAATTTGGGCCGAAATATAATCCGCCACTCTTTTGAATCTAGTTTCCATTATTTTTACTTGAAATTCTGTTATTTATTTGAATGTGATCTTAGTTAGATCAGAGTGAAAGAAAATATTTGAATTTTAGGAGAAAGCTTTGACAGTCTGATTGCATCATTGCACTCGCAAGAATAATCAAATACTCCTTGTGTGCAGTCACATTATCTCAAAATGAAGAGAGAGTATAGTCTTCTTATGAGGCAAAAAAAGATCATACAGTGACCATAAGATACACATAGCCAATAATAAAATTAAAGAGAAATGGAGGATAATAAACAGGGCAACTAGTAAAAGGCTAGATATCTCAATTCCTGATGTCTACAATAGTTCTGGTGTAATTATCGCTGATACTTAACTGATTGCATACAGAATAAATTTAAAAAAATTTTTTTTAATAATTAAATGGGAAAACTTTTTTAAGTTTTACTAAAATTGAGGGAAATATTCCTAGGCCAAAACAATCTACTGCTCTTCACAATAGTGTCCCAGAAACATTGTCTCTCTATCTCTGTGATCATAAAGAGGTATTAACTTGCCTTCATAAGATTTCTGTAAATATTTCTCCAGAGATGGATAGAATCCCTGAAAAATTGTTGCAGGCATGCAAGAATTATAAAATTGAACCCCTAATTTATTTAATAAATAAACCTTTGAGATTTGCAATTTTTCATGACCAAGTGATAATTAGTAAGATAATACCAGAATACGAAAATAGAGGTGTAAACATTGATATAAATAATTATAGACCACTATCTCTTTTGTCTCAAGGCTTAACTATTTTAGTTAATTTTTTTATTTTAGATGAGTAGGGTTTCTAGAAAACTACAGTATCATTTCAGATTTACAATGGGTTTATCAAAAAGGGAGATCTACGGAGTCAACGCTTAAGAATGCTTTCAGTTGCATAACCTATTCCTTGGATGATCAGAATTTATTTCTTGCTTTGTTCCAGGATTTTACTCATGCCTTTGACCTCATCGACCATTCCCTCCTGTTAAGCAGAGTTGATAGAGGCAATGGCTAAGATCTAATTTATTTGAAAGATCAGAAATAGTGCAAATAACATTGAAATCTGTAAAATATAGGTCAGTCTCCTAACCTAATAGCTCAATATTGGGACCTATTTTCTTTTTTTTATTGATTAACAACCTACTATTTGTAACTAAAAATGACCAAAGCAGTAATTCCATAGACAGTGTGGGGAACTGGTGTTATGACAACACACTTAAATTTTATAAGGAAACAGGTCCTAGCATTTAATCCTTCAATATTGCTAGAGGATATTCATTTGAATTTCAACAATAAAAGAATAATTTTTGCATTCAATATTAAGATTTTAGGTCAATGTAAATGTTCAACATACTGGTGTTTGGAATATTCATGTTAATAATCTGTGTTCTAAACTGCACACTGTGATGTACACTATTTATCATATGGAACAGTGTTCTGGGGATCATCTGTGTGCATGTTGCACCGAGTTTTCTTGATTCAAAAAAGTATTAGATATATTATTGGTGCCTCTTATAGGACATAATGTAGGTCCTTATTAAAAAATTAAAATTCTCACCATTCAATCTTTGTGTATATTTCCCATGTCTATCTTCATCAAAAATAATATCCTTCTCTTTCACACTAATACCTATATTCACTCATATTCAATAAGAAATCATCATCACATCCACACAAGTTAGCATAAATTAGCAATTTCATATATAAGCCCAATGGCAATGGGAGTCAGACTTCAACACACATTACCACACTCATTAAAAACAAGTGATGTAGTTTCAAGTTGAAACTCGAAGAACTTTCTTCTAATTAAGCGTTATTCTTCATTAGATGAATTTTTCAATGACAATCAATAGTGGTGCATTATGTTTCTATTGCATACTTTAATGTATGTGTTATTCTGTTAAGCATGTTCTTTGTGTTGATATGTACCTGTATTCTATACTTTTCTTTGTGTTTGATGACTTCTTTGCCTTCATGATATGTATGGTCAGTGGATAATAAAATTATTATTATTGGGGATGCAGTGCTTGCAAAGGTTATGATACTAAAAATGGATGGAAGTTAGTTATGTTGTTAAACTTTTGTTACAAAGGATGAACACCACTCTTTCCTATTCTATTGTGATTGGTCATGCCTTAAGGTGATGAGGTGGACTGGAATTATTTCAATGTTTATAGTAGAAGGGAGATTGTATCTGTTAACCGAAAAGTTATGAACTCTCTCTTTTCATTTTTTTTAGCAGTGGCAACTGCTACTCCCAGCAATGCACCTAATGGAGGAGCTGCCCAACATGGACACCATGGACCACAGCAGCATCATCATCATCACCATCATGGACCAGGGTTGGTCCCAAGTTCTTCTGATGTCGGAGGCCCATCTGTGCGTCCCATGTATCCTAGAACTCAGTATTCCATTGCCCGTGCCCATGTCACTCTTGATCCAGCAGGTGAGAAATTGCCTGATCTCAAAGTATCCTTCCCTTCTGTTGTTGAAAAAGATGAGCTATGTCGCGTATGTTTGTAGAATAATATGAGTAGGCCCAGTAAAATCTTCCAATCTAATGAATGATTTTAATTGTGTTATGATATGGCTTAGTAATTATTACCCAATATGTCAAAATCTGACTCCACTTATCTTATCCAACTTTCAGCAGCTCATTCACCTGAGGGTGCAGGAGGGTACGACAGTGTTCTGGGGCCAGTCCCTAATCAGCCTTCGTATCCTGGAGGTTCATCGGTTTCCGGGATGGCACCTTCTATGCAAATAATGCCTGGAACTTCTCACTATGGGTAAAAAGTTCTCCATTTTATTCTGATGTGATAGTTTTTTTAATTGATATTTTGAGTTAGTCCACCTGTATAATTAGTGGCATAATCACTGCCTTTGTCTTCAGTTATGTAGGTTGTTGGGCAGCCCTTGCGGAAAATAATTAGAGGCCTCCTAAAATCTTAATTAACTTAAATTTAATTTAATATGTGATTTGATGTTTTGAGATAGGGAAACTTTTAAAGCACAATTTAAGTAATTTTGCTTACCACAAGAAGTAAATTTCTTTAAATTTATTGGGGGATCTTGGACTGCCTAGTTTGGTAACAGATCACATTCCAATAAATCTTACAAAGAATTTTGTTGTGCAGCTAAAACATAAAGCATGTTTAAAAAGCTGTGGTAGTATTGTTCTTGGCTGAATAAAATATTAGTTGCTAAGTAATGTCATTTTCTTATAGAATCAGTGGCTTAGTTCATTTAATCATAGTTTTCATTATTAAGGGAGTTCTGATAAATTTTTCAGGCCTGGAATGAGTGGTATGATGTCGTCTGTTGATGGAGGCAGTGGTACAATGGGAAAGAGAGGATTACAAGGGCATCCCTTGAAGAGTTTCAGTGTCCCAGCACCACCACCACAATCAGCTCCCAGCACCCCACAGCCAAAGCATGCTGGTGAGTTAATCATGAACTAATTGAGCTTTCCTCTTAGTATCTCATTATAATGAAATAATTGGAGAATCAGTTTAATTTCTGCCCTTGGCTAATGTTTAGCTGTGTCACAATTCGTCCAAATTGTGTGGCAGAAATTTTTAGTTAGTTGTATTTAGAATAAATAATGTGAATTTTGCTTTTAAGATACAAAACAACCACATAAAATCTCCATAAATTTCAGAATAGTAAGAAATCCAAAACGGTTCATATTTCAATTTGTTAAAATATTAATAAGTTAAAACCATGGGAAAATATCATGAAATACAACCTTCATTGGGCAACATAGAAAATATTTTCCTTTTTAAATTTCCAAAACAAGAAGAGGAGACCACTGCTTCCAATTTCCAATTCCAGCCATTCTGATGATAACTAAATAACACTTCATTATAACCAAGGGGATATTAGAATGTCTATTTTCAAAGTCCGCTTAGGAAATAGCTCCACTGTCCACTTGCGAACAATTATCTTTCACACTGTAACACATTCCCTTTTATCTCACTAGGATGTTGATGGCACCATGGCCACCCATCCTTGGTGTCTGATGTTGAACAAGTGTGTCTCAAGTGTGATGATCTTTTAGCCTTCTATCAATACTGCAAAATAAAATTTTCTGTGACTAGCTTAAGTTTTGCACTTTCCATTATATTCTATAATACTGTGTACCAGTTCATGTTAGGAACCGTGTTGCAAATGATCGCCGAGCAAGTTTGAAATTGTTAATATACATATGTAGTCACGGAAAAGTATATATGCAGGAAGCCAAAATAGGTCAGAGAATGCTAGCTAGTGCCAGATGGCCTTGAATAACAAGAAAATAATACAAAACACTCCTCCTTTAATCTTACCCTGCTATAGGGGTTAAAAAGGCATAGGAGGAATCATCTACACTGGGGACTTATTTGGGCGGTAGATGGAAGGAAGAGATTTGAACTTGTGTAATACATTCACCCTCTTTTTGGTGGCAAAATCTGGGAAAAGGTACATGTGATACTCGGGTTTATGCCAACAGATTTTTTTACATCTTCTGTATCCTGTTCAGGATCAAGGGCATGAGTAAGCTTGACAACTTTATGGGACTTGGTCCACACCATTTGCCGAAAAGTCCCTTGATATTCACAAACTTAATCACAGTTTTTTTTTTAAACTATTCATGTTTGTTTTTATCATCTTCCCATGATGCTGTGATTTTTTAACTGTGTTGACACTTTGTAACTAACTTCAAATATCAATCATGTGGTCATGATTGATATTTGAAGTAGGTTACAAATGCTAATAAACATTACATTGCATCTAAATACATTACATGTTTGTTGTGTTGGTGTTCAGAAAAGGCAAAAGCAAAATGGCATCTTCTTTGGCCGTGACCATTTATGTTAGTCAAGGCTTACATAACTAAGGAAATGACTGACTTAAATTGTTAGCTTTGCTGTATCAAAATAACAAGTCAACTATGACAAAAATCTAAGATTTCTAAGAATAGAAATATAAGGACAAACTATTTACGATTATATGTGGTGTTTACAGATATGATAAGTATTAATGGGACCTTGATGTATATATTTTTGTATTTACTTTGTCTCTGTGTTTAAAGATAAAAAGTTCAAAATGTTAGCCATTACATCAATATGTTACACTTTTAACCCATTCGAAGACATGTTGTTAAATATCTAACCAATGATACACTGTCTTCGTGATATCAAATTGTTGCTGTCAACTACTAAAAATCATTATTAATGTTTACCCACTGGATAGCCTCTATACCCATCACAAAATACCCACAGTAATGGCAATGAAATCCAAAAAATCATAGGAATTATTAACTAGTTATTAATGATAAAAGTTATAATACTCCATAATAATGAGAGCTTAAAGTAGCAATTTATTTGTTTAGTGATTGTAAACACTTATTCTATCATGAGTGCCCTATATTTGTGGATCATCACCTCATATTATTTTTGGTATTTTTGGTTTAGGTCTGCGAGGACAGGTTCAAGCTCCACCACCACCTCCAGCTCCCCCTCCAACATCAGGAGTTCTTCCAAGTCAGGGATCATCATCTGCCTCATCATCTCCTTACAAGAAGGCTCCTCATTCCCCCTTGATAATGGCTTCCTCCTCAGCGAATGTTGCTTCAGCCGCAACATCCACTCCCAAAGGGTCCAGAGGTCAAGCGGTTGCATCTGGAGCAGCTGCATCCTCCACCTGGGACCAAGTGGATGAGACAACAAGGCTTCAGGTAAGCTTTCCCATTTATTAAAAAAGGAAAATAATTTTTTAATACTTTTATGCACCCTTAACGAGGCGTAAAATTAAATTAGTAATTTTATCAGTTGAATAAGGTTTTAATAAGGAATGTCCAACCTTGAGGTTTTCCTGGGCCAACTTGATTGATGGAAAATTGTCTTCAGCCACATTTGAAATAAAAGCACTGATAACTGATGAGCAAAAATTATCCATGGATAACTGTCATTTTATCACTGTTAAATTGGTTTCATAGTAAAATATATTTGTGTTTTTTATGATACTTGATCAAAATATCCATTTGTGATTACAAATAAATTTAATATTCATATACAAATAATGAAACTTAATTATTTTTCATAAATATTTTTACTCTAAAAATAAAGGAAAATAGTGTAGCATAAAACTAGTGGGATGCTCAGCACTATTTGAGACTCATCTAACAAGCATCCAGTTTGATGAAAATCGCTGTATTTTCTGTGATTTTTCAAGGTGCTCATCTTGTATTTTGGTTTTAATTTTACTCTTGTATTGCTTCAGTCATAAATATGGTTGTTCACATATTTTTTAAAACATTAGCAAATCATGCAGATAAATTAGTTTAAAATTGCTTATTGGGCGACATTTATGGCCATTCCAGACCACATTGGGCCCTGGGGCTAGTTTGGACACTTCTGGTTAAATTCCTACATCAGACCTTACATTTTATATTCTATGCAGATTATCAGTTCTTTCAAAGCAAATTATGTTTACATCCTCTGGGTGTAATGGTTATGAAAATAAATTGACCATCAAAACTAAATAATTTTATTTTTTATACATCTGACTAAACTCTTTAGCCTAGAGAAAAAGTACTTCCTAAATCAATCAAAATGGAAGAGTGTAATAACATTATTAGTCAAAAAAATTTTTAAGAATTTTTAAATTATATCTTAAAATTTAATTCATATTGAATGTATTTTGAAAATTGAAAGTGTAATATTTGAGTGAATATCCTTGGGTGAAAAATTCTATTACAGCTTGGAATAAAATAATCTTGGAACTGTAAAATGGAGCTAAAAATCTCATCTCAATAATTTCTGGGAGATACTTTTATGAACAATGTTAAATTATAAGATTAATGAGCATCACCATCATCTTTAAAAAGTTATTCATAGTTTAGTTCAAAATATTGTGTTAGTGAAAAATAATGTTTCTGCATTATTTTTTTTAGAAAGCGTTTGGCATTTATGAAAACATAATCTGCAGATAGAAAAAAATTGTGTAGTTGTTTAGGTCTATGTGCCACGAAATCATCCTATTGCACTGCTAGTGCTTTTGAATGTTAACTTTTGAGCTTGAATATAACTATCCTCTTATACTTCCTACCAATACTTAGGGCAGATATGAGGGACTATATACAGAGTAATGAAGTTGGTAATTCCTATTATTGGATTGTTAAATTCCTGCCTCATTATTGTTTCAATTTTTTCATGATTGGATAAAAGTGCACTTCACTCACAAGAAAAACTGGGGTCTGCTATGTTGAGCTTGTGTTCAAATGGACAGGAATAATGAAGTGACTTGTTTGTATATAAGTAAATCACATATTAGTTTTAGCAGTATTAATAATTCAAAGGGTTACACACATCAAAAGTGCACTAAATTGAAGGAGAATGCTGGTTATGTATAAGTTAATCCTCCCAATATTTTACAGTAAAACCTCTTGTTTTCACCTCAGGAAAAAAGTGTACAATGCAGGAAAATGCAAATAGTGGGAAGTGTAGAATTTTCACTTTTACATGTTTAATTACTGAAGTCATTGTCTATAGTAATGATTAACTTTGACTGGAATTTCTTCATCACAATCAACATCAAATCTGCCTTCCAAAGCAGTTGTATATTGTGGCATCCTTAACTTGCTTCCAAGCATATGATAGGTAGTGTACATCATCCAGTGCATTCACTTTGATTGTTTTTATATTCCTACCTTAATCATGCAGAGATATGAATTTCTGTGCAACCGTTCTTTGATAATTCCCCTTAAATGGATGGATTATAGCTAAATACATCGGTTGGAGCTCACTAGTACAATTTGCCAGAAAAAATCATTACTGTACATTTCTCATGCGTACATTCAGTGGATGAGCTGGAAACAAATCAATAAGCAGCAGAATTTTTCTCATTTTACCACCCAGAGCATAAAGCTCATCCTCAAAAATTTCTGAGTGCATTAATGCATGGAATGGACTTTACTGTATATCTAGTGGGCCATGTTTTTACATATTTGACCTTGGACACTCTTTGATAATCAACTATCTATCACTTAAAAACCTCTCTTTCAGTAATTCTTGATACTTAACATTCTTGACATATTTTCTATTTTTAGACTAACACTTGCCCTGGTTGGTTTGCATGTTTCAGAATTGAATCTTGATTTTTCATTTGTATTTGGTGTAGAGGCCTGAATTGTCAATGTTTCACCTGATAAATGCAGATTCCATCATGAGAATTAACTGGTTTGGAAATTTTTATTTTTCCCTCAATTCAAAATGTTCTTTCCCCGCCTCATCCATTCCATTGTCTTGCTAGATAAAAAATTATGTTTCCGAGTAATTGATGAAAGCACATGAGAACATGAGCTACCTTGCAATTTGACTAGTGTAAACAGTTGTCCCACTTCAAAATTGTTTGAAGAAGTAAAATAGTTTTTGATTCAGTGTAGTTTTGATGTGATAAAGCAAGTTTCAATACTTCTAAATATTCAGGAGTCCATTACTGTTTTATCTGTTGCGTCGAGGCAGTGCAAATGATCCCACTTGTCAATAACCAGGTCTTGGGCTTTTCATGCTTCATCGTGTTTGGGTCAAGGTAATTTTCATTCATTAGCTTTTCAACTTGTTTGCGATATGAGTAGTCTCGCTCAGCTGTCATTTCATTGCAAAAATCTTTTCCTGGAAGACTAAAATTATGAGTCCAAGTAGTTCACATTGCTGTCACTAGAGGCACTCTGTATTCCCACCACATTCAAAGTTTTTGCTAAAATCATTAGCATTACTGCTCTCTCCTGTCTTTTTAAGGTTTACATGTACGAAACAAAGTTTAAAAAAAAACTTAGTTTAGGTTGATGTACATGAGTAACTGTTTTATAAATTGATCATTTGTTAACCGAGCACGTAGTGAAAAACTGAAAATGAAATTGTGTAAATACAGGGTTCTGTATATGTTAGAAAAATAGGAAATTTTATGGGATATGATAAAAATATAGTGAATTGCCTGAAAACATCAATTCTGATGAAGCAAATATGGGGTTTCACTGTATTTTGCTTGTGTAAATATTCAAATTCCATATTGAGTTGTAAAAAGGTATTGATTCCTGATATAATTGTCTTCACCTCTTAACAAAAATCGACTATCACATTAAACCTTAGTCAGTTCTACAACCTTCCATCACCAGCATACTCTTAATTTGGGAATCTTTTGATATCCTATTATGGGAATACATATTACTTTTTCCTTTCAGACCCCGTGCCTTTGATTTTAATATAAAGATTGAAGCATAAAAAATCTAATATGGCCATCATGTAAGAATTGTGAATGTTTATGGCTTCATGGTGCTAAGGATCCTTTTCTACTTAATAAAAGTGTAATACAAAAGAAATTAATTTTCTGAATTGACTTTTGCTTTTTCATTTCTACAGCCTTCTTACAGCACAGAAGAATTAAATCAGGAAATGGCAAATTTGGAAGGACTAATGAAGGATTTGAATGCTATCACTGCCTCGGAGTTTGAGTGCTGAGTGTCAATTTCAATAATTAATACTCATCCCATGTGAATCATTAGGAGTGAATTTTGGTGCATCACAAGTTTACCATTTTTCCAGTGAGACTCTGCAAAAAATTGTGAGTGCAACTTTCCATGCTCCCTTGCAACAGATGCAACCAATTGTTCCAGAGAACAGATTGTGTGAGTGTTGAAAGCCAATGTGTTCATAAAGAGTGTTTTTTGTACTTAGATGGAGTGTGCCCATCTTTTCCATCAGTTCAGCTCTTCCTTAATTTCATCTCTCCATGATATCCATATTTGGACCCTAAGGGATGCAGTTATTAACAATGAATACTCTTAACCAGGAGTAAGATTTAATTCACTTAGGAGCAGTGTAGCTTTCATCACACTGAAGCTTGCAAATAAACTGGACCTTAAGGAAGATTTTTTAAGGCACTCGCATACAGTTTTATTGCTCCAGTGGAAGGTTGGGCAGACTACTCATTTTAAATGAGTCCTGTGCATTTAAGGTAAAATTTTGATTTTATGATGGCAGAATATCAAGTGCCATCCTCAGTTTTGCCTCCCATTCTTAGTCCCAAAAAGCTTACATTTTAAAGCCTTACTCTCAAGGAAAATATTTTCCATTTTAATGTTGAAAGGAACATTAAGATATTGAGTGGATTTTCTTTTTTTTGTGAGGGATTAATTTGAATTACGTTTTGGATAATGTCCAAAAAAATTTAATGTTCACTGCTCATCATTGGATTATTCTGGTGACAGCTCAAGTATTTGTTTTCGCCTGCCACTCTCTGGCATAACAGTTTATTTGTAAAATTTGTCCTAAGAGTGGGGCATTATTGGTATGTGGCAAATGAAAATAGTGGTTTTCTGATAATGAAACTGTTTCAAGTACCCTAATGACCTCCATTGATGTGTAAAATGAGATGTTCATTGACTGCACATTGGTCATTGAAATGATGCAGTGGAAAGTGATATGCAAACTGAATTACACAGAAAGGTACAATTTGCATTTAACATAGTAGATGCCGTGTTTTTAGTAAGCGTGCAGTGTGTGTTTGTTTTCAATGTAACTTGTCGGCCATACTGTTTTCCCTCTATAGCCGAGTGCCTGAACTGAAAATTTCTTAGCATACTATGATGTGTATGATGATAATTTAAGAATTTTGCTGTTATAACAGCAGGTTAATTTGGTGCCTCAATCAATGTTCAAGCAATGCCTCTCACGAAGAGCAGTGCCACTTGTATGCACATTGCCTCTGCTTACTGTATGTGTGATAAATACATATTAATGAATTATCTCATAAAATGGCATTGTCACACATAGTCATGGTGTTAGAGAATTTGAATGAGTGTTTGTGTAAGTGTAAGGGTACATGTGGGTGTGTGTGTTGGATGTACCACTTGTTTGTTAACCTCCTGTGACAAGGTTTATAACAAGTTGGTTTGGTCATTGCCATATATTTTAGTGCTTGCCCATTTGTCTGATTGATGAGGGGAAGCAGGTCGGTTGGTTGAGGTTGAAAATGTAGGGAAAACTTTCATAGTATTATGTGATTACATTTTTATAAGGAACATTTTATATTCTGACTTTTATTTTGTGGTGCCTGTTAATTGTGCATATGAATCTTTTTAATTTTATACCCTCTTATTGGCATTATGTGTCTTCAGCAGTAAGGGAGTGTTTTTATATAGTAATTTAGGATCTTTTATAACTTTAGTTTACCTGTTAAAAGATAAAGGAACAAAAACTTTTGTTTTTATCAACTTCCATTTTATTATTTGTTACCGTCCATTTTTCATTGATCTATAATGAAATATTTCTTGTCAGCTAAGGTTTTTTATTTACCTGAGTTATGAGATAATGGGATTGTCAGTTCCAATTCAGCTACTATAATATTAATGGTTAGAATTCCTTATGGTACAAAGGTGTCTGTCACCCAACCTATACATTTCTGCTTGCGGTGAATCAAATTATTGATGATTGTTAACCAATACTCAATTTTTAATTATTCATAAACCATTTGAATTGATTCCTTATACAACTTTTTGTACTTGCATCTGGTATTTGTACAATTTGCATTGATTAGTAATCAATATTTTGACAAATCTTTTGAACAATATTTGGTATTCCTTCTCAGTAAGATGTTGTGTAATAAAATGGTTTATTATGAAATGAAAACAAAACTCCATTGAAGTAAAATTATGTACAATCATTGAATTAGGCTCTAAGCCTTGTGATAAACTTTTAACTGGTCAAAAGTGCATGTGTGCAAATTTAATCAAATGAATTAGAATTATTATTAATCATTAATTTCCGTTAACTCATTGTGTCAGGTGCATAATACATTAAATGCTACAGACTTAAAATACTATTTTAGTGTGGAACATTATACAGTATATTCCAGCACATAACCTGAGTTATATGGGTGCTATGGTGATTTGGTGGGAAGTTTTTGCCTTCTGATTGAAAGGCCCTGAATTAAAATTGAAGTGAAATCTTTGACCCTCTCAATCCCAGCTAGAATCCTAGTGATTTGATTTTCTGGAGGCAACACTTTAGGGAAATTCAAAAATGGGAAAGGTACTGGCCAGAAATCCTTAATGTATGAATTTCACATGACCTTGGCTTGAATACAAAATTAACTCTGCCTCACATTTCATAGTCAATCTTCAAGTTAATTAATTTGAGGAAATGTTGAGGGTTGCAGACCTAAAATATTTTTAAAGGTCCAAAAGCTGCTTATCAGTTAAGCTTAAAAATTACAAATTATCTTCTGGAGGCATTAGAAATACCAAGTGCTTTCCATTTCGTAGAGAACATGGCTCAGCAAGGATATGAGATGTGTACTAGGTTAAATTACCAATGAATATGTACTTTGTCCTGGGCTTATATGCTGGAATATGCAGTATTAATAACTTAATCATTAGTTATGAAACTGTGTCTTACTGCTTGTAATTCATTTATCGTATGACCATACTCATAATCTCAAACACTTTTATGACATCATTTACTTTGTATTTTCCTGTTATCTTAACATTTCAATTTAGAAATGAGAAAATATGGAAGAACTTTAATCAAGGACCTTTGAAATTTTTAATTTATCATCTTCTTCACTAACTCTTGTAAATAATTTCGTTTTGCCCTTGAAATTTTTGTTCACTGCTATGTTGTATATATTTTTTTTCAAATAGATTGCTTTGCCTGAAGTAATAAATGCAAAATTATGTAACAAGGGTCTTTCGTTGAAATGACTAAAAACTTTGCAGACTGATTGAGACTGGTCGTGCTTGGCCTATTCCTTGCCAACAATTTCCTGATGTGGAGTAACTGCACTTTGATTACCTCTTTACCAATATTTGTATAGACCTACACTGATTTTATGACATCATGTCTAAATGTTACTTCAAATTTTATTCATCTAGTAGATTGGTATTCATAGCTGGTGAATCAGTGAGGTTTTTCTCCATAACTCTGCATTGATGGCAATGTTGTTGCAAAATTAAAATCCTGATTAAATTCATGTTATCTCTATTTCATGGAGGTATTGGTTAGAGGTAATTTAATTAGGATTACTGAAAAACACTTTTAATCCTATTAAATTGCACTCTTCATTTGAAAATTAAAATTTAAACCTGTCTCTGGTTGAAATTATTTTATCTGAAATTTTCTCATTCTCTATTTATTAAGATGCCTTGAATAAACATAGAATATACCTTCAATTGATAAAGGATGTATTTGTACAGAAGAAGGATTTCATGTTTGTATTTTAATATTTTTAAATGAAAATTAATGGTGTTGTAGTTATCCTTTGTAAACCTAAAACTAAAACATCATATTAGTATTAGTGTATAAATTGTGACAGTGCCAACAACATTGCAGTTTCCCAACTGAGTGCATTTGGGCAAGCTTTCCTGAGAAGATTATCTGTTGAAACACAGTGCACAGTGCTATTGATTATGAATGAAATTGTGAAGTTTTCTTTAAAGTGTAATTATATATTTTTATGCAGGATTTTTCTTTCTCAAACATTTTATAAATGTGCAGTGTTTACATCATCAGGATAACTAAGTGATTTAAGATTTTGCATTTTATACCCGGACATGAAAATCAACGTTAATTAATTATGCTAATCCTATTGCAGGATGGAGAGCACATAGTTACAACTAAACAGATTAAACTGTCAATATCTAAGTGTATTTTTTCACTTGGGTGCCATAAAAAATGCAATAGGAAATATAATTAAATTTTACAAATCCAGTTCAGAATTTTTATTTGTTTACCTCATGCTGCTTAAATGGTATGATCCATTTTCATTTATCTGAAAAACCAATTTTCAGGAAATATTAAATAATTCTTATTCTCTCTGCAGGTAATTTATGTTAACATTTTCTATTATTAAGTGGTTCAAGAAGTCTATGAAATGCAGGGAATTAAATTAAATGCTGCCTCATAATAAATGCTAAAAATCAGGGAAATTCATCTTACACGTGGAATCACAGAAAATTATGGATATTAATTCTTGCAAAATGTGCTACTACTATATTAACTTCTGAAGTAACAGTCAATGAATCTTTTTAACAAGATGGGTACCTATCTATACTGTGCCATGTTGTACCACTGCTGCTTAATTCTGACTAATTTCAATGATGCTGATGGAGCTATTAATCTGAGGCTCACTGTTATTCATAGATTTTCTGTTCAACTACATATTACTGTCACATTTGATTGAGGACAAAGCATGTTTGAGAAATATCTATTGAGGGTCCAATGGATATTTATATAGTAGCCTTGAAATGAGGCATTTGAATAACTGGTGAACCTCCCATGAGGCCATTTGAATGTTCTTAAAATTAACTGAATCATAATTATTTTACCTCACATTACTACAGGGGTATTTATTTTTACTCTATAATGCCGATTTTTAGAACATGGATAGAGGCCTGGAAATTTTATCAGTGGTAATGTGATGTAAATCAGTGTTAATTACTCATACTAATCCTGTTGCAGGATGAAAACCACAGTTACGACACTGATTAAACTCTCAATATCCAAGTTCATTTTTTCACTTGGGTGCAATAAAGAATGCAATAGGAAATATAATAAAATTCAAATATAATTAAAACTTATAGAATGGCCCTTTAAGTCAAGGCCTATGAAATAAGGAGAAGAATTGGGAAAATAGGGTTGACATATGGAAGAGCCACAACATTTTTATACATACACGGTAGGGGAATAGAGAAAGCGGCGGTGTGAAATCCAAACATGACAGAAAAAGTAGGCAGAGGAAGCAGCAAATGTCATGCATACATAAGCAGGTAAGAGGAAGGAAAAGAGATTAAAATTTAGATGGTATGAAGGCTAATAGAAAATATGAAAAACTGAAGAAAGAAATAAGGGGCGCGTGAGGAAGTTCATGCATAATGTAATACAAGGTAATTGTTAGGGAGAAAACTCGGGAAGTGTCCAAAATCAATTGGGTATTTCACTAATGGGGATGACATATAAATTGTAAATGCTGCATAGACTTATTTTGTAATTGCTCAAAAAAGAAATGCTAAAGGAAATTCTGTCATGATTGTAACTTTACATAAGTTTGTGTTTTACCCTCTCCCTATTATAATTTGTAGCACATTATGTGGAAAAAGCCGATGCTAACATCTTGTCAGTTTGATGAAAAAATGATATTCATCTTTACAGGCTGAATATATAGTACACAAGATGAACATTAAATGGGTCAAGATTTTCCCTGCATTTCATGTTGAAGTATGTTCTGGTTCACAAGGACTGAGATCATTTTGGGCCAGAATAGATGGTATTTGCAAATTGTATAATGGAATGGTCCATTATCAACCAGAAGTAGTTTGAAATGATGACTGTTAATAATGGTCCTTTTGCTGTGATAACTTAGTTGACATGAGTTGTGTGCTGTCATTATTTGATGTGAATTTTGAAGGTACAGAAAGACCTTTTATCCTCAATATTTCATTCTAAACCCCATATCTTTTCTTTCAGTCTCCAATCACCTCATATGATATTGCCTTACATTTTTCTTGTAACCAGTTTTCTCAGCTATGTCAGAACTTCTTAACTTGGTGATAGTTAACACTACAAAAAATGCACCAAGACTCATCCTTGCGGAACTGCGAAGTCTTAAAAATAAATGTATGTACATATTTGATCCAGAAAAATATTTCAGCATTCATTGTGAGCATTTCAAACATTTCCATTATTCTTTTAATAGTACCAATTTTTTCTTGGGGTGTAATCCAAAAATTATTTGCTGCTGAATAAACTTTTCTCTCATGTTTCATTTAATCCCTTAGAACATTCATTTTAAAGGGAATGCTTTGTTAGCAGTCTACTTCATGAAAAAACCAATTGATCTCAGCAATAAGGTTTGAAGCTGATGTACATAACTCTCTTAGTCCTCTCGGATATCCATTCTGTAGTGTAGGGTTGAAGGTTCAAGAGCTAACAGAGGTCTCTCCCTATTACTTAGAAGTAGCATTTGAATTCATTAGTCTTAATAACACTTTATTTACATTTCAACCATTCAAGCCGTCGGACACTAAAATGACCTGCCTGAGAAAAAAGGGATCCAAAAGTAATGAGAAAGGGGAAAAAATTATTTACCCTATATATTGGACAGGTTGCATATGTACAATGTATTGATTGGCAGTGGTTCAGAACAAAAGGTGTTCTCAAAAAGATTTTGGGTGCAAATATCAAGTGAGCAGGAGCAACAATACTTCTGTGGGCATCCCAGTTTGTGGAACAAAACACGTATCAGATGAGACCCAAAGAGCCAATTGATACCGTTGAAAAATGGCTCTGCAAAAATTTCTTTAGGATGTTTTTCACCTTGTAAGCAATTAATGACGTACAAGGCTTATGTCAATTACAGCTGTTGTGTGAGCTTGCACAACTTATGCAGTAAGTTAATATGTGGTAAAGCAGTTATGAATGTGATAACATTTTCAACCACCAACAGTTCTTATCTTTTCAGTTTCCAGAAAAATAATCCAATTTTACCTTCTTACCGCACAATTGCAACAACAGCCACTTTTAAGGAAAAAATCAACAGCAATTACAATTTAGCGCAAACTCAAATATAAAAAAGCAAAAGAAATATCTTTTAAATGTTTTCACAGTGCAAACATAACCTAAGCCCCAGTGGCATAAGACCAATTTTTTTTAGTTTGAGCCCTGAGATTACATCTCTACTGGCATTACATCCTCAACCCCACATTGGATTCCATTTCATATGTCGCCCAGATTTTCTGCAGTGGTCCTATTCCCAGCTTCAACTACACAGTGTGACCTTCACTGGAGGAGAGGTCTTCAGCATGTCCTTACTGCAACCCAACTATTGACATAGTTCATACATGCTTAACAACCCTGGGAGTTCTCCAGCATCCCATTCGCCTTCAGCATGGCATTCCCTTCGCATCTCTTGTAGAGGATAATTTTTGGATTATAAGTTTAACCTAATGTACATCAATCTATAGCTTGTAAATCATGTAAACTAGAAAACTGCCAACTTTTCTATCCAGAATTTCCCACTTGGATAGCTGTTGATGCTCATATATGAATCATAGACGGTAATATCCACAGAAGTAAAACAAGCTATTTTTCAACTTTGAAGTGCCAGATATTTTATTTCTATTCTATCCACCCTTTCTACTCATTAATGACAAACTATTAAGTTCTTTGCAAATAGAGGTAGCTTGATTGCTGTATATTTTATCTTCCAATGCATAATATTATTATCCATGGATTTGACCTTTTTCAACTTTTGTGTTGAGATGAGTTGTGCCAATCCACTATCCTTAGCTGCATAATTTCTGCAGCAGATGTACCTATGAATGGCAAGGTTCAGAATGTTTTACTTTTAAATTTAAAAGAAAACCTGAATTAAATATATTTTGTAAAAATCATTAAGGATGAAATTAGCATATGTGCATGGAATAAGTTCCAGCAAAATTTATGAAGAGAGAAAGTGTTAAAGAACTTTTTAACCTGATAGTGATACTGGATGCGTTCTTAAAGTAATGCAATTGAATTTCCCGTGCTGCACCTATTGGTCGAAGTGGGATCAAACCACTTGGAGTAGGTGGGGGGGACGCTAAGCTTTGCCGCAAAACCAGTCTCAGTGCTCTCCAAGCTGTGGAAGTGGCAGGACGTCAGTTATTGTAAACCTCTGTGCACCGACTGTGTCACAAAAAAAATGGAATTGATGATCGAGCAACGTTGCGCAATTAGGTCTTGTGCTAAACTGAAAAAATCTCTTGAGGAGACTAACAAAATGATTCGTGAAGCTTATGGGGACTCTGCTCTGTCCGACTCACAAGTTTTAAGGGGGCTAGAGGCCTTTAAGGAGGGCCGGGAAGAGGTTCACGATGAACCAAGCTCTGGGTGATTGTCAGCCAGCAAAACCAACAACAATGTGGGTCGTGTTCGACAATTGTTGGACCCTGACCGTCGATTGAGGATCAAGATGGTTGCCAATTAACTGACCTTGTCATCTACTGTTGTGTTTTGTATTGCTACTGAAGATTTAGCGATGAGGAAAGTGTGCGCAAAGCTCTTGCTCAAGGTATGGTCAGACAACCAAAAGACCAACTGAGTAGAAATTTCAAGTGAACTTTTGCAATGTGTTGAAAATGAACCTGATTATTTGGACAATGTCATCACTGGTGACGAAACCTGGGTGTTTGAACACGACCCAGAAACACAACACCAAAGCTCTAAGTGGCACACCGACCAGTACCCCAAACCCAAAAAGGCAAGAATGAGCAAATCAAAAGTGAAAACAATGCTCATTGTCTTTTTCGATAGCTAAGGATTGGTCAATAAGGTGTTTGTTCCTCAAGGACAGACAGTTAATGCTGCCTACTACATGGATGTGCAGGAATGACTGAAAAAGGGTCATTAAGACGAGAAAAGTCATCTCCGCTACCTGGCAACTTCATCACGACAATGCGTACAAATCTGTTCAATAGATTAGTTTAAAAAAAATAATTGCATTACTTTTGGAACACACCCTGCACTTTACTTACATTTCATTACCCTAGAGATATCCAATCTATCTCAAGAGATGATGGGCCATGTTGCTTAAATTGACTGTACACTCCACCATATATCTGTATTCCAAAACTTGTAATTGCTGATGTATCAAGTGGCTTTGCTTCAGTTGAATTTAGAGGTCTTCCTCTGTAGTAAGGCTTGAATTCTTCCAAATATAGGGGTACGATTGAAAATTCCATGGGGATCTACAAAAATCAAGGCAATTAACCAATGGCACATGCTCTGGAAAATTTTTATTTTTAAGGCATAACCCATTGAAAGGTAGCCTTGACATTAGACAGTAATATAAATATTTACATAAACATGGATGATAAATCTAAATGTTTATAATCAAACAGAAAACTAGTCTAGACCCTTGTATCTTTATGTTATAAATGCATATATTATGTAATATTAGTTTCCATTTGAAGAAAATTAAAAATTCACAAAAACTAATTGTAATATGTACACACCTCAAAGAAATTCTCGTACGTTGGATATGGTTCATCATTCTCACCCTTGTGTCTAAGTATAATTTTGTAATGGGTGTTACCCTGCCCTCTTGCTTTTAGAAGTATTCTGTTTCCACATGATAAATTTAAATCAGTTAAAATCCTCATTCCTGCAAACCCAGCTCCATTTGGTTGAGGATTTAATAAACTGAAGAACACAGCCCTCCTGAATACTTGTGTCTTCTGTATTACAAGTGTTGCTTTAGACATTCCAACAGTTCTTACCTAAAAGACCCACCAACCACTTAATTCAAAATACTTGAATCATAATATACATATTTGCAAAATATCATTATTTTACACAGACATTTCATTAGCTCTCTATTTTATATTTTATTATCAACCACTCACATTGTCTGATTGTTCAACCCAATCTTCCACCGTTGCATCAGCTGTAAAATTGAAGATTGAGTCCCCAGGTTGAATCATGTTATTTCTGAAATGAAACAAAATGATACTCCTGAATAACACTCAAGGACAGCAAATGAAATAGCTTTTAAAACTTAATGACGAATAAATATTCACCTAAAATTGCTATTGGACAGACAAACTGCTTCGTGCTCAATCACATTAACTGATAGAATCCAAAGGATACATGCATGCAAACAAAAGAATGCAAGAGCTCTCATCCTTAATTAAAACCTATAAGAAATAAAATTTACTTTAGATACATGAGATATGCATTTATTATTTTATCTCTTTCCCACTGCAGTAGGACTATATATCTTACAAGTGCATAAATAAGCTTAATTCTGTTTCTATAATTCCACCATTGTATGTGTAATATACTAGGTTTATACATATTTCTTGATTAAGACTAACCCAAGAGTAAAGGCATCAGTTCAGCATGATAGTTACATTGACAGTTTGCATTGCATATAATCATCGATTGGTATAATTTAAGGAAGGGGTTGGTCATGGACTTCCATGTAAAATGGTGAGGTTCAAGATGTTGCAATCATCCTCATCATTTTGACAAGGCCAAAATACATGTATCACAGCTCTATCTTCCCTTGTAATTTCTTTATCTTAAATACTAGCTTTACAAGGATAGTGTAAATTTAAGTCAATTACTAAGTACACTCCCATCTCTCCTTCTGAGTCATATTTTGTGTTTGGGCTAGTTATTTCAACAAGGCCTTCTCTTTGCAAAAGAGGACAATTAGGCAATAAGTAGAGTACCATGTAGAGCTGAAGGAAAAACCTCTGTTTAAGAATCAAACCCCTCACACTGCTTACAGTATAGATTTTTAACTGAGCAGTGTTTGTCTGGCAGCACCTCATACTATTCCGACTAAATTTTCACGTAAACCCACACATTACTTGCTAGAAAAATAAAAACAATGCTAGTGATTAGATGATGACTACATGCTGCCTCTACTATTTTAACAAATTGTCCAATATCATTAAATCAGCAGCTAGGGTTCATGCCTTTAAGAAATGATTGAAATCAATAGTGTTTGTGAATTATTTTTTGTTTCTATAGCATCTACGCCAAATATTAACTCTGTATGAGTAATATATGAGAAAATATAATAGCATAATTATATCCCCAGGAATCTCCAACTTGGTTTCTGAGTTTTAACAATTTTCCACGACTAATGTATTTAGTATACAGCAGTCCACAAATGTTTACTCTTTTGTTGTGCATCCAAAATACATATTCAATAGTTCTTTCTCCTTTGACTCCTCTGATGATTGTTTTTGTCTTGCAGTATTGCCAGATTTTCTTCTCCATTCACATTTAGGTTCCTCAATATCAACAATTCCTATCTCATGGTGTTAAAAAGGGGAACTTCCATGACATATGTATTACTGTAGCACATCATATTTCGCCAGTCACATCATTATCAGTTATAGTTCACCAATATTCTGTTCTCCACCTCTCCTTTCCCATGAAAACCTCTCAAAACTCATACTGCCGTCAAGATTTTTCATAGACGCTAGTAAATGTTCAAGTAACAATTTCTCATCTATTTTGATACTTTGATTAAACGTATAAAAAAACGAATTGATCAATAGCTTTCTGAAACCATCAGGCTTTGATTTGCCCTGAAAGTTTTATTAGCAGGTGTTCTTTCCAGGGACTTTCTTAGAAGCTTAAAAATTAAAAGCCTTAAATTTCAATTAATAACTAAGGAATACTGTAGCGGCGTGTATTAGTAGTCCATTTAAAACCTATTTCAACAGTTTTTCAAACAATAATTCATAAATACCGGTCTCTAACTAGGGCCAATTCAATAGCGCACGAGGGCATTTGGGGTAACAGCACAAGATTGATGATCGGTAGGTAAGTACCTTGCTTCAATTCAGAATAATTGAAGAACACTCGGAATGTTATGAGAGTGCTTGACTTATACTCCCGCAATTTTACCTAAATCCTGTAAAACCTCAGGAGGTACTCAGGCTGGGAGGCATGAAAAGACACAATTCAATAACACTATAATATATGGAGTTACTAGGAAAATTTTGAATGGACAAAAACATTCAAACCCAACTCACTATTGAAACTACGTTACTTTCGAGTCAAGAGATGTCAATGTGACATGAACGCTGAACCGGAACGTTAAAAGACAATTTGCAACGATGTTTAATTCGTTTGCCAACGCACACGGGCTTCACAATATAACCATAGCATACGTAGCTGAGTTGGCATTATGTTATGATCTCGTGAGAGGTTATATAACCTCAAATGCTTGGTAAACAATGCGGTCGAAAATTTTCCTTCTCAAATGAATGACCACGGGCGTGGACCATTTTTACGCATGTTATGAGGGCGTATGTGAACTCCCGTAGAAACGCGCCAAAATAAGAGGAAACGCATGGGCGTCTTTCAAGTTTCCGGGATATAAGACTGATTATACATATAAAACTATTTGATAGTTAAACAATATGGTGAATCTAGGAGATACATTCCCGGATTTTAAAGCCAAGACCACGGTTGGAGATATTCAATTCCATGACTGGCTAGGGAACAAGTAAATATGCATTCAATATAATGTTTTTGTTTTCTCCAATTTTACCAATTAACGCAAGAATTGTCTTCTTTAAGGTGGGGGTTGCTATTCTCACACCCGGCGGATTTTACTCCTGTTTGCACCACGGAACTTGGTCGTGTAGCAAAGCTAATTCCAGAATTTCAAAAGAGGGGTGTGAAAGTTATAGCGCTCTCTTGTGATTCTGTGGAATCACATAAAGGCTGGATCGAGGTAACATAAATTGTAGGCCACGCAATAAATAGAAAGTACAGTTCCAAATACTATGTGATAATATGATAGAGTACATTTTATTTTTTCATGAAATGGGTGTCCTAATCTCCCTCATGATCATCAAACTGAATACAGCTTTGTAAGGATAGCGTTTTGCATTCTTACACGTGGGCTCGCTATAAGTTTATAAGGTTTCATTGAATTACATCGTCCAGTGACCTTTGTTACATGCCGTGCTAAATGCCCATAATTTAATTTGCTCATATCATTTATTCAGATTTATTCTTCAAGCTCATAATTGTAAGTATGTGGAAATGCTCTAAAGCAATACAAAACCCTTCTGCGTTTCGTGAATAACATCAGCATGAGATAATAACTGCAAGTCTAAAGTGTATGATATTGTCATACCGGACAACGGCGAAATCGTAGGGGATCGTGAAGGTATCCTGGGATTGGCCTTTTTGTCTTAAGAAGTTTATAAAAAATACATGTTTATTAAAAAATATATATCCGTAAACTTTATGTTAGTTTTGATTTTATCTGAGAATTTTCTCTATGAAGAAAGAAACTCCTTGCTCTATGTTTTTTTAATAAAACTCACCTCTTCCACTTTTTCCTTCTCATTCACATTTCCGCGAATTGTGTCAACTCTCATATCTTTGATGTTTCGTTTTTAATTTCTTTGTCAATTTTCCCTTCGTCAGCTTCATTCCTTTGGTACTGTTGGGCATGAACGAAAGATCAACAATGCAGCAAATATTGACTTTCCTCCATTCTTACAACTACTTAATGGGATTCTTGGACCTGCCAAAACACATTTCTTAAATATACTACTTATCTCCTTAAATTCTATTGCCAAGAAACCTCTTTCATACTATATATTCCCCTGTCAGGATCACATGCTTTACTTTTACCATTTCTTTATGGTTGCTTCATCGAAATACCCTCATCCAGACTACCATTCAGAAATGCAGTTGTCATTCCTAATTGCCCAGCTTTAAAATTTAGTTTTGTTGCTAGCAAAAATAACAAGCTGATGGTTGAAAACTGACCAAAGTTTTCTTCATGATATATAACCATTTGTTGTACAAATCCTCTTGCCACCAGCTGACGTTTGAATCTCTCCATATACGTACTTGTATAACTCCTCCTTTTAAATACCTATTTGAAATTGACTTATTTCCTCTCAGTTGGCCTCTTCACAAGATCTCGTGTCATTTTATCTTTAGAAAGTCAAACTTTTCATTAATTGTGGCCTACCAATTTTCTTTGTTCTTGTAAGTGTCTCTGTCACCATCTTAGGTTCTTCGTCTTCAGATATTTTCTGTTTTGTAATATTCCAAAGGATCATCCCTTTTACAAAAAATATTGTGTCATTGCTCCTTTAGGATATATTATCTTACACCTTCCCCAACATTTTGATGCTCTACTTTATTTCCATCTTGGCCTTCTTCTCACTGCCCCTGGTCTTTCTCCTGACTTGTCTTCTGTTGTACCTTCTCTCTGCTCCTGGCCTTGCTTCTCATTTTGTTCTTTTAAATCTTGTAATTTATTCTTAGTTTCTTAATTTTTTCCCCACAAATATCACATTTTTTGCCTATCTTAAGAACACAGCAGTGAACAATCTCTGGCCCTAGATTATTCTTAGGATCCAACAAAAATGATCCTATTAATTCCGGGGTTCAGTTTATTTATCACCTCCTTAGGAATGTGTAAGTAAGCTGTGCAGCCAAACATACATGACACAGATGACTTATATCAGCTTTCTTACATGTCCATGCCTAATACAGTGTTTGCCCTAAAACTTCAGTTGTTTTTGTAATGTTTTTCAAATAGATTGCTGTCATAATAGCCTTCCTCTTCACCATAATCCAATTTGACCTGTATCTTTAAGCATTAGTCCTGCTT
This sequence comes from Hetaerina americana, assembly GCF_022747635.1. Classification (NCBI taxonomy): domain Eukaryota; kingdom Metazoa; phylum Arthropoda; class Insecta; order Odonata; family Calopterygidae; genus Hetaerina; species Hetaerina americana. The sequence continues at coordinate 1,068,909 of NW_027287383.1, read as the reverse complement.
TTTTTGTGATTGTTCTGTTGCCCTTTTCAGCCAGCCCATTTTGTTCTGAAGTGTATTGAATCATTGTCTTGTGCCTGATACATTAGACCCTCAATGATTTTCCCAACTCTTTGTTTATGTGCTCATTACCATTGCCACTTCTCAAGATCTTTATACTCGTCTACAAAATCTACATACTCTATCCAGTCTGATTTTGGATTCGCTTTGAAAATCGAAATTTTAGAGAACACCTCATTCAATGCTTTTATGAATAATGCAAAATATGCTGGACTTGTGGGTACATATGCATAAGTATGAACACCATTTCTTGTGGGACTTCTTGCTTCCTTAATGGCAATGCCTTATGCATCACATCTCTCATTCTGAAATTATGTGAAATCAGGAAAACGTATATATATCATCATTTCTGTTTTTAGCAAATTATATCTTGATTATTTAGATTTCCCAAGTGCCTGTTCCGTAGATTACAGCCTTTTTTTTGACAGCAGCTGCAGCTTCCTGATGTGATTTCTCTTGTTGGTCAGTCTAATTCAACCTGAGAAATCCTCCTTCATTCCTACTTTCCTTGAAGTTTTCACCTTTTCTGGGAGTTATCTTTGGCATTGACCTTACTGCCATCTTTAGAGAATTTGGACCTTGGCCCCTTTTCTACAATCATGCTCACTAAAAGGTGAAAGTCTGGAATGTAAACAACATTCTTAATGGTCTTATTGGAATTCTTACTCTAAGCAAGAGTTAACCAAATTTCCTTCATTGCATGGTTTGAGTTTGAAATGGTGACTTCATTGATTTACTGATATCGTAACATTTATTCTGTTAATTGAAGAGGGAAATCAAACATTCAAATGCTATTGGCTGTGTGGAATTGAATTAAGTAAACTTTTGGTTAGAGTTCCAGGCAACAAAAACTAGACCAATCCTGTAAAAAATAATAGTAATAATTTTATTGGTCCAGCGATCAAGTACATGATATAGGACAAGTCAGAAGAGTAGAATAGAAGATGGCGAGCACACTATAACAATATTACACTCCATCATTAATGAAATCCACAACCTTGTAATACATTTTCTGTAGTAACATTGCTTTAATTTTGGATTTAAAAACGGAAAAATTATTGATACCCTTTAACTCATTGGGTAATACATTGTAAAGTTTTAAACCCATTGAGTTTGGACCACACAAAGAACTTGTAGTGCGTACATATGGGATATGAAGGTCATTAGAACTTGTTGTGAAGTGGCTGTGTACAGCACTGTTTTTATAAAATTTGGTTAAATTATTGTGAGTATACAATAACACATATAAAATATATACACAAGGAAAAGGTAACAGGCCCAGCTTTCTAAAAATGGGTTTACAAGGGGCAAGATAATGGGAATTGGTTATTAGCCTCACTGCTCTTTTTGGCATTTTAAAAATTCTGGATGCATGGGGTGATGAACCCCAGAACAAGATACCATATGTTAAGTGGGAATAAAACTGCCCATAATACAAAGTCAACAGCACATCTTGAGATACCGTGGATCTTAAGGATCGAATTAAGAAGCATTTGGCACTTAGCTTCTTAGACAGATTATTAATATGCAATTCCCATGTCAATGAAGCATCGAGGTGTAGCCCAAGAAATTTCACACTACCCACCTGAGGAATTGGCTTTTGGTTAACTTGAACACTAATAGAGTTGCAAAATGATAGCAGACATGGTTTGATTCGTGAAATATTTGTAATGGTAGGTTTTAAAGTTATGGCTAAGTTCAGTATGAAGTGATCATTCTATACCACTCTTTAATTTCACCAAGTGGTTTGAGTAATTCTTTTTTTCTCTTTTCTTTGTCAAATCAGTAAAGAGAGAAGAGTTAAGTCTTTAAAACTAAGTATTATTTTATCATTTGAGATGGATAAAGCACTGAGATGCTAACAGGAAGGCCCAGTTTTAATTCTGGGTGATGCCTCTGGGCATCCTCAGATTCACCCGAGGTGTGTGATTTTTTTTATAGCAGATCTTCCTGGGTAACCATGGGTGGCACAGGGAAAGGAATCAGCCTCTTTGCCCAGATGTGCCATGTCACAGGCTGCTGGGCTTAGTACTATCTCATCTCTACCCTCACTTATCAAACCAACCTTCAGGTTGATTTGATAAGTGAGGGTGCTATACTTTTATTCTTTAAGTTCATCTCCGTGATTTTTTAAATTGATCATGTGTTGTGTGATACTTTGACTCATTCCTGTGATTAATCCTTATACTGGTAATTCCTGTTTATTCATCCATTTCCATCATTTTAATGATCTACCCAGTCAAATTGGTTATATTTCCATTAGCTGCTACCCCATTACACATTACACATGCTAAATGACTCAAAACTCAACTTGAAGAGCCTCCTCTACCTCGCTAACACAGTTAATCACATAGTGATGATACTTAAGTGCAGCTACTGATTTCATGGTGTATGGACAACTTTAAAAATCCATTTTGAAAAGTCAGCTTATTTGATTGGAAAATGTTTTTTTATATTGGCACTCATGTAAACCTTAAGGGAAAAAATATTTTACTGATAAAATCTGTCAAGTTACAAGGAATTAATGATAATTGACAATAATTTAAATGGGTGTGGCTCGTCAGATGACTTTTTAACGATGGAAACTCTTTATCTTCTAGGGGATATTTGGTCCAATTTTTCTCTTGGTATCTTGTTTTTCTTTTATGAATAGAGAATTTTTTACTTGCAAATCATATGTTGCTCATGTTCAGTATCTTGATATTTTTACCCATTTGGATACTATTTATAAAATAAAAGATGTCCATTCATTGCCAATGAGGATGTGAGCATACCCTTTTTGAAAGATTTAATTGATACATGATAATAATAATAATACATTTATTTGTCCGGAGATTTGTTGCATATTCATACATACACAAATATAGGACACGTCAAATATAATTTTCACAATTTCACAATAGAAGAGATACAATATATAAATATATATATATATACATACCAATACACTAGTATAATTACATATCAATTGTTCAAGCCGGAATTGATGCATTGCGACAATTCAAGGTATTCATTTACAGAATAGAACATATTATTTTTTAAAAGGTTAAACAGCTTTTTCTTGAAAACAGGTACTTTTGTTTCATATTTGATTTCATGGGGAAGTTTATTGAATAACCTTAAGCCCATTGCTTTGGGCCCATGGGCAGTATTGTATGTCCTGACAAATGGTTGGTGCAGGTCACTGCAGGTCCTTGTGTAGTGACTATGGTAATTGTGGTTGGACTTGTAATGGGAAATATTACCCTTTGCATGTAAGATGACATTAAATATATATATGCAAGGTACTGGTAATAAACCAAGTCTTTTGAAGAGAGGTTTACATGGTGCATCGCAAGGAGCATTGCTCATAATGCGTATAATCCTCTTTTGGATTTTGAAGATTATGCCCGCATGGGGAGAGGAACCCCAGAAGAGGATACTGAAAGTAACACGAGAATAAAATTCACCATAGTAAATGGATAGAAGGACCTCTAAATTTACAGAATACCTAATATTTCTAATAAGGAAGCATAGGGAGCTTAACTTGCTGCGTAATTTGAAAATATGTTCCTCCCAAGACATGTGCCTTGATGCATGTTAGCAATAGTCTTCATGTAAAAAAACACAGTGGTGTATTTGTATGAGACCAGATAGTGTGCTGTTTTGATTGTTTTTTTACTTGTTTGATGGTTTTTTTTAACTATTAATAATTTGACATCTCATGTATTATATGCATTTCACATTCTTATAGCAAATGTACATGTATGGTTACATCTTGTTGCCTTTCCGATTTGCTATAGATAAATTCTTTAAAAGACTGCAGTCTATTACACTCCCTCCAAATGAGGCCTTTAAATGTGAATGCCACTTATTTTGGGTAAATTCACTTCTTTTCTATGGGCACCTGTGTTTTTTCCAAAAAATGTTATCGAGAGAATACAGACAAGCTTATAAGGAATTTGAATGCAGGTCAAAGGTTCCCTTTGTATCACAATAAACTCATGAAACTCCAGCTGGAGAAGACCTATTGCATTTCTGAGATGGTAATTTTCCATTTTTAATTAGGCTGCTGATCAGATATTTATTGTATGATAAAAAATTAAAAAATGAGTCCTTTACAATCTGCTTAAGGTCAGAGTTGAACACATTTTTGTGAACAATACATGGGTATTAGTTCTGAATAATATACTTTATTCATTCTCTATGTATTTTGTGATGAATACTAATGTCATTAAAAATCCTGATGTTGTATTATATTACCCCAACCAATTCTCATTTTTTTCTGTAGGACATAAAGATATATGCAAGACATGGAGGAGAGGGTTTTCCATATCCCATTGTGGCTGATGAAAGTCGTGAACTAGCAGTGCAGCTTGGCATGCTAGATCCTGCTGAGAAGGATAAGGATGGTCTCCCTCTTACATGCCGGGCTGTTTTCCTGATCGATCCTAGCAAACGCCTTCGGTTTTCCATTCTCTATCCAGCAACAACTGGACGCAACTTTGAGTAATACAACTTTCATGATTTTTAGCTGTAAGCCAACTGTACTTGTATTCTACAATATTGATTGCATTATGTTGAGAAGTAGCTTTTGATATCCCAAAAATTGCAAAAGAAACTAAAGGGAATAGTAAATACGGAAAGGACCAGGAAACTATGGATTACAGATGAGATGATTGTAAAGCTAGATGAGAGAAGGAAATGGAAGAAAATAAACACAGGGTTAGATGAGAGGAAGTATAAAAAGTTAAATAATATACTTAGATACGGAAGAAATAGGGAAAAAGAAGTGTGGTGGAAAACGCAGTGCGTGGATATGAAAAGTTTACGGAGAATTGGTGTGCTGTCAGGAAGTAAGAAGAGAAATCTTGCAGACAACCAAAGAAAATCAGGAAAAATATTATCTGAACCAGGGAAACTTTATGAGAGATGGAAGATATGTATAGGAAGTATGTATGGTAAAGACATTAGGCCAGCAGGGTTAGACATGGAAAGAATATGATGTAGATGAGGATAGCTTAGGTCTAAGCTTACTCGATGGCAAGATAGAAAGGGAATTGAAATCAAGGTCGTAGGGGTACACAACATCCTCACAGAACTACTTAAAGGCTTAGGAGAACATGGGTGGTAGAGTTTTAATGGACAATTTCGTAGAATTTATGAGTGACGAAATAGGCTAAAAGCTAAATTCTTCAGTTCAGTTTTAATTGTTATCGCAAGAAAGGGAAAAGCAAACATATGTGAAGGCTACAAAACAATTAGTTTGAATTTGCATGCAGCTGAGGTGGTTCTTAGGATCATCAATAATAAAATGAAGAACAGGGCAAATGAATACTTGGAGGATGATCAATTTGGTCTTTGGAAGTGGAGAGGCACACGTGATGCCATAGCAGTAATGAGGTCATTAATATAGAGAAACATAGAGTGATCAGGATGTATTATCTCATAGATTTTGAGAAAGTGTTTGATAAAGTGAATTGGGAAAAATTAATGAATGTATTATCAAAAATAGGAGTAGGTTGGTGAGATAGGAGACATCCAGAATCTGAACATGTCACAGATTGTACTCTCACTTCACTCGGGTGCAAGTGGGAAATTTGGATATCTTGCAAAAAAAATTGGGATTTCTTGCATGTGACAGGCATTTAAAAAAAATTTTTTCAGAATTATACTTCGTGCATTGATTTTTATTTCATGTAACTTTAAAAAACTCATACGTATGATTATTTTACAAAAATTAAGCTTTGTGCTAAATTTTAAGTGTTCAGCAAAAAAGAGAGACAAAGGAACTTTGTGAAAATAATTATGTAAATGTAAATTACTTTGAATTTGTGCATTTTCTTTTAGTGAAATACTGCGAGCTGTAGATTCAGTTCAACTAACTGAGAAAAATAAAGTTGCTACTCCTGCTGATTGGAAGGTAAGGCTCATAGATTGAATTTTTTTTCAAAATTATTATTAGTAATGACTTGTTTTGGTGCAAAAATTATTGTACATGGTTGAATTCAGAGTGTTACACAAATAATTATGTATAAAAGAGGTGTCATTGTGAAAAGTTAAAAGCCTATATGGAACTCCGCTTATGTATAGGATGTGCTTGTACGTACCATTCTATGTACGACCATCAGATACATTGTTTTCTTCATTAAATGAACATAAACTTCTACAAACTTGAGCCAGAATCCATCGAATACATGCCCTCCCCCTCCCCTAGCCCACTAATAGGTTGCATCACCAGTACTCTACTTACCTCCTCTCCCTCACTCCCCCTACCTTCCTTCCCTCTTGGAGCCAGACTATATAAGTTGAAAAAATGTATGTTACCTGATGATGATGCGCAGCATTGAAACCATGGTCGTGAAATGTTAAATCTTTATTGTGGAAGTGTAAAGTTTCTTCTTACCCTCATTGGTGAATTTTCATTGAAAGCTGATTTGAATTTTTCTGTAGTCTGACATAATGTCTTAATACATGTATAGCATATAGACATATAATTTTGAACTAATCTGCAGGTACTCTAAACCTATGAGTTACCCAGCTCAGGTTGTTTTAATTTAATTTGTATACATTCCGAATTCATTCTTTTGTTCCTTGGGTTCTAATGAAGGACATGGTTAGAAGTTTTGACTACAAACTGGTGGGTCTAGGTTCAATTTCTGTTAAATTTGGACACCCCATACTCCATTCTAACTTTTGGTGATTTTTTTAGTAATAGATCTTCCTGGGAAACTGCAGTTGACACAGCTAGAGGAACTAGCCTTCCTTTCCTGATTGTTGACTTTCATATGCCATAGGGTTTAGTTCTAGCTGAGCTCTACCTTTTCTTATCAAACTACGTAACCTCCAGGCTGTGGTGTTGCCTTCTGATTGTACCTTTTACTAGTCATTACATAAATTCATGCTGAGTCACTCGAACTGAAAAATGACTGAGATATGTGTGTGTGTATTTTTGCCAAATTTAGTAATATATGATAAAATGATTTTCCAGAAGATTCTTGCTTTATTTAACTTTTCAGCCCCCTCATATTTTGCTTCCTTATCAATGATGACCTTCAAATATTTATTTCAGAATGGAGATGACTGCATGGTTCTTCCAGGACTGAGTAAAGAGGAAGCCACAAAACTGTTTCCAAAAGGTTTTACTCAAATAGACCTTCCATCTGGAAAACCTTATCTTCGGCTCACACCTCAACCTTAAGTGATTGATATTTTGTGGTTGGTATTTTCAAGGCTGCCTCCAAATCTTTTCAGAAATTACAAAAAGTCTGAAAATAATGGTCGGTTAGTATTTGATTAAACCCCAGCAATGTCTACTTGGAAGGATGAACCTTGTTAGTCTATTTTTTTTATTTTAGAAAATTTTCAAATATCTCCTTAGTTCCAAATATTTCATATTTCAATCTGTTCCTTCAGCGGGCAAGTTTGTTCTTTGTACTGCACAAGATAGAATGTGTTTGAGTGGTTTGTATGTTTTGAAATGATATTTCAATGGTTAATGATTGCCCTGCAACAGTTGTATCTCAGGGCTTTTAAACTCAACTTTTTAAAGACATCCTGAGTTGCAAGTAATATTGAATGTCAATTTTCTGTTGAAAGTGTGCTTTCGCCTTTTTGGCTGTTAATTGTGACAAGTCTATTGTATTTTCTGTAGAGTATTAATTAAACTTTGAAATTTATTTTCTTCAGAATCTCTTATTTCTCATATTTAAACTTTACCTTTACCAAAATATGATATGCTACTGAGTCATATTTCCTGAAAAATAACATGAACATGAGCGTCCTGGTTATGGTTTGAATCATTGACCTGAAATTTTACTGGTGTAAGTTTTTTGGAAGATATTTAAAGTGCATAAAATGTGCATTATTGAAATGTAAGACAATTCCGTTGTAATACAAGCAAGCAGATATGTTTTAATATTATGGTACCTTATTGTTACTGTGATATCTATCTCAAGCAACCACCAGTGGGGCAAAAATAATTCTAGTCATATAAAGGAGGTGGCTGGAGAATAGTTAGTTCTTTTGGGGGGAAGCAGAACAGCTTTGTGGATAGGGCATAATGGAATTACCTTCTTACATGAAGTCATCACAATATTTTAACTTTGAAAAATGCATAACATCTATTTTAATGTTAGAGAAAGAGTATCTATGCATCCAACACCAGATAGGTAGTGATTGCAGGTGCCCTCCCCAACCTTTTTCAAGTCTGACACCATGTATACTGCAGAAAACTATGGATTTCAACATAAATATTGCTGTGGGAGGTTGCTTAGATGTGTTGGTCAAATCAGCTTCAAGAATAGCTATAATGTCTCTTTACATCACTATTTAGTACTGATTGTAGGTGATAAAATTTAGGAACTGGAAATTGTCACAATAACATTTTATTCCCAACCCACAGGTTCTAATGTTTTTCCTGAGTTCTGCACTTCATAAACAGCTCTCCTGTATTCCTTTCTACACTCATCAACCCCTGCCACACACCATGCCTTACTCTCACTTGCCAATTGATCCTTTCCCCTTCAAAGTCTCTTCTATCCCATGCAAATCACTCAATACATTCCTCCTATGATGCTTTCCTTTCACTATCTAAAATGGATATTAATCTATAATTTATTGAGCTGAAAACTTACAATTCAACTTTAATCCCAAACTAGTTCTTTTGCTTAAGTTACTTTTTACAAACTAGTTCTTTTGCTTAAACTCATACTGTGCCTACGTACTATACACACATAAAATACCATGTAATTCTAACTTATATATGTAATTAGGTAATCATGTATTTATTAATAAAATTGACCTTCTAGGAATTTTAAATTTAATGTAGTAAAGAAAAGCTCCTAAAAATTATTATAAACATTGACATGTTTTTGTATGAAGAAACTCTTTGTCAGTAACCGTGCAGGAAAAATGAGATAATTTGAATCTTATGAGAGAATGTGAAAATATTATTATGTGAAATTTCTGTGGTTTTTGTTGGTATATTTTATATATTGACTTAATATGAACATAGAGGGTGGTAAGTCATAGTGGTCCAGTCACCCTTTCATTCTCATTTGCCCAATGCTTGTGTGTTATTTTTTCCAGTAGAAATTGAGTGACCAAATTGAAACATGATGATAGCAATCCTCCTCTGAGAGGATTATTTGGAGGAAAGTTATATTTTCAAGTTATTCTAGGGTAAGCAAGGTTTTTTCCATTTATTTTTGTGAAGCTTTGAAACCAGCTCTGATAAAAAGACAAGCATCTGAATCTAATGTCCAAAGTGAATTGCATTTTTCATGTGTTTTTCTGACTACAAATTAAATATGTTCCCTCTCCTGAATGTATGTCTAAGATAAATATGAGTGAACTGGTACCTCCCAGAATCGCTGATCATTATCCACATCAACCTCCATGTGTTGCTGTTTTTAAACAAGAAATTAGTTATGATTAAACCATTTCTCTTGCAAAAGTCGCCCTTATATATATTGCTGAGACAATTGTACAGACAGGCCGGTGGAATGGCATTTCTAATTTTCTTTATACTTAAAAGATTTTTACGATTTTTACTTAAATCGCCCTTATATATATATATATATATATATATATATATATATATATATATATATATATATATATATATATATATACTCATATATACAGAAACATATATAAGGAAAAGGGATAGGAACACGTATAAAGGACGAACACAGTAGAGGTGGGGAAGGCGGAATCGAACGGATCACAAGAGTAAAAATATTTCCTCAACCGGGACTCGAACACCGGATCTTTCCACTTGCCGGGCGGATGCTCTTAACCACTTGAACTATCGAGGATACGTAATTTACCCTGAGATCCGTGGGTCTTATATGTCGCCAAGCGCCCCGATTCTTTAGCCAAGAGATGGCGTCAGGGGGCTGTTTCACCCACCAAAGGAGAAATAGACAATACACAAGAGGAAAGGATGGTGGTTAGAATTCATACAACATCATACAGGAAAAGAACAGTGCGTATCGTGGCACGCATAGCCAGAAGAAAGAGATGAGCCACATTGGCCAAATACACATTCAAACACGAAATCCCGCCAAACGGCGAATAAATACTCATATATACAGAAACATATATAAGGAAAAGGGATAGGAACACGTATAAAGGACGAACACAGTAGAGGTGGGGAAGGCGGAATCGAACGGATCACAAGAGTAAAAATATTTCCTCAACCGGGACTCGAACACCGGATCTTTCCACTTGCCGGGCGGATGCTCTTAACCACTTGAGCTATCGAGGAAACGTAATTTACCCTGAGATCCGTGGGTCTAATATGTCGCCAAGCGCCCCGATTCTTTAGCCAAGAGATGGCGTCAGGGGACTGTTTCACCCAACAAAGGAGAAATAGACAATACACAAGAGGAAAGGACAGTGGTTCAGAATTCATACAACATCATACAGGAAAGGAACAGTGCGTTTCGTGGCACGCATAGCCAGAAGAAAGAGATGAGCCACATTACGTAGGGTAAATTACGTATCCTCGATAGCTCAAGTGGTTAAGAGCATCCGCCCGGCAAGTGGAAAGATCCGGTGTTCGAGTCCCGGTTGAGGAAATATTTTTACTCTTGTGATCCGTTCGATTCCGCCTTCCCCACCTCTACTGTGTTCGTCCTTTATACGTGTTCCTATCCCTTTTCCTTATATATGTTTCTGTATATATGAGTATTTATTCGCCGTTTGGCGGGATTTCGTGTTTGAATGTGTATATATATATATATATATATATATATATATATATATATATATATATATATATATATATATATATATACACACACACACACACACACACGAGGGTCATCCGGAAAGTAGTACCCGTTCGTGAAATAAAGACACAAAAGTAAATATTAACAAACATAAAAAATTTTATTTGAAAGAGGATACTTTAAACTACTTCTCAACATAATCTCCAAGCAAATTAAGGCATTTGTCATAACGTGTGACAAGTTTCTGTATTCCTGCTGCATAGTCCTTCGCCGCCAGCTCATTGAGATACGCGAGGGACCCATCTTGCACAAATTTTTGCATAATGCAGATGGTGTTTAACAATTTCATGAACAATTGTTCGAGAAACATTGGGAAAATGCTCACAGATGTCATCAATTGTGACGCGCCGATCGTAGTAGGAGTAGTTTTAGGGGTTTGTAGGGTGCGTCGACAGCTATGGTCATTTTGCACCACTGTCATAACGTAAAACTTATGTTCCTTTTAAACTAGGAATAAGTAAACAAATAAATACGAATAAATATATAAATAAATAAAATAAACAAAAAAAAAAAGGAAAATGCTAAAATCAAAAGCATTAAAATTATGAGCTCCAAAGCTAAAGCTGCCCCATTAAACCGGTTGACCTTAAAAAACTTAAGACTCGGTTAATAGACCCAGAGTCATCCCCTAAAATATTTTTTAAGTCTCCCCTTATCTTCAACATGTCTCTGGCCCTTTGGTATGTTGTGCATTCCGTCAGGATATGTTTTATCGTCAGGGGTTGGAAACACTCATTGCAGCGGGGCTGTTCTTTTACCTCCGCAAAGAGGTACGAATGAGTGAGGGCAGAGTGTCCTATTCTCAGGCGCGTAATCATGACCTCTTCCCTCCGAATTTTCCGGATGGAAGAGGACCATGGTGAAACGACCGGTTTTATTGCCCTGAGTTTATTATTTTGCAGAGACTGCCAAGTCTCCTTCCACTGATGCAGGACCGAGTTCCGCAAGGCAGCCTTTACGTCCTCCATTGGAACCAAGGTGGAGTCGGTCTCGGGTTTTCGAAGGGCATCCTTCGCTGCCTGGTCAGCTTTTTCGTTACCTCTTATGCCGACGTGACCAGGAGTCCATATAAAGGAGACCCTGTTCCCCTTTCTCTGAAGGGACAACAGGGTATAATGGATCTCCTGGACTATCGGGTGCACAGGTGCAAACACCGATATAGATTTTAGGGCGCTCAACGAGTCTGTGCAGATGAGGAAAGAGCCATTGCTTTCTTTTATTTCTCCTAGGGCCGTCCTTATGGCTGACAGCTCGGCTGTGAAAATGCTGCAAGAAGTGTGCAGTTTTTTCCTCACGACTCCATGGTAGTGGGACACGACCGCATAGGCACATGCAGATTCTGACTTTGACCCGTCGGTGTAGACTGGGACAAAGTCAGAAAGTGAGCCGAGGACGGCACTGAAGAGCTGCTGGTATTCGGAATCGGTCGTCTTGGCTTTGCGGCGTGCACTGGCAATGAGTTTAATATCCGGCATTGGCGTTAACCAAGGCGGGTACTTAGCATAGGAGACGGGGCATACTTGAGGAAATGTAAAATTTACCGCGTTAATAAAATCATTAAAACGAACGGCAAAGGGCCTAGTTGCCCTTCTCCGCCTGTTAAATAAGTCTAAAAACCGTTGGTTAAAAACTATGTTAAAACAAGGGTGGATTGTCTCTGATAAAATTTTACAGGCATAGTTGCCCATTAAAATCATCCTGCGGGTTTCCAACGGAGGCTCCCCTGCGTCTGCAAGTAAGCTTGGGACTGGGCTTGTTCTAAATGCCCCGGTGGCCAACCGTATCCCAGCATTGTGGACACATGTAAGTGGTCTCAAGTAAGACTCTCGTCCTGAGGAATACACTATGGAACCATAGTCCAGTTTGGATCGCACCAAGCCTCTGTACAATAAAAGCATGCTGGTGCGGTCTGCTCCCCAAGTGGAGTGAGTTAAAAACTTTAAAACGTTGAGGGTTTGGCGACACCTCTCACGTAACACGCGGATATGCTCCCGCCAGTTCAGCTTTTGGTCCAGGATCATGCCGAGAAAGCGGACGGACTCCACAAATGGAAGAATCCTACCCAACAGGGTTAGGGTCGGGGTAACGTGGTAACCGCGAAGACGGTGAAAGTGCACGCATTTCGTTTTCTCCATGGAGAAACGAAATCCGTTCTTTCGCGACCACTCTCCCAGTTTGTTTAGAGTCACCTGGGCTTGCCTGGAAGCGTTTGGCAGTCGTGTCGACCGGCAAAATATGGCTAGGTCGTCCACATAGAGCGATGCCATCACCGGGGAATTGATGCATTCCACCACGTCGTTGATGGCGATGGCAAATAACGTCACGCTCAGTACTGAACCCTGGGGTACCCCGTTCTCCTGTGTAAAAGATCGGGAAAAGTGCTTCCCAGTCCTTACTTTAAAAAGGCGGTTGGTTAAAAAATTTCTGATAAATAGGGCCATGTTGCCTCTAAATCCCCACTTGTGGAGCGTGTTGAGGATTCTCCATCGCCACACACTATCATAGGCCTTCTCCAGGTCGAAGAAGACTGCTATGACGTGTTGACGTTGGAGAAAGGCTTCCTGGATGAAGTTCTCAGTGCGAACCAGATGGTCTGTCGTGGACCTGCCACGCCGAAAGCCGCACTGAGCGTCGGAGAGCAGGTGTCGACTCTCCAAGCACCACATGAGACGTCGGTTTACCATCCGTTCCATCACCTTGCACAGGCAGCTGGTGAGAGATATGGGACGGTAGTTGTTCGGGTCATTTTTGTCCTTGCCCTGTTTTGGGATTGGTATCACGATGGACTCTCGCCAGGCATTTGGAAAACTGCCCTCGTTCCAGAGTTGGTTGAGGGTGTTTAGGACCTCCCCAATCGCGGTTTCCGGAATGTTCCGGAGAAATGCGTTGTGGATTTCGTCCGCCCCTGGCGAGGTGTAATGGGAGTCTTCGATGGCGGATTTAAGCTCCCAGGACGTGAAAGGCTCATTGTAATATTCGCTTGTAGGACCTGCACCAAAATTGAGAGGGACTCTCTCGCATCGCCTCTTCCGGTTCGCAAAGCCCGCGGCATAGCCCTCGTCACTGCTATTGGCCGCGAACTGACTGGCAAATATGTTGCTTATTTCGGCAGGTGAATTAACCACCCGGCCAGCAACAAGCAATGGCGAGATGACAAATGAGCCCTTGGACCCGGAGATTTTCTTGACTTTGTCCCATACCTGACCAAGTGGCGTGCGATGGTTGATGGTAGAGACGTATTCTATCCAGGAAGCCCTCTTGGCCTCCTTCACGGCCCTTCGAGCTCGCGCTCTCAGGCGGCGGTACGATGCCAGATTAGTTGCCGTGGGATATTTTCTAAAAATATTCAATGCTTTTTTCCTCGCCCGAATCGCCCGGTCGCATTCCCCGTTCCACCAAGGGACAGGAGCTCGATTTATATTCCCGGACGTACGAGGGATACTTTTGGTAGCTGCCGCCAACAGCGTTGAACTTAGTTTATCGACGTTGTGCAACGCGTCGAAACTTGCGTCGTGTTTATATGTAAACGTACGCTTGAAAAGTGGCCAGTCCGCACGGTTAATACGCCACTTTTCCGGAGGTTTTGAAATGGTGGGCGAAGAGTCTTCTTTAACGAGTAGAAGAGGAAAATGGTCACTCCCACAGAGATCGTTGTGGGTGGACATTTTCAGCTTTGGGGCTAGACTTCTCGAGCATAGACAAAGATCTATTGCTGAGAATTCCCCATTGAAGCTGTTAAAACGGGTTTTTTCGCCGCTATTTAATAAAAACAGGTTAAAATCCTCAATAAAGTTGGATAAAATTCGACCTCTCCTATTACTTTGGGTTTCTGGCCCTCCCCAGAGAGGATCATGGGCATTAAAATCTCCCATCAAAATGAACGGCTGAGGAAGCTGGTGGACAAGGGCTTCAAGGTTCAGGCGAGTCACCGGTGCACCCTCTGGCAGATACACGTTGCATAACGTCATCCTCTCAGGGGTGTGCACCGTGACAGCGACGGCCTGGAATGGAGAGTTCAGTTGGACTCGCGAGGTGTAAAGGGCCCCACGGGCCGCAACCGCTACTCCCCCTTGGGCTCGTTGGCCACTTAGGTCATCCATTCTAAAAACAGTGAACCCCTTCAGAATACCCTTATCTTCAGCCTTAAAATGGGTCTCTTGGAGACAAATACAAGAGGGTTTAAAATCTTGGATTAAAATGGCCAGCTCCTCCTTGTGCCGATAAAAACCATTGCAGTTCCACTGCAGAATGGAACACATTTAAAATGTTAAATTAAAATAAATAAATAAATAAAAAAATAAATAAATATATAAATAAATAAGTTGACTAAAAAGGGAGATGACCAACTCTATTGAGGTTATCGCTTGAAGCGATGTTTCCTCTTCCACTCGTTTGCGAAGACCTCTGTATCAGAGATACTCTGGTCCTCTTCAATTACCTCCGGCTTCTTTGGCTTCACTGGAGGCGGCGGGGAAGGTGTATTCTCACGCCCTTTTGGCGTGTTCCCCTTGGTGGTTTTTAGTGGGCTCTTCTTTGAAGGGCCCACAGGAGTAGGTGGCTCCTTGTCCACCTTACTCTTTCCGTCCTTCACCCTTTTGGGTTTAGGCACTTGCGTGTTTTCCATTGGGGATTCTTTCGGTATCTCCGTCTGCGTGGCGATGGTACACTTTACACATGGCGTGGTTGCAACGGAAGCAAAGGACCGGGAGAAAGTTGGGGCGATTAGCGCCCTGTATTTTCTCCTCGCTTCCGCATATGGGATTTTTTCCAGTGTTTTTATCTCCATGACTTTCCTCTCTTCTTTCATCTTCGGGCAATCACGAGAGTACACTGGGTGTGTACCCTCGCAATTGACACAAAGAGGTTCCGAAGAGCACTCTTTATCCTCGTGCGCGTCTTTGCCACAGCGCGGGCAGGTGGCCTTGCCCTCGCAGCGCGACGCGACATGGCCGAACCGTTGGCATTTGAAACAACGCACGGGATTTGGGATGAATGGCCTCACTGGTACCGATTCATAGCCCACAAACACCTTGTCGGGTAGTCTATCACGCGCAAACGTCAAGATCACGGAGGTGCTGTTTACGTTTTCTCCGTTGCGCCTTGTGGTGAGTCGACGACAATCAGTCACTCCCTGAGAGAACATTTCTCTCTTGATTTCTTCGATGTCCACGTATAGGAGGTCGTAGTGACTGATGACTCCCCGACAGGTGTTAAGAGTGCGGTGCACCTCCACCTTAATCGGAATGTCATGGAGCATTCCCATGGCAAGCAGTTTTTCACTTTGTGTATCGTTCAGGGTCTCTATAAGAAGTGTACCATCCCGGAGCTTCTTCACGCTCTTTGGGTCCCCAGGCACAATCTGTGACAACACTCTGCGAATTAAGAAAGGAGAAACCTTTTTCAAGGTTTCACCTTCCTTTATGCACGACATAATTAAATAGCGCTTACATGCGCCAATACACTTTTCTCCCCCGCCGGTGTCCGGACGGGATCTTTTTAGTGGTGGAAAGGGTTTTTCCTCCATAATAGTAAATGATTCGTCCCTCGGCCTCCCCACCCACCACGGAGCCACACATTTGGGACGCCACTCCGCCAAACCGGAGCGGTCGCCAGGGCTAACTCGAGGGATATAGCGCTTCTGGAGTGGTTGTCTGTTTCGGGGTGGATCTTCGGTGCAAGGGCCCACCAAAACCCTTACATCTCCGACCTCCCTACGCAGACCCCCACAACCTTGGCACTCGCCACCGGAGCGAAAACGCGACGGAAGCCGATTGACCGGGAGTGGCTAGCTCCCGGCCTCCCGTTTACACGAAATCCGGGGCCGAAGAGGGGTATCACTCCCCGGTCCATACAGGGCATCCGACACCCTGCTGGGAACCAGAGAGATCACCCTCCAGGATCCCCTTCTCTCCCTTACGGGTCTCCAGGCACGGCAAACACCTGGGCGGATCGCAGGCCAGATGGTATGGCCGCTCACAGACAGTGGATCCACAGCACTGTCCGGACGCATCCCTTGCTGGCTTGGGGTTTGTTTTCGGGGTTTTCTCCCCGCCCTTTTAGTCGCCTCTTACGACAAGCAGGGATGCTGCGGGAGTATTCTCTATCCCCCTACCCGCGGGGGGGGCGCCGATCGTTCCTCACGAATTCGTCAACTGAGCTCACCAGTTGGTCTGTAATGACAGACGGTCTCCCCGAACGCTCATCGTCGTGTGTGTTCCCCCTCCCCATGTTGAAGTTGCGACACCACCGCCGAACAGACGACTCGTCCATTACATTGTCTCCATACACCTCCTTTAATTGGCGATGAATATCACATGGGCGAACGTTTCTTGCATTGAGGAATTTAATCACTGCCCTCACTTCACAACTGGCGGCGTTCTCAATTTTTTTAAACATTGTAAACAATCACAGAAACAACACAGGCAATGCTAGCGTCACGCAACTTGGCTCAGAGAAGGCAGACAAGCCACTGAAGCTATCTGACCTCGTCCAGCGGCTACTCGCGTCGTCAGCACTTCATGCGGCACGAACGGGTACTACTTTCCGGATGACCCTCGTGTGTATGTATATATATATATATATGTATATATATATGTATATATATATATATATATACATATATATATGTATATATATACATATATATATATACATATATACTATATATATATATATAGTAATATATATATATACATATATATATACATATATGTATATATATATATATATATATATATATATATATATATATATATATACAGAGGTAAACCTGTCCTTCCAGCAGGCTTCCATGTGAGCTAGTAAATTCCTAAACAACAGTACATTTGTAACAGATCCTCCTGAAAAAGGTCAGACTGACCAAAGTAGTGAGATATTCACTTACTTTCGAAGTATTGAATACTTTTATCATACACCTTTTAGACTAGATAAGAAATATATACAAGAATTTACTTTTTGTATTTGAATTGGCAAGATAAAAAATATTATTTAAGGCATTCATATGACTCTTTCTTGTATAAATGTGTTTGTTTACAATTACCTACCTCAACAGTGATTTTTATGTCATGCCATCACTTACGAGGTCTATCCAATAAATGCACAAACTGGTGCAATCTGCCGGCCATTATGCAGGCTATAGCGGCACTAGTTGCCAGAGACCCAATGAGCCATCTGTGCTTGGCGGATAGTCCAGCGTCATGCGTGTGGTGCCTGTTCTGTTAGTTTCTGTTGTCTTTGTTTTTACTGTTTTTCGAAAATGGAAAATGACAAAACCACGGGGCAGCGAGTCAACATCATGTTTGGTGAAGTGCGGTAAAAGACGACAATGACTTACTAAAATTTTGACAGCTGTTTACGGTGATAATGCTCTGAAGAAAACATCTGTTTTAAAGTGGATTCAATCAAACCAAAAATCAAGAAAGAGCCGATCAAAGTCATGCTCCTGGTTTTCTTTGATGTTGAAGGTGCTGTTCATCATGAATTTCTTCCTGAAGAAGAAACAGTAAATGCTGAGTTCCACCTTACAGTTCTCAAGTGTTTGAGAGATCATGTGCGACCAAATTTGACACAAGGCAATGATGGATCCTTCACCATGACAATGCACCTGCACATTCAGCATTGATTGTTCACCAGTTTCTGGCAAAAAATTAAATCACCATCCTAGATCATCTTCCTTATTTGCCAGATCGTGCCCCCTGCAAATTTTTCCTATTCCCAAAATGGAAAAATGTGATGAGGGGACATCACTGGGAAGATGTGGACACAAAGAGAAAGCTAAAAAGCCTAACTGCCAAGGACTTTAAAGGATGCTTGAAAGAATGGAAAAGAGGATGGGATAAGTGCATAGCAGGGAATGGAGAGTACTTTGAGGGGGACAAAATCGATGTAGACTAAATTTTTGTCACTTCCAAGTCATTTTAAAATATGTTGGAGCCCCCTGTTGGTACCCTGGTAAGGTGCTATAGAATTGAATCATTCCTTCGATAGAATTCTCTCCCACTTATTACATAAAGAAGAATAACCAAAGCAGGAGATAATTGTTGCTGTTAGGGTTACTCGAAATGGATTTTGAAGCGATGAGTTTCCGAGCTGAAATAAAATTGGTCTAGAGTAGTACTGTTGGTGCCTACCTATCAAAATGAGGAAGATATAATTATAGAAAATTTTTTATGTAGCAAATAGCTATACTTTGAAAATGAAAAACCACAATATTTGGCATATTGCTAAAAAAAATAATGATTAAATGCCCTATGCTTTTATCCATGAACCTGAGAATTAAACTCCCTCATATCTGTGTACCTGTATAATTTAATCTCAGCTCCCTAGGTGAGTACGTTGTACTCACCTAGGGAGATGTGAATAATTTAGGAAGGGCTTTGCAACCATATTCGAACTTCCCTCCTACAGTTTCGTTGCGATGAGCGATACTAGTGACACCTATGATTGCATTGTTTTCTAATTAACTAGCATTTGGCAAAGCGATATTGGTTGAGAGACCGACGATGGCTCCTGTGGATAGCTCGCCGGGCAAGGGTGACGGAGCAAATTATGAATTAATTTGTTCTCTTAAGGCAAATGGCTTAATACCTGTCCATAAATATAGGTCACGAACTACTGGACTGACTGTAGCAATCGCTGAAGTTGAAGGGCCTTTGGTAAACGGTTACTTTTGTTTACGTAAGTGCCCGACAAGGTTTTGTTACTTTTCAATAAGCGTCTTCTATTTTATAGTTTTAAATCTCTGTAAATCATATACGTAGACTTTATGCAAGATTAATGCTTTAAATTGAACGAGTTGCTTCAAGGTTCGGTAATGTAAAAACACTCATTTTGATTAATTAGCAACGGAGACATATGATGATGACGGACTTCCCCATACTTTGGAGCATCTTATATTTCTTGGAAGTGAAAAGTACCCGTACAAGGGTACCTTAGATTTGTTAGCGAACAGATGCCTCGGGTCCGGAACAAATGCATGGACAGGTAATGATAAAGCCTTAAACCCGCATTCACCCCATTCTGATTTGCTTTTAGCAATATATTGAAGGATTTTATCTTCTGACCCTAGATACCGATCATACCTGTTACATGATGACAACGGCTGGCAGCGATGGTTTCCTGAGTCTCATGCGTATATATTTGGACCACATTTTGTACCCAACATTAACAGTGAGTTGTTGTTGAATGGTACTCATTCCTTTTCCCCGGAGTTTTGTTCACCGCACAATTAAGTGTCAAATTTAATTTACAGCCATTATTTCCCTCGTAATTTTCGTCTAAATTTAAACGATTGAGTAATTTTTGAGAGTTGTGACAAGTCTTCGTTTTTTCAATTTCTATCATGCAAGAGAAAGATCGATTTGTAGATTATGATGCGTGAAATGATGCTCGGCGCAGAAGGAACTAGGTAGGCTAGCTGGATGTTTTACAAATTTAATTAAACTTAGAACTACGTCCTTTTGAGTGGTGATATGATATTAGGCCCATGTCTTTCTCTAGCTAGTTGCATACGCTGATATATGGCTGTTGATAGATTGTAGTTGACCAGCAGATTAGTTGCACATACACGAGTAGTCTGATTATAAGAAAAATTACTTAATATACCTCTATTAATAATGCATGATACGATTGTATCGCCCATAAAAAATATTTGATTTGATTGTAATGAAAATTATGAAAAACACCTCTTGATTGAATTAAAACTGTATAAAATAACTTGGCATCATTCAAGTTCTGATAAAACTCCATTGTAGAGCCTGTGTATCCATGCGAACAAAATGGTAACTGAAACCAAATTTTGAGCCTTGGGATTTTTTAGCAGAAGTTTGTTCCTTGGATTTATTTAATGATACACCATTCAAACTTTTTCACTGTTCTTCTGACCGTCCTCGTGTGCGTTATGCTCACATAAGATGTGTACTTGAATGCAGGAGAATTATTTTGAAACCCTGATTATGAAGCAAAAGGGATACTCTAGACAGAGTTGAAGTCACTTTGCTAAATGGCTGTTCTTCTAAGAAAAAAATCTGTGATAAAGAAAAAACCTTAAGTTTGCCAAAATGTTTAACCTGATGCCCCTTACTTATCAATGAAAAATTGCTGTTGTGGTATTTAAAAAAAAGAAAAATATCTCGTGATTCATGATGCTACTAAACTGGCTGAATATATAAATATTTTTGTTCCAGTAAGAAAATTTGGAAGCATGCGACTTTCCAAGAATATTTTTGTGAATACAGCCCTCCAAATACTGCCCTATCCTAGGATCACTCAGAAAGACTACTGTCATGCTGGCTCATCTGCATAAAGCTCACATTATGATTCACTGTTAACTTACCAATAAAATTATCTGTACAGCTATTATGATAGTTTTTTCACTTTGCAGTACACAAAAATGAAGGGTATAGGATTAGAAGGGTATATTTTCTTATGAACAGTTTCTGTGAGAGGAAGGTTAATGCTTGTGTGCCTTTGTTTAAAATGATCCCAGACATGTGCTCTTGCCAGCTTCAAAACGTGCCCTTAAGCTATGCCAAGGTACATCATATTGGTGGACTGAGATGAAGGTGGTGTCATTGTGAGTGGTCCCTTTGTACTGCAGGACACCAGGAGGTTTTAGTCTGGAAACCCTTGCACGACCACTCAAAGGACAAATTATAATTGCAAATAATATGATTTTACTTTGACTATCAAAATCAAATATCCCGTGGATTTTCTGATTAATTTCTCACCAAGCAGCTTGGTAGATAAGGATTTGCTGAGAGAAAAAAACTTCATTGCATGCCGTTTAGGGTCATAATAGCATATAATTAGGAGCTAGGATACAATATTTGCCTTTTGTCCAAAAATATCCCTGACTGAGTGAATTATCATTACATTAAAATATTCTGAAGACACCTCAAAATTGTATGACCGGACACTTCTCCAATGTTTTACCAACCCATGGTGTGTATCTGGGACATGGAAACTTGAGCAGGCAGCATGCCATAGAAATGAGTGTGTTAAGGTTCATTTTAAAATTTGATTAGTCTTTTCATATTCATGTTTTTGTTAATTTTTACGGAAATGTATTATTCATGTAAATGTTAATGCATATTTATTTCAAAACAAGACATTTGATTGCTGTATAACAAATTCACTTTCAACAGGATGCTGGCTTTGTAACTGAAGTGCATCATATTACTGGGGAAGGAGAAGATGCTGGTGTGGTTTATTGTGAAACGCAAGGAACTGAAAATACTGGAGAGTCATTGGTTCACCTTGCTATGTTACGTGCTCTTTATCCAGGTCATTGTGGGTACAAGTCTCAAACAGGTGGTGTCATGAAGAACTTAAGGGAAAGTACTACAAATGTCAAGGTAAGTTAACCCTAAAAATACCTATGTCTATAATTATTTATCATTGACTCTCAATTTAATTTTGGCTCTTTGAGAGAATAAAGAATTCTTATTTTCAACCATATCTAATTTTCATAATTTTAGAGCCCAGGATGCTATCAACTCATTCGGCTCTTTTAGTAGACAGGAAACTCGGTTTATGATTAAAGCGAGTGTGAAAAAATTCAGTCCCGTGGAAATGAATTTCTAAACGTTGCACATGGATGCATATAATTGCTTCATCTTATAATTGTTGTTATAGCAGATTTTTTTTGTGAATTTTGTGACTACATTCTATGTAAATACATATATATATTTGGACCATCCATTAAGTTGTTATTCTAGCCTAATAAATATATATTCTTAAAGGTCCTAGGACAAGAGGATGCTTGGTTTTAAGCATACATTTGAGTATAAATTGCATTTTAATATTGAATGGTTGATATGTAGCTGGTCAACGGCCATAAATAAACCCCCAAATTTTTATGAAGCCTGATTTCAATTTGTATGTATTTAATATTTTAGAGCCATTCCATCAAAGACTGTCTTAGAGTAATATCTTGTGCACATTTATTTATTATTTAACACACGTTGTACACACTTGTGGGAATATTATAATTATATTATTCATTAGTCAAGCGACTTATATGTATTAAGTTAGAATTTTCTCACTTGAATAGTTTGAGGCCTAAGTTCCTCAGAATCAATTCTCATACATGAGTTAAGTTTATTTTTTGAAAGTCACCCTTCAGAATATTATGCATTATGCCCAGGATTACCATTTGCCATGGTGATGTCTGGCTGGTCCAAAGAAGTCTTTAAAATGTATTACTATATGTTTTATTTCTAATTGTACATTTTATTTGCAGGTTCGAAAATACCATAAGGAATATTATAGACCAGAAAATCTAACCGTCATTATCACAGGTCAAGTGAAGCCAGATGAAGTATTTCGTGCTCTTGCTCCTGTTGAAGAGAGTATACTGTCAAAGGTCAGAATATTTTTTTTTAATTTTGTCAAGTTTTCTCTTTCTATGAAAACTTTTGTCTCAGCATTAAGAAATAAAACTTCCTTTTCCTACTAGTGTTTGTTGGTGTTCATTTTGTGGTAAAGTGATAAGATTTAAGTATTTTAGTTAACCATGGCTGATATGTTTTTCATCATAATCCTTCATATGGCAAAATTATATGACAAAAGTATATGGAAATGAAATTGTAGATACCTTGAAATTAACTTTGACAGAAAATTTTTGCATTGACAATTTATATTGAAATGCTGAAGAAAGAGAACTGTTTTGAGAAAGAGCATGGAATAGTTGTATGAACTCAAGCGTTATGGGAGGTTCTATTCCTCTTGTCTTTTTGTTTATGGTTGAGATATTCTAAGGAAGGTTATGTACAGGTAGTTGCCAGGTCACACCTTTCTTTGCCATTATTGTTAAAGTCTTAACAAACTACAGCAATTTAGAAAGCCTTAAACTAACACAGAGTAAAGTATTCAGAGATAACATGTATAGAGTTATTTATTTGGGCACAGCTAATACAACTTGAATAGTTGGGCAAAATTCTTGGCTCCTGAAATTATTTCTTAAAAGTTTATTTCAATTTAATTTCAAGGGCTTGTATCTCATTACAATTTCTAACAATGGCAATCAAATATTATTTCATTTTTGAAACTCACCTATACATACTACCTTGATCAAAAATTTCCCGGAATTTATTCAGAAAATTAAAAATACAAGTTTATTCATCTAAATCTATATTGTCCCCTTCAAAGTAATCCCCATCGACTGCAACACACTTATGCCAGCGCTTGATCCAATCCTCGAAACATTTTTTATATTCGGTTTTTGGTATGTCCATCAGTGCTTCCTGCGATTTTTCCATTACTTCCTCTCGGCTGCTAAAACGCGTTCCCCGTAATGGTTTTTTAACTCGATTGAACAGAAAGAAGTCACAGGGAGCCAAATCAGGTGAATTCGGTGGCTGTTGGATGGTATTTGTTGCATTTTTCGTCAAAAAATTACGAATAATGATAGCACTGTGCGACGGTGCGTTATCATGGTGCAAAATCCACGAGTTTTCTGCCCACATTTCTGGTCTCTTTCGGCGAATTGCTTCACGCAAACATCTCATAACGCCCAAATAATACTCTTTGTTTACTGTCTGGCCTTCTGGCAAAAATTCATGATGCACTACACCGTTGTAATCCATGAAAACCGTCAGCATTGCCTTCTTTTTTGACTGAAAACGACGTGGTTTTTTTGGTCTCGGCTCATTTGGTGAACGCCATTCACTTGCCTGATGTCTGGATTGCGTGTCGTACTCATAAACCCACGTCTCGTCTCCAGTAATGATCCTTTTGATGAATGTGGGATCGGATTCAGCCTCACAAATCATGTCTTTTGCGACGTCAACACGGTCTCTTTTTTGCATGAAATTGAGGTCTTTTGGCACCAACTTTGCTGCTACACGACGGAAACCCAAATCATTAACCACAATGTCTTGGGCGGATCCATAGGCAATGTTCAAGTCCTCCGCTATTTCTCTGATGGTTAATTTGCGGTTATTGACCAACATTTCTTTTACTTTATCAATTTTTTCACCGACTTTCGATGTCGATGGTCTGCCACTGCGTTCATCATCTTCGATTGACTCACGACCACTTCTGAACCGCTCGTGCCACTGGTAAACGACCGTTTTTTTTAGAGAATCGTTGCCGAAACACTTTTCCAACATTTCCAACGTCCGTGCGCCACTAAATCCGTTTTTTACGCAAAATTTAATACAAGTTCGTTGTTGCAAATTTAAATCCATTTCTGAAATTGTAAAAAATCGCCAACACACACAGAGATAGATGTACTCTTGGCTACGTAACTTTTGCAAATGTCAAGTTATGACACTAAGATTTAAAGGGAATATCAACAACAGATGTACCAATTTAACAAAAAAAACAGAACTCAAATCGGAACGATGGGAGCGCCACACGGTGGTTATTCCGGGAACTTTTTGATCAAGGTAGTTTAATAACATTATGTGATGTGATAGACTATAGAAGTTGTTCTATTGTTTCAGGCTTCACTTCGTGGAAGTATTTAATATCCATTACTAAAAAGAAAGAAAGACTCGTACTTTTCCACAGATTTTATTATACGGTACCGTATAATAAAATCTGTGGGAAAGTACGAGTCTTTCTTTCTTTTTAGTAATGGATATAGAAGTTGTGCTTGCACTAGAAATGAATTCATTAATATATGGAAATCACCCATTACTCTAAAGTCAATACATACATATTTCTACAAGGAAGTAAATAGAAAATGGTTGAGGAAACCATGGATTATGGAAAACATAATTAGAAAGATACTTGTGAGAAGGAGATGGATGGATGTAAATGCAAGAGTTGGGTTGAAGCATGTACCAAGTGTTAAATAATCAACTGAGAGGGGAAACTAATGGTGTGAAAGAAGTGCGGTGGAAGATGCAGTGTGAAGATATGGGTATGTGTACAAATGAAGGATGAAATAGGTGTCCTGTACAGGTAGATGAAAACACTCTCAGGAAGTAAGAAAGAAAAGTCTGTGCAAACAATCGAGGTTACGCCAGGTATATTATTGATCCAACCAGGGAAGATTCAATAGAAATGGAAGGAATATATTTAGAGGAACTATTTGGTAATGACATGATGCCAACAAGGTAAGACAGAAGGAGAATGTGATGTAGATGAGGATACCATGGGTTTGGGATGGCGTGGCGGCTAATGTGCTGGCTTCCAACCCAGAGGGCCTGGGTTGGAATGAAATCCTACCACCTATGGCAACTACCATAGGTGGTAGGATTTTTCAGTGGTATCCTGATCACCTCTTGGGGTGCTGCACGGATGTGCATAGCTCTTCAAGTGGAGTACGGCATCCATTGGATGGGACTCTTGATTATGGACACCTTGGTACTTTTTATTAAGTGTAGGCTAATGCCAACACCAAGGTTCTAACCACTCTTCTTCCATTCCCTGTTAATTGTAATGGTGCAAATGCTCATCTGTCAGTTGTCTTCCCTAATAATGCCTCTAAGGGGATAGCTTAGACCCAGGGGTACCTGATGTTGAGATAGAAATGGCATTAAAGAAATCAAAATCAAAGGTGCACGGGTAGGTGACCTGTGAAATTTCCTAAAGGTTTAGGAAAATTTGGGAGGAAGAGTTTTTATGGACAAAATCATAGCATTCATGAGGGATAGATGTAGCCGAGAGATTTTGTCAGATCACTGTTAGTTCAGTTCCTACCTCAACAAGGGAAAGGCAGCCATATATAAGGACTTTAGAACTATGTGTGATTTCACACTCGTACTTAAGTTATTCTCAGGATCATCATTAAGAGGATGGAGAGCAGGGCATATCATTACTTAGAGAATGATCATCTTTGGTTCTGAAAAGGTAGTCATATGAGTGTAAGCGGCAGTAATTCAGTCTTTAGTTTACAGGAGCATAGAAAACAAACAAAAGAAGTATTTGCATGTTTCGTAGATTTGGAAAAGGTATTTGATAGATTGAATTGGGAAAAACTAATGAGTATATTGCAGAAAATAGGAATAGATTGGATGGATAGGAGGCTAATCCACAACCTGTACATGTCTGAGACTGCTCAGAAGCAAGTGAGGGATGGAGAGTCTGGGTGGGCAATATTAAGAAGAGGTGTAAGGTAGGGTTGTCCATTATCACCGGTGCTATTCAATGAATATGTGGAAGAAATGATTGAAGAGGTATGGAAAAAACTGGAGATACAAATTGAAGTCAGCAGTGAATTTTTAAAATCAGTTAAGTTAGGTTATGTAATTCTTGAGGAAGCAGAAAGCTAGGTTAAACATTGAAATACGATGCCATAAACTGGAGCAGGGGGTCAGTTTACCTCTGTTGGAAGTGTTTTGGACTCGGATGGTGAATGTAAGAGGGACAATGGAAGAAAAATTATGCTAGGCAAATAAGCTTTCATGAGGAGGGAATTCATGACAGGGATGTTAAGTAAGGATGGTACGAAAAGGCTCGTTAAAAACTTAATGTGGAGCTTAGTTTTGTATGGCAAAAAAATCATAGTTTTTGGAGCAAGGCTTTTGAAATGTGGGTTGGAAGAAAGATGTAATAGGTGAATTGGGCAGAAAATAAATCAAATAAAGTGCTAGGCTCAGTGGCAGAGGAGTGGAATTGTTGGATAAAATCCAATGGAGGCAGGAAAGGTGGGTTCATTGTTTTGAGTGGCAATGGGATGTTCAAGACTGTGATAAAGGGGAGAAATTTAGGCAGCCAGGGGAGGGGTAGAAAATAGATCAGCATGTTGGCTGGAATGAAGGGAGGAAGGCGATATGTGGAATTGAAGAAGGGTTTATTTTAGTGTCGGATGTCAGGTTTTTTGTAAGGATAGGTATAGAAATATATCATTGTACCACTGTATAGTAAGTCCATTCAAAACCTATCAAAAATGATTGGATATTAATCTTAATAATATATAAATTGAAAATTAATTTGTTTGTTTGGGGACACCACATTAAGATGGTATGGAATGGGGCCTCTAATTTGTTGCATTGATATGGTAAAAATGCACAAAGTAACACAGGCTAGGTTTGATTTGAATGTGCTTTTCTGGAAATTTTTAAACTCAAAAAACTTAAAAAGTTCTTTTTTTCAGCCACAGATGACAGCATATATTTGAGATAGAATTAAAATTTCAAATCGTTTCATTCAACGAGGAGCAAAAATTTAACTGCTGCATTCTTTTCGTAGCTGTTATGTCATTAAAAACGTATATTATGATTTATGCTGACAGCTGGCCAGTTGCTCCGTGCATTGTAAGCAGCTGCTGCAATTCAATAGTCTCAGATTATTTCTTTTAGAATTAAGTTTAAGTACATCAGTTCCTTTTTCAAATTCAGTGTTCTTTATGCCTGGCAAAATCAAGTTGCATATATTGCATTAATGATCAGATTATGCTTGACATAAAACTATCGCAATAATTGTCAACTTACACAATGTTTGTTACCTTTGCAGTATTTCTGAATTATATTGTATCTTAAAAGATAAATCATTTTATTAAGAATTATTTGTATTCTTGCACTCAAAATATTTCCATGGTGCACTTATATAATAATTCTATGATCATTTTGGAATTGAATTATGTTTTCTGCTGTAATATTTGTATTACCAATTACCTGTTTTGGAAACATGATGTTTGTTGATTTCAGTGTTGAAAATGTGGAAGATTTGGCATTGATCTTCCATTTGCAAAAAAATATTGAAATATTTATGGTGTTTTGAAATGGTATGGTGTATTCTTGTATGGTACTAATTCATTCTTCACTTTCAAAATAATAATTTAATTTGTGTGTTAGGGTGAGCGAGGTCCATTCAAGAGACCATGGCAGTCCCCTGTTCCTCCCCTTGAAAAGTCTGGAGACCTTCTCATTGAGTTCCCAAATGATGATGAAGATAATGGGATGGTTTATGTTGCTTGGAGAGGTCCTTCTGCGGTCAAGGAGTTATATAAGTGAGTTCAGAATGGATGGCCTGTTATGTCCTTAGCATTATAAACCTGAATTGATGAGCAATTGTAGTTCAGACTGGTCAAAGGGATTGAAGGATGCATTCCTCTATGAAATAAAATTTCATATCATTGTAATGGCATCTTCAGAAATAGACAGTAAAAAATCCACTAAGTTTTATGCCATAGATTGAGGAACATTTAATTCAATGCAACAATTTCAGAGTATAAAAATCATTCGCCTTGACTGGGATTCGAACCCAGATCCCTCAATATCCGGTCGAGTGCTTTAGCCACTTAAGCTACCGAGGCGTCCTCTTAAACTCTGAAATTTTGGGGCTTTTAAAGGAACTAGATGTTATGACGAAATGCCATACATACAATGTCACAGGCATTCGTATTCGTGCGCGACGCGCCACAGTCCACGAGGCTAAAGCCAACTTTAAACACTTATGGTGTTTATACTTAGACAAATTCCAAAGAAACTGCGGGAGATGCCGCAACAGTAACTTTTAACGGAGTCATCCGCTAATGTGCATTTCAATGCAACAATTTCAGAGTGTAAAAATCATTCGCCTTGACTGGGATTCGAACCCAGATCCCTCAATATCTGGTCGAGTGCTTTAGCCACTTAAGCTACCGAGGCGTCCTCTTAAACTCTGAAATGCTGCTGGAATGAAACTTTTATAAACCTGTTAATGAGTCATCCAACCTGCACAGCCAGACCCTCTAATGATTACACACAAGTCTGCATTGAAGTGCATAATAGTAGATGACTCCGTTAAAATGTTACTGTTGCGGCATTTCCCGCCGTTTCTTTGGAATCTGCAGTAGTGTTTTGGGTTACCAAGGATTTACTCTGATTATGTTTCTTCTCTAGTGTTTCCAGTTTATAGATCTGAGTGATCTATTGAAATATTTTATAGATTATATTAAATCAATTTAAGTCAAAAATAAAACATTGTAACCAATTAAGTTTTACCTGATAAGCCAAGGATTAAGAAATATTCCAGAAAAACTCAGTCAACAAAGATATAACTGACAAGAGTTGACGGAAATATTAGGATAAGAAAAGGTTATTCCTTAGTCGAACAGGAAGTATATAAAGCCAGGCTTAACTCTTTTTTATCTTGACTAACTGAAGTTATCAATGAGAAAATTCTAATGATTCAATCCTTAAAGTAAATTTTTTTTACTTTCTTGTGTCCTCAGAATAGTAATGTGCTTCTTTCTACATCACCGTTTAAAGACTATTATTTTCACTCCCATATTCTATAACTATGAGTAACTAGAAGGAATTTAAGCATTATTTATTTATTTATCGACTTAATTGGGCGAGGTTGAGACTAATAGTCCCTTCTTCCACCTAACCCTACATTACAGGCATTATATTGCAGACAATCACATACAACCAAGCCCTATACAGAGGGAAATCCACCTAGGCGGGAATCGAACCCGCGACCTTTGGGTTGGTAGGCGAGGATGTTACCTCGCCGCCACCGAGGCCGGCAATTAGAATGCTCAGTAAATAAAGTAGTGTTTCAAATGGTGTTTTGAAAGAATAAAACAGCATAAACATTTGATGGCACCATTGTAGAATTATTACCAATGTTGTATATATTAATTAATGTTTTATATACTATAACTGTGTGTGACTACATTTTTCTGCTAAATACTTTTCTGGAACTTACTTAAATCAAATTGGTTATTTTTAATAAATTGGTAATTCCTTTTATTCTAAAAATGTTTAAAAATTATTATGCTCAAAATTATTTTAATTTTTGCTGTTATTTTTGAAGTGCAATGTTTACTCCCTGGAATTCATACACATTGGTTTATTAAAATAAGACGTTAGCTTATATTGTTTGTTTCATAGTATTAATTTTTTATTATACAGGATGTGTGCCTGTTCCATAATTCTGAAGTATTTGACAGACACTGCAGTGAGTCCTCTTCAGAAGGCCTTCGTGGAAACGCCCGATCCTTTTGCTAATAGAGTGAGTTTTTTTCATGGTAGTATTTTTTTGTGAATGAATTTTTTAATATCAATAGCAATTTTAAAATAGTAGAATAATAAGTTTTCATAGTTTCATATCCTTTGTATTTTCTGAAGAAACTGATTCATATTACTTTAAATTTCATTTGTCATGAGTTTTAGCATCTCAAATGCATGTATAAAAAAGCTAACCCTGAATTTGAAGTTGACTCTTTTTATCATTCAACTACAGGTCGGTTACTCACTCATAGAGAACTCGGAATGTGTGCTTTATTTAACCTTTGAAAATGTCCCGCTGAAGAAATTATCTGATGTGAAAGTAAAATTGGAAGAAGTATTGCATGGAGTTCTTGAAGGTAATGATGGATTGGATTTGGAGAGACTTCATAATGTTTTACGGCGTCACATCCTTGAAGCCCTCTCTCATATGGAATGCAGTCCACATGATTCTATTGCTTTTATGCTTGTTGGTGATTGCATTTATGGATCGACCAAAGAAGATGTAAGTTGGTTTAGTATTAACATTAAACTTAAAACTAGATGAAAGAAAGGGCCATTTTGAGTGTTGAATTTATAAGTTCTTTTTCAAAAATCTATACTTGCATTTCAAATCGACCTTTGGATTGATAACTGTGCTTTTTTAAATCAAAATGATTGACAGCTTATGAAATGAAATTTTCTAAGTAAAGTAATCACTTATTTTTCAGGAGAACACTCAATTAAATAGAATTATAATAACAAAGCAATCCATTAGTTTTTGGAACAATTAAATACTTTGCATTTTACAAAAAATTTATGATGCCATGATAAAATATAGTCTACCTGTATATATTAATATAGTTCGTAAATTAACTCTGCGCAAAAAGTCAAGAATTTTATGATCAGTTGTTCAAATTCGTATACATTACAGACTAGCACTCTTAATCCATTACCTAAAAGCAACCATAGTCTGACAGTGTAGCGAGAACAGTTGCATGAATGCTTTGAAATATAAAAAACCTCAAATAAATGATTGCTTTATAACTTGCTGCAACTGCAAAGCTATATTTATGTGGATTTTCCCATTCAGGGTCATGAATCAGTTAAATTCAAACATATTTCATGTGAATTCCAAGAAACTGCGAGAGATGTCACAGCATTAACTTTTAACAGTGTTATGTGCATAAAATATGCATTCGAATGCATATTTTATGTGAATAATTTTCAGTAATACAGTGTTACTTTTGAATTGTGAAGACCAATTTCACATTCTTCTTTCTTGAAAATTGGTCATAAGATACTTTCCCTCCATTCCTCTGGTATTTTTAATTGTGATTATTGTACAGCTCATTAAGACTGTTAGTGATATTCTTGGCACCTTTGCCACACTTCAGTTGATAAGCCATTTGGTTGTGTGGCATAGCCTTTACTATTCTGTTTTTGTTGATAGTTCTATTGTTGATTCTGTTTAATGATAGTTCTGAGTATGATAGATATAGATATCTTTGAATATGATAGATAAAACCAGTAGTAGTAATAACAGAGTGGTGAAACTACTAAAACGATATCATTCATTGAAAAAATTGTGTTATAAATTGATATTGGTACCTTAGTGAAGTGCTTTTGTGAGATGAACTCTTGTATCTTTAATAATAGATGACATTAAGAAAAAAAAGAAGGATTATAATGGTATTATGTTAAAAGTGATACAAAGGAAAGGATTAGCAGCGGAAATACTCTGAAGGAAGGATTAACCAAACTTTTAAATATTGTCCTTACACAGTGATTGTTTTGCACCCAAATCAAGCCCCATGTAACAAATATTTCTAAACATTTAACCAAATGGTAACATGAAAAAAGTACTTCAGCTTCAGTCATCTTTGACCTAAATCTGACATTAGTTGGTGAATGCTGCAGTGTGAGACAAGAACCTGTTTTCAATTTTCAGGATGAATTTAATATCATTAAAAATTATTTTGCTTCTCTTTTTAATAAATAGAAGATAAGTTACTTTGCAACACCTATGGCCCAAATAATCCATAACCCAGTATCACTTACACCCCGACAGTGCCAGATACACTGGAGTATATAAATTTGAATTAATCTCCCTGTCAATATTATAGTCAAATAAGTTCTTTTTTTTAAACTAGTTGGATCACAGGTTAAATCAAGTTGATGACATGCACCTCCTCCTGTCTGAGCCAAAAGAATTTTGGTTGGGATTGATGCGTAAATATCTAGTGGAAGCTCCATCTGTGGTAATACGAGGTGTTCCATCCCGAAGGAAGAGGGAGGAGATGGAAGAAGAGGAGAAGAAACGTATTGAAGCACAGCGAGAGAGCCTTGGTGTCCAAGGCCTTGCCAAGAAGGAGAAGGAGCTTACAGCTGCCACTGAAGAAAATGAGGTTAGTTCAGCGTATTTGAGTTTTAGTGTCATGCTTAATTTTTATGAGAGAGTTTTAATCATTTGCCTCAAATATGTTAGTTACTCTTTCTCAAGTTCAAATCAATTCCATTACTAGATATTGAGAAACAGTATTATCACCTACTTTCACGTGGGCCTTTATTACTTGAGCAAGTATTAATGAGCATAATGCTCAGGGAGGTCTTAGTTCACAGAGAATGATTATGAATTTGGTATGAATAAATGATACAGAAAATTGTCTAATTCATCGCTGTGTCATGCTATGGTTTCCTTGCAATTTCTGTTAAAACTATAATTATCACTTTACATGCATTTGTGTGTAAACTCAAGTACTTGAGTTCTCTACCAATGCTTTTCTAACCTCGAGTTCCCTTGCTGTTAACTATGCAGAGAATAGTTTGCCACAAATTTAGCAATTGTATAGTGAGCTCGATTATTAATTATGTTTGAAGCAATGTAAATAGATTGCTATTTTATAAATATTTTTATAATTTTTTCATGTTAAAAATGTTAAAAGCATTGATCACTTTGCATCTGAAATTATAACATTAAACTAAAGATTATTTTCTTGTCTAATGAGGCTATCTTAAAGCCTCAGTTGTTAGCTTCACTGAAACTATTTCTAATGTCCTAAATTCATTAAAATGTTTTGAATGTGTAGTATTCTTAAGCTGTGTTAAAGTATGTGCTGTGGTTTTGTTTTATTTGAAATTCTTCTTTACAAATGCATATGAGCCTATTAAATTGTTCAGTTAAATTTGTTCTGGGATCAAATATTTATTAAACTAAAATCTAATTAAATGGAATGAAATTAAAAATGTAGATATTTTTATCTTCTTATGTATGTATAAATTTGGAATGCATGTGAGGATTTCGTGGAGAAAATGATAAAAAGGAATTAAACTAAGATTCTGTATTAGAAACAATAATTATCATAAAAAGCTATCCTATGCATAATTTTTCTTATGTCTTTACTGTCATGACTTGTTTAATTAATTCTAATATTATTGGGTTAATGAATTAATAAGATTCTTTTTATAAAGTGAAATTTTCTGAACTTCCAGAAACCACCACCAGAGCCTTTGTTGCGTGGAATTCCCATTCCGAGCATAGCCAGTATTCATTTCCACCCAATCAACAGTTTTACTTCTGACAAGTATTTCTTACACCCTAATATTGATCTCGCAGCACTTCCATTCCGTCTTCACCTTGATGACCTTCGTACCAACTTTGTTTATGTAAGTCTTGTTATCATTGCCATTTAGTCCATAAGCAAAAGTCTTATCTTGTGTGCCCCCATTTTATTGTACACATATTTCATATTTTTATAACATATTAAATGCACTGCATAGTAAAGCAGTAACTTTTTAAAATTATTATCCAGGCTTACTCTTTTTATTAATTTAAAGGTGGGTTAATCCATGCTATTTTCAATTAATCCTTCTACAGATCTTTATTTTAATGGACACATCCCAAATGGAAGCTAAGATGCGCCCATACCTTCCCTTATTATTGGAGACCTTGTTAGAGTCTCCAATGACTTTCAAGAACAATGAAGGAGGAGAGTGGGCAAAAAGCATTACCACAGGTGGTGATGGTGCTGAGGAAAAGTTTGTTGGCCACGAAGAAGTGGTGGCCCGCTTAGAAGCTGATACTGTCTCTGTTGCTACTCACTTAGGCTTGGAGGACACAGCAAGATTCACCTGTGGAACCTACTCCCACACAGCAGTTCTAGCTCTCCAGGTAATAATTACTCATTGCAGGAGTTCTGTGTACAGAATTGTTATCTTCACAATGCTTACATTAACTATATGATGGTCCCTGATGGCAATTTCATGGACAACCCTGTAGCAATGACTGTGATGTATATTTGGCTGTGTGTGTCTGTAGTTCTTTTGTATCAAAATTACAAGACAAAAATTCACTAGTCACTCTGCCATCTACTAGGAAAGCAAAAGTTATGAGCATTTGATTTTTGAAATTTTTATCAACTTTTTAATGTTTATCTAATATGATATTTGGCTTGTGTATATCCCCTAGAAATAAAAATTAGGAATTATCTAATCATGTTTTAAGGTTATTAGAATTTTAAATGCCAGAATGGTTCATGTTTTAAATAGAAAATAATTTGTTTCTATCACATTTTTATGCATGATTTACCTGTTAGCTCATCCTATTTTATGATTTTACGCTAGATTCACATAAGGGGGGCCTAATTTTTAAGGGAACAAGGGTAGTTGTGGAATTTTCTCTGAAATTTTGATCTGTCATCTAGTGACAAATGGGGGTTCAATTTGTAGTTTTGCATCAATTAAATGGTGCTGTGCCTTGCAAAATATTATAATGCCAGGCTCAGAACCTCTCTTGTTGCTTATGGAGTATGGTGTAATGGGACTTGTGGCTTCAAAACTTGCAAATGCCTTGCATAATGCATATGTGCCTTTTTTTAAAAAGTGTTGAAGATGTGGCAGGTTTGTCTTTTACCTATCTCTACTTTTAAACACCTTACCTGGCTTAATTTTCCTTCATATTCTCATGCAAGTGCCTTCAGTCATAATTTATTCTTTTAATTCATGAACGCAAGTTTGCATGTCTCATCATCTTAATTGTTTTTATTGGGTATAACATGTTTTGGGATGAGCAAAATACTCATCAAGTTTTATATTTGCAGGTGGAACCCAGTAAGTACAGCAGAGGGGTTGAGTGGGCCAGAGACATTTTGAAGGCGACTAAACTAACTCCAGATCGACTGCGCACAATAGCAGCTAAAATGGTGAATGATGTTGCTAAGGCAAGACGCAAAGGAAACTCTGTCACCTCTGCTCTGATTCGTGGATTAGTGTACAACAAATGTAAGAATTGGCAAAAATTTCTAGCATCCACAAAATGTTTTTTGGTAAAATTTTTTATTTAATACAAATATGAAATTTTCAACAAAATATGATGAAGTTGAAAATGTGTTGCCATTCACATATATTTATTCAATTAATCTTGTAATTTTCTACTTTTTACAAGGTCATGGTACTTCTTTATTAATGGCATTATGTGTCATTGTAAGATCATCATCACATGCTTATTTGTATCTTGTGATAATTAAACTGGGAGATGTGAGGTAAATATTATAAAATTCCATCATAGACAGATGCATTTGTCAATAATTAAATTGTAAAAATTTTGTTGGCATTGTTTTTCTGACGATATCATAATATGAAGTTTTGTACCTTCTTTCTAAGTCTTCTTTGATGGAAAATGTGAAATGGGACAAGGTAATTGGGAATCAGAATGGTGTGGTGGCTAATTTACTGGCTTCCAACCCAGAGTGCCCGGGTTTGAATCATGGAGGCAGGAGATCTTTTACAGTGGTATCCCTATCCCTGCTTGGGTGCTTTGTGGATGGTACTGTGAGTGATTATCCCATC
This sequence comes from Hetaerina americana, assembly GCF_022747635.1. Lineage (NCBI taxonomy): Eukaryota > Metazoa > Arthropoda > Insecta > Odonata > Calopterygidae > Hetaerina > Hetaerina americana. Next base: position 1,032,359 of record NW_027287383.1, on the reverse strand, counting down.
CATTGGATGGGACGTTAAACTGAGGAACCCATGGTGCCTTTCATCAAGAGTAGGCTAATGCCGACACCTGGGTTTTCTCTACCCTTCATCCACTCCCATCCATTCCTCATGGTGCAATGGTCCTCAGCTGTTGGAGAAGTCAGAAAATCAACTTTTACTCTGTTAGAATTAATTTTTGGCACATATCATAAGGGAGAAATGTCCCTATTTGCCTTTTTAATTGCAAAGTAGTTCACAAAAATCCTTTCATGGAAGGCTGGGTAACTCTGCTGATGGAAATGCTGCTTAATTTTCTAAGAGTGTATTTTATATGATACCAGAGTGATTAGTTTATTTTTATAAAGAGAAACTTAGTGGTTTTGTTCCCTGGCTTCCTTGCTTCCTAGAAATAATATCTTTATGCTGTGAGTTATTGTTAGACTACTTTATGGAATGATTCTTTAAAACTCGTGACTGAACCTCAAGTATTACCCTCACCACTCATCGAATGCTAGTTGATGGGCTTAATTGAAAAAAAAAGTTGAAGTACTATCAGAAACTGAAAAATTTCTCTCTCAAACTTGGAAAAGTATGGAAATTTGTTGTTTGCTGGATAAACAAGATTTCGAGAATATTAATTGATTTAATTAATTAAGAGCAAGAAAGCAGAAAGGTATTGCCCGTGTTATGTGGTCCATTGCATAATATCACTCTTCTCTGCTCATAATATTACTGTATTAATACTCTTCTGAATAATGATACAGGGTGCGGCAACATAACTTCCTTTTTTTTCAAATGCAAAATGCTTTCATAAAAGGAAGTTATGTTGCCACACCCTGTATACTATATATGTACAAGGCTTCAATTAATTCCGTAATCAGTCACTCACTGAATGGTCTCTCAATAAACTTAGCTGACCAAGCCAAAACTTTGTGTTTATAATGGTAATAATATAATAATTACTCACCAGCATCTGATTTTGTACTCACTGCATTTTTCTCGTTTAACAAGGATTGTAACTATTCTTGATTTTTAATACTACAGATAGTAATTTCTACTCTTCGGGGTTGATGCGGCAGTACAAATTCCTCACCAAGTTGCTGGAGCGCTTAAACCACCAGCCATCAGGGTCAAATTCCAGTGATTGCTCAAGTGATCCTAACTCAAATGAAGTGAGTAATAAGTTAATTTATTTTTGTTTTGTAGTTAATAATAAGAGACCAGATAATGGATTAGTCTTATTGGTCAAGGTAGGTTTTCGATGAATTCATCACCTAAGCACTGCTACATTTAGAAGCCCCAGCTAGCATGGCATTAAACAAATACTGTTAAACCTGCATAACAATGAATCATTCTTCAACCCCAATGACTTCCTGCCTCTCCTAATTCCATATGACATACATATTCATTTACTACCTATATCTTGCTTACCCTATATTCCCACTCCCCTTAATGACAGTTTTGAACATTTCATTACCACACACAAAGCTATTTGTCAATAATTCATGAGAAAAAAGCTAGAATGTTTGTATATTATATGTGCCTCCTCAATCTGACCCATTTCCTAGTTCTTAATTATTTAGTTACAAAACCAAGATGCTTTCATTAGATATTTCAAAATAGTTGTGCATTCATAGGTGGCTGTATCATCAACCTCTGGAGACAGTGGACAAGAGGCTGCTGTAGTAGCTGAAATTGAAGCAGCAAGAGCTGCCTTAATTTGCCCTTCAAATATGGCTGTTCATATTGCTGCCAATGTTGGTGCCATGAATGATCAGGGTCAAAATATTGTAGAGCCATGGTCCAAATTTATGTCTTTGGACACCACTGTTGAATGTGACAAAAAGTAAGTGTGTTACATGGATTTTAACAAGAATCATCATGGAGAAATTTGTTTGGAAGTTCTTTATGAAATAATTTGCCTAACAATTGGCAGCCTTTCTACTTACTAATTTTGAATCAATTTTAATTCTTTTTTATGGAGCACCTCAAAGCATTAACAATCATCTTGTCCTTTGAAGGTGTAAACTGGCAGAATATGACCACAACTGACCGCAATTCCCGGCCTATGAGATGAACTTTATGTACTCCTCCATGTTCTCGAAAAACAGCCTGCATCTTATGGGCTGGGGTTGTATAGGTATAACGTGAACCTATAAGTGCAAGCCTATTCGCCAGAAAAATACTATTGTGAATTTTTCCCATATCAGGCTTAGAGAATGGTTGCCTTTTTACAAATTGCGATAATGCCATTCTTTTGAGTCATTACTAAGCAACAGAGTTTAAATATTTTGTTGAAATTACTTCCTAAAAAAATTCCAAATAAATCATAAATATGTGCAAAATAGCACGTTTAGTTTATCTCACACGTGCTACTGCTGTGAAACTTAATGCACATAAATATGTCACCCTTCTACTAATGTATACATACATTGTATCTTTCCTGATAAACTCTAAGTCTACAGGCATTCAACCTTATGTAGTTGAGTGTTGTAAAGGCATTCAAAATGGTTGCTTTTAATTCAAATTTCTATAATATCAAAATAATTACAAAAACTAAGAATCACATACAAATTTATTATTTTAAGTATATGTATTTTGAAAATGCACTCATATTATGACTACTTGAAATTTTCAAGCTGTATTATGAAGTGAACCTGCAACTTCTGTTACTCTACATCAGCAATCTTCAAACTTTTAATCTCTGTGACGTGAAATAAATATTCCATAGTCTTTTTTCTAATAATGTTTACTGTGATGTATCTGTATCAGGCTAACATTTGTTGTTGACTATGATAAAAAGAAATATTTCATTAAACCACATTAAAAATTCCTGATGCACTCCTTCAGACCTCTAATGATACATCAGTGTGCCATATATGTGGTGGAAGATCACTGCCCTGTAACAAGATAATTTATATTTTTTGAATGTTTTGAGCTTATTCTGAGAACTAAACAAAGTTTTCCCTTATCCATTTGTTGTATCTCAGTGTATTTGACCATAGTTAATTCAAAGGGCAGGTGTTTGAAAATTTAGTTTTCTGGGGAATTTCAGTTTGGTCTTCAATCTCATGATCATGTTTTTTGGAGGCATTGCAGCATTCATCTTTGGGTTGAGTCCCTTCCGCCTGGAAAATAAAATCTGCAATTTCTCGTAAACATTGTCATGAAAATAAAGACCCAAAACATTGAGAATTTCTGGAAAACCTTGAATTTCCAGAAAAAGTGCCGCGGAAGCTTCTAAAAGAATTGAATATTCAACCGACTTAAATACTTATCTGCAGTAATTACTTATTTTTTCCCCAGGCTCAAAGTCACTCCTGATTGGCAATTAATTCACGATTGGATTAGAAATGGTGAAACACCTAATGAATTTCCTGGCTATGTTCTTGGTGTTGGATGTGTGGAGTCTGGTTTTCTGGAGCAATGTACCAACTGTATTAGTGATTTTTATCATCAGGATCTTCCTGCTTTGCTTCTGTTCATTCAATATCTAACTCAGTTGGAGGTAGGTTCATTCAGTGATTTTAGGATTTTGTTTGGCTGGGAAATTTTAGGATCCCTTCCAAGTTTCAATGAATTACAGATTTAAGTTCATGTCTCTACTTTTCAGGGTCCAATGTGGCGACAAATACGGGGCTTAGGTTTAGCCTATGGCTATAACATCCACCCATGCATGACTGAAGGGCTTCTCTACTTCACCCTTTATAGGGCAACAAATGTAGTTGGTGCATACAGGGAAGCAAAAGTTATTGTGGTAAGTGAAAATATTTCTTGGCAGTTCATTTTGGTGTGTAAAATTCACACAATAATTAGGGGGGGCAGTTCCTTTCCCTGGCCAGCTATGGTTCCCTAGTACCCAAAAAATTACACAATCTTGGGTGAAGCTGAAGGTCCCCAGAGTGGCTTAGCTGGGAATTAAACCAGGGTACTCCATTTATATATATGTATCATGTAAAGAATCATGGCAGTTGTTTGCATAAACTCCCCGCAGATTTCAGTGTAATTTAAGCTTCCTCAATAACTCAAGTGGTTAAGAGCATCAAAGGCTGGCTGGCTGGTCAAAAGGTCTTTGGCTCAAGTCCTGGTCTAGGAAACTTTTTTGTTTGTTTTCAGCTCAATTCTACTTTCTCCCTCGTTAAATTTCAGGGCTATAAATTGAATAAAAATATTTATTATATGTGAGCTAATTTTTTTCTTATCATAGAAAGGAACAGTAATAAGCTTTTATTTTGTCGAAATAAGGGCACTGTTGGATCAAGTGTCAGACTGTTACAATGATTTTGGTTAAAAATGATGGCTGTTTAAACTTAATTTATTACCCATAAAATATATGTTGTTCTATTTGCTGTCCACTATCCTCATACCAGCTTTATCGCTTTCTGGAATCTTTGCATCTCATTTCTCATGCAGCATTTTAAATTTTTAATAAAGATCATTGTTTGTTGTATGGCATAACATTTCATATTTTCTTTTGCAGGAAGCACAGTTGGAGGAAGATGCCTCTTGGGAGGAGGCTTTGATAGAGTCTGCTCGAAGTTCACTTATATTCGAAGTGATAGAAAGAGAGAAAAGTGTCCGAGATGTAGTTTCTCAATCTCTTAGCTCATATTTCAAGGGTGTAGGCCATGATTACAGCAGGTGTGTAATAAGTTAATTTAATCAGATCACTGGTATCTTTTACAAATGTTGTCAGAGCTTTGCTTATGGGGTACATGCACAACTTTTGTTTGCTGAAAGAGCAATACCAGAGTCTTAAAGGGTCATGGAGACTTTGTTCTTTCCAATAGGGGAGAGGGTTAAAATGGCTAGAGGATGTAAACCAAAAATCTCAAAGGAAGGTGGACCCAGAGGACATGTCATTGCTCTCAAAACAGTAAATACAGGGTGCGGCAACGTAACTTCCTTTTTTTCAAATGCAAAATGCTTTCATAAAAGGAAGTTATGTTGCCGCACCCTGTATTAACATTGCTGTTGCCATTTTGAGGGAAGGTCATTGAATAACACTAAGAGACCTATGAAGAGAAATAATAAAAATTTTATTGGGTGCCACCCACTCATTGGTAACAAAAATTTAACTCTTCACACATGTTTGTGCAAAGTGGGTTCAGACTGCTCACCCATTAACAATGGGACGTTTGTGTGCAGGCTTGTTATCAATTGAATATAACGTTCACGTAGATAATGTTTCTTTGGAAAGTTATTACTAGATGGAATTTGGCTACAATATTTTGATGCTAAGAGCAAACAGTAAAACTTGATTTGGAAATTGCTGGCATCACCACACCTAAACAAGCTTTAGTGGTGGCTTCAGCAGAGAGAGTAATGGTTATATTGTTTTTTGATATTCAGGGAATGGGGTATCTTCATGTTGTACCAGCGCACACAACTGTAAATGCAGTATACTAAAGGTGTTTACTGAAAATCCTCCAAAGCCATATAAATCTCATTTCGCTTGATCAAAAGATCACATTTCAGAGCAACAGTTAGAATACTGCATGATGATAATGAAAAACCTAAATCCGCAAATGTTGTTGCTCAATATCTCTCAAAAATCAATGCTAAGTGTGTTCCTCATTCTTCCTATCCTCCAGTCCTAACCTCATGTGGCTTTTTACCATTCCCTAATACCCTCATGGAAAGCATTTTTATCATCAGAAGTGGGTGTAGGTGAACTGAGCATGATTAAACTTAAATTGGTTGCCACTCATGAAAAATTGTAGTCAAATCAGTGAAACTCTCACCACATATGCATCACACATTAAGTTAGTGATATAAAAAAATTAAATTTTTATCAAATGAATTATTGAAATAAGAAATGTGTTCTTATTAGTTACTGTACAAGCCTCATATATTGAAGCTGTAGTGCATATTTATTTAATTTAATACACAATTATAATGTGAAATTTAATTTTACAAAACATTAAAAATCTAACAATTTGTTTGTTATTTATACATAGGTACCTTGTCAGTTTGATCCCCAAAGTTACAGTGGAAGATTTAAAGCGTGTTGGAAAGCAATTAGTGGCACCTCTCTTTGACCCAAAACGTTCAGTGACCACCATTGTTTGTCACCCTTCAAAAGTGGAAGAAGTTGTCATGGGATTCAAGGAGTAAGTCTTTTAATCTTTCTATTTATTAAAATGTACTGATTCTGTTCATTTAGGCATTTTGTTGATATTCCATTTTCACAATAAGAAAAATGTCTTTTGTAATATGGTATTTTGATATGTAATTTCCCTTCATATTTTCTACCATAAAAAATTGATTTTAGTTTTATGGTGGCGAGTGTGTTAATGACTGCTATTTTTTAAATATATGTCAATAATGCTACAAGGTGTTCAAAATATCATGTTATCATAATAGGGATGTCAAGAAAAAATGCTAACTCTTTAATTCCTCATTGGCTTTAAAACTAATTGTAGTTGAGAAAAATTATCTTTGACAATGTAGGTGCACAGATGAAAATGTCATTATGGAATTATTTTCTGTAGTTGTGATTTTTACTTTGCATCCTATGCCAATACCTTAAAAATAAGTTCACTCTTCAATAAATTGAGATGAAATTTCCATACAAATACAAGACAAGTAATGGATTCATGTATTTAAGGTTATGTGATGTAGCAAGTTAAGCTCTTGAGAGATGGAGTATATAATAAATGGGCCTGTAGTATAAATATTGTCAACCGCCGAACCACCGTTAATCAACCTGATGGTTAATTTAATAATGGAGGTTAGGGTACACCCATTACTAGCCCAAAGGCATGTGAAAGTCATGCCTCAGGGTAGGGAGCGAGATCCTTTTCCTGTTCTGCATATGGTTTTGCAGGACTATCTGGCACCAGGAAAGTCACAGCTTTGGTGAAGCTGAGGGTGCTCCTGGGATTCAAATTAGGCCCTTTGATCAGTAGCCCAGTGAGTTACTGCATCCCCCTTACTAAACATTGATATAATATAATGCAATTCAGAGGCTTGCTTGATGTTTTGAAGTCAAGTATGCCTCTGTATAACGGTGGGCAAATCCAACACACTGCTCTTTTTTGTTCATGAGCATCACCGCCTTGTATATATTTCTGACCAATTATCTTATCCAGGTTATCAAAATGAAATGTATTTTGATGTAATTTTTCTTTTCTCAGGATGGACCGTTCTTTGACAGTATGCCCCTCCCTTGAGAAAAGTTTCCTGGGTGACTGGTGATGGTGCTTTATTTCAGTTGACCTAATTTATGGTAACACAATTAGTAAAATTTCATCAATAATATGTTAATGCTGATTACAAGGGTTTAACAAATGTAATAACTGCAGAAGAACTTTAAAATTTGCCTTGAGAGACAATTGGTGTGTGTGCCGTTTTGTTTCTATGTAAATTCAATACTTTTATAAATTTATATATTTGTATTTGTCTGCCTTGTGAGTTGAGAATATTGCTGTGTGATTTAATATGGTAATATTAAAACTGATTGTTCTAGCAAATATTTTATTTTCCCCAGGACTTGTATTGCTAAAAAAATTTAAATTATAGTTATGCATTTGGTTCTGAAATAAAGTTTGATATGACACTTATAATCACAGAAGGAATTTGTTACTCCCTACCTTTGCTGGTTTCAACTTTGATAAAGTCCTTGTAGAAAAATCTCCACCTTTCAAGATCAAATTTTATGTTTTTCTTGACATTCTGCCTAAAATTACTATTTTCATTAGCTTGGTCATGAGATTTCTCTGTATTGCAAACATAAAATTGTATAATGATAAACTGTTTAAGATAAGTTAATTTTAGTGACATTTGTGATTGAGACAAATCTGAATTGGTTCAATAACATTCAAATGGTTGTCCCTGCAGTAAGTAGTTTGTATGTGTTAACGAGTTGTACATGCTCTGTAATAATGCTCTCACAGTTTTATTCCAGTGCTGCCTACTTGTGTTTACCTTTTCATTACATTTGTCTGGTCAGAAAGTATGGTCAATTGATTATGATCAGAATTTGTTCATTCAAGAAGCAGCATTCATTCAGTGAGTATGTAAAGGAATTTATGGTTTTGTGATAGACATGAGCATCTAAAGATGGCCATGAATGAGCGAAAAAGTGTCTAGAAAACCTATAATCAGGAAAAGTTAAGTTTTTCTAAATGGTCAAGGAATATGTCAGACCTTAAGGTTTGAAGCGTAATATTTGGTTAAATGCAGTACATTGTTAAAGGAAATTTGAGCATGAGATGCATGGCATCAGCATCGAGTAACTGAACTGCTCTCAGCAGATGAAAAATAGGCCCTTGTTTTGGCTACTTATGACCCACTTGAAGGCATCAATATTAATGACACGTTTTAAAAAACTCGTGAATATTTTGCACTTCTGGGTTTATGGATATAGTAGCCAGATGCTAAACCTATTCTTCAGAGTAGGAGACTTTGATTACTCCAAACCCAGGACTCGCATCTGTAAGATGATGTATTGCACTTGACCCTATTTTTTCCGCTCAGCTTTAACGAGCAAATTCACTGCCTTGCAGTTTCATCAGCAATCACAACAGCGAAAACTGCTATATTTCAATAGTATATATCTTTTTGACAAATGTTTTTGGCATTCATAAATTGGATAACTAAACATACTTTTTACACTTTGAGATTTTCAGTTTCTTTTGAAATTTTAAACAAGCATCACAATGCCTGAGGAGAATTAAGACCACCTTTACATGGTCCAAGCTGAATTGTAACTGAGGATTGGTAAAGTCATATGTGTGGCATTCGTCGACCCTCTTGCTATGTGAGCAAATAGATATTCTTTCTGGATGACCCTATTATTTTACATCTTGCATTTAGCTAACCTAATAAAATAGGCATAAAGGAAACGTGTGCGTGACTTCAGCTTAGCAACTTCAGTCTTGTAACTGACCATATAAGTTAACACTCACTTTGCTCATCTCAGCAACTCCCAAGTAATTAGCAGGTCACTTGGGTGATTGGGAGAATCCACAATCACTGTGGCCACAGATGAGCAAAATGTGGTGAATAACTGCAAATCACTGGGAGAATGTAGGAAATGCTCAACATTCTCCCCGATTACTGAATGATTTACATTCTCTGCTGCCGCACCAGGTTTCATAGTAGTTGCTGTCAAGACCAATATGTCTGCAGCTATAGTCAGTGGAGGTCACAGCTTATTAGTTTCTATTTGATCTCTATTCATGTTTATTTCAGAGGGGATAATGTATCATTATTTTTTTAATACTCATATTGCAGTCACTTTTATTCAAGTGTATGAAATTTTGCTTCACTTGTCTCAATGGAGTAAATGCATGTGGGTAAAGGATTTAAACATGTTGAAAATATAAAATCAAAGTGTGATGTATCTACTGTAGCTATCTCAACAGAACATGTCAAAAATGTATTGAGCCATGGAGTCAAAGCTGGGCTAAGAAAGAGGAGTTCATTGAAGTTAATAAAATCTGAAATATCTATCTTACTTTTTAATCAGTTCCATTGTCATACTTTGAAAGGAACTAAATGATGACAAATCATAACTTTGTGATTCCACAGAATGTTATTTAGATATGACCGTGGTTTCCACATTCAATATTGTCATCCAGTGGTGATGACGTTGGACATATAAACCCAGGTCGTGTCTCAATAAAATTCTGTTGCCTTACATAGTCATAGTTTTTCATTATAAAATGAATCTATTCCATAAATTCACACCTCAAATAACCAAAGTAACCAAAAAACTTATTTTTAAACACCCAAATTTAACCTGGTCTATGATTAAGACCACAAACATTGTGTGCTACCTTGTGTAGCTGAGTACACAGTCTCATTGCTTTTTAACCTTCAGTACATATGTGCTTTCACATGTATTTTATCTAACCATATACTGATATTGACAACATGCAAAAACAACGTCATTGAAAACATTTATAAACAAAATGCAATGTGAAAAATGGTTATTGACCTTGACTTGCATTTCTTCATTGTGGACAATCTGTGGTTACAGTCCTTGGTAAATATTTGGCGGTGGTAGTGGTTACTATGGGAATTGATCAATAGCTAAGGCCAATTATGTTATCAATATTATTATTTGGCTGTCTACTGTGTAAGCTAGGTTTAGAATGAGCACAAACTTAGCACCCCTGTATTTCTTGGCCTTACCCAACAAGACACTACCTGTCACTACTGCAATAAACCCTTCTTCAATTAATAATGATAATAATTTTTTTTGGTTTCTATAAGGCATATTTGTAACAAGTATGGCACACATGACATTGTTTGCACTTCTTTTCAGACGTCATTGAGTCGGTATTACAGAGTCAGCATACATATATCTCAAAAAAATAAAAGTATAAGCAAGTGAACAGAGTAAAAACCCAAAACAGGAGTCGGGAGCAGTAACAAGAGGATTTTCATTGAGTTATTTATGAATGAAATCATATTCCTAGAGAATGAGAATTGAATTCATCAACTGTATAGCATTGATTATCTCAAAGGAATTGATATAGTTTACTCTTAAATAGCAAAAAATTATATATTTCCCTTCATTTTCTCAGTAGTACTTTCAAGAACTTCACACCAACATTCAGGGTTCTTGGCAAACATGGATGGGTTGTGGGCAGATATTTTTAAATTTATTACAACCTCTTGTGCTATACCTATGTACATGAGCATTGGTTTTCAGAGTGAGCATGGCTTCATTTTGCTACACGAAGATTATAGTATGGAATGTATACATACAGGGAAGAGTTAGAATATTGAATCTTTTAAAGTAAGGTCAACAACTGTTAGTCCTTGGAACATTTCGTAGGATTCTTACTACCCATTCTTTAGGTTTAAAGAGGCACATGAAATGATATGAATGAGAATTCCACGTACATACTTCCATCCAAAATATCTATCATTTTCCTCCCCATATCTTGCTTGCCTAGCATATGCCACTATATCATAGTATTTCAACATTCTATTCTCAATCAAAATACTCTGCACCCGCCTTTCCAGCCTCCTTTGGATTTAAGCCATCAGGATTAGGTAATATAGAAAAGTGAAGAAAATTTGGGAAACAGCAAAATGTTGCTATTAGAAGTAGGGCCATGCTGACTCAAAGTAAATATTTTGCCTGTATGATCTACTCGAGAAATTCATCAGTTTATAGGCAATGAAGCATTATGCATGAAATATTCTTCATGTGGTACTTCACGTTATTTCTTAGGTAATATTATGAATAGTGTGAATGGGTTGAGGTAAATAATTTTTTCTGAGTTGTTCCTGGAATATTCTAAAGATAAGTGTATTGCTTAGCAGTATGTAATGAGGCAATAACTGAAGAAAAGTTTTCCAAAAATAGTATGCATTTTTGTTAAATGGGAAGTAGGCACTCAGAAGTCAGCAGAATTAACAGCTGATGCATTCATGACAATCATATCAGCGATCCCCTTTGATGATTCTTTAAGCAATTAAAAGTGAAATCCATGTTTGGTACATGTGAGGAAATTTCTGATGCCAAAATTCAACAATGATAACATTAAAAAATGTATGGGGGAGTATAGACGTAAAGACAATGTGTGTTTGGTTAATATGAAATTTTTCATCACTGATTTTTAAGGCACTGGAAGAAAACAAAGAAGTTCATATTGCCAATCAGATGGCAAAAATGGCGTAACATGTTCAGATAAAACAATGTGTAAATGGTTAAAACAGGTGCACTACAAATATTTTTCGTTCATTGCAATGCATTATTTTTTCTTGACACCTACATTAAAAGTTCTGTAAACTTTCAGTAATAATTGAAAACCAATTAATTAGGAATTTAAATAACAAATATGCAATGTAAAAGATGAATAGTTATAGGAAAAGCATCCTTAAAATGTATTTATCAATGTATGATCATGATTGCCATGTTGATTAGGTTTGTTTCACTTATACAATGGAACATAATTTGCCAACCAAAAAAATAGCAACCTTGAATGACTGCAGACATTAGCTAATAAATGTTGTTGACAGTGCCCTTAAGTGTACATTTCAGGACTTATTTACTCACACTGTGTGAAGGACAGTGAGGAATAGATGGTGTACAAATATCTACATAGGAAGTAATTTTGTATGGTGGTGGTGATGATATGCCAGTGGGTGTCAATGTTGGTGCATAGAAATATATCATATTTATTCTAACTGCTAATGATCAACATAAATACTGAATGATTAATATATTTCAACACAAGCCACTGTCTCAGGCATTACTTAATGGAAGTATTTCATAGTAAGTGAACAAAGAATAACTCTGCAGATTTCCCCAGACTGTATCAATCCAAGCACTGACAACTTCTTAATTACCATTTGTATCCCTTATGATACTTCCCATTCCCCACCCACTGAGACAGCCATTTAATAACGCACCTCAAAACCCCAATGCCTCCACTACCAGCTTCTGAAACCCATTCTCCCCAGATGCTTTCCATTCACCACCCATTGGCACACCCACCATTACCCCTCCCATTTTACCTCCACTTACCCAACCCCAGATTGCCTCTCCACTACCCCCTCCAGAGGGGGTAGTGGAGATATATAGTTATATATTTATAGTTATATATATATATATATATATATATATATATATATATATATATATATATATATATATATATGATGTTCCCCATAGAGTCACCTGATGATGTTGCCTTGAATTGAAACCATGGCTGTGAAAAATAAAAAGTCCAATGAAATCTGGAAAGTTAGTCTGTCTTAGTCCATTTACTATTTCATCACTCTCTCTCTCAAAAATCTTGTATACTGATTAACTTCTTCAGGCAGGATCTCTTATTTTTCGCTCAATTACTTGATTACATATATGTACTTCTATGAAGGAATAGGCTATAATGAAGGACACAGGCTTATAATGCCCCTTTTACACAAACATCACTGCATACAGAATGAGCTAAAAACGACAGTTTTTGGTAGGACTCTCCCTCCTTCATGATGTTAAGTCAACTCAATGGAAGCAACGTTATTTTCTGTGAGTATAGGGAAAGTTATTTTTTCTCTTGTGAAACCGGGAATTTTACCGAGAAATATTTTGCGTTTCGTGAACTCCATGAAAACATTTTAAAACTGTATTTTTGCTTGATACCGACTAATTTTCTTCAACTATAGCTTAAATTTATTGAATTTGATCTCATGTTCATTATCATATAAGATACATAATTTGTATAATATTCGGTAATTGTTAAAATCGAGCGCCGAAGAGTAGATTCTGGGGCGTTAATACTAAAGAGCCAGTGAAAATGTTTATTTTTGTATCTTATCATTTTGTATTTTTCCGTTAAAAACTTCCAATACATATATATGTTAGAAGGTTTATTCCGGACGATCTAATTTTGATAATACAATGCACCCAATTTGACATAATTCGTGGTTCTGAAATATGGTACGTTTTGAATCACAGCGCTATCTTTATTTTGAATGTGATGTGTTCGCCGACCTACAGCGTTTTGTTTTTGGCGGTTACAATTTGGTATTTAACATTTGTGTACGCTGTTGGTGTTCGAAAACAGAATTTATATTAGATGAAAAGTAAGTGGTTATCTGTTTTTGTTTCCGTTTGAATTATTAATGTCGCATTTTCTACACCTGAAACCACTGTGGTTTGATTTAATTCGTTTATTGTGTAATTTAAATTTCGTGAACACGCTAAGGTATAATTTAACGTGAATCTGAAGCCGATTGTCAGAATCTTTATTATCTATGTTGTTGTCCAGAAATTTAAATCTTATTGAATTGGGTTGCTTGCTTTTATAAGATGTACGGAGCGTATTCTGCGACCGACAACCAGGATTGCGATGGACCGGAATGCTCAACATATCCTAGAAGTATAGGGAGACCTGGCGGCTTGACTATTTTCTCCCGGAGATGGTAAACATTTTATTTATCAAATATGACCTGGATAATTTATATTGGAATGCATAAAAATCAATTACTTTCACTTCTGGTTTGTTAAGCGATGAGCAAACTTAACATGCTTTTAATCAACACAAGCTCTACTATTTTTTATACAACCAGGAATTTGAATAAGTTCTGCAGATTTGTATTATTTGTCTATAATTCGTAGCTATGGTGTTCTAGTAATCTTTAGTATGTTAATATATATTTGTTTCTGCAGGGGAAATAGAATAAGTGAAGATTTTAAACCAGTACCAATGAAATGGAATTTAAATGAGGAAGAACCCAGTGATAATCCGAATGAAAAACATCACATTTCGGAGACAACTGCTGAGTCAATAGAGGATGACGCTGAGTGCAAAAATGAGGTAAACCTCTACTAATGCCATGTAGCCCAATTAATTTTACTTCGTAGCTACCATGCAGTGTGTGATTGATATCCCGTACAGTTATTCCCCGTGTGTGCAACGTATAGGTGAGAAGAGTATCTGATGCTAATTTCCTCAAATGGAAAGATTCCTAAATATATATTTGAAGAAGTTGTATGCGAGTCGAAATCATAATAAAAATTTAACTTATATTGTTTAACATTTAAGAATAACTTGAATTTATAAGAGCAATCTGTATGGATCTTATTTTTGTATTGAAAATGGCATTTAATTTCATTTATCTGAAAATAGGTCCGAGTTTCCAAGTTGAAAACTGTTGGGCTATTACAAGCTGTTTTTCTCAGATAAAGTAGTCCCATTAGAAAATAGTTTTTTTGAGTAAATGTTTTAAGTGACTTAATACATTTCTTCCTGTTGAGTATTCAAAACAGTTGGTAATTTTATACAATTCATTAGTAATCCAATGAAAGTTTCATTTTGGGTAATAAGATGAGAAATTGAAATGATAAATGTAATTTTTTCATAAGTATTTCAGGTTTATAAGCCGTAAACACTTCCTTGTAATCACCAATGATTGTTGTACCTTATTTGTTTAAAAAATATTGTAAAGTATGCTTAGATGGTATTGTCTTGTGCACTCTGTAATTGAATCATGTGCTATTGTAACCTCTGGAGTGTATTTCTTTCTTCCTAGAGCAAGTTATCCAGAGCTGTATAGTACAGGGCATTGAATTATTCCCAGTTTGCATGGATTTCAAGAAATTGACACTATTCATATAGCATGTTATAAAATGCACTACTTAATGCAAAATAATTGATAATATGTGCATAAATATAAGTAGGTGTAGTCAAATATTTCACCGGCCACATAAAGGTACCATATTCTGGGAAAGGATTTCTTACAAATGCATAATTAATTCTTAGGAAAATGTAATAATGTCAGAAATCATATTTCTGCAATGCTATGTCATGAAAAGGCAATGTGGAAACTGGGCTATTGAAATAAAGTTTCATTGCACAAAAAAGCTAATGTGGGTAACTTTACAGTGCAGCAAATAGCACAGCAAAGAACAAAAAATCAATGTGCGTTCATGCATGTAAATCTTCAACATCCAAAATAATAACACTAAGATATAAATATTTTAGTGCAGTAACTTCAATATCCCTTTTTGATATATTCTCATTATTTGTCTATTGTTATTTCCTCATTCATAATTTTCTCTATAGCTTACTGACAATCCTTTCTTGCCAATATGATGACTGCTTCTACATTCCATTTCCTGTCTTCCATTTTATATTTTAGAGTCTGACACTATGTTACTAAATTGTAATCAGATACCGCATCTACTCATGGGGAACTGCAAAATGGTCATGGTGTTTGTAAATCTGTGCCTAGCTAGCCACAATATAGTCTAATTGATATCTCTCTGACTCCACTGGGCTTTTCCATTATACTTGCGCCTGTTGTGGTGTCCAAACCAAATTTTTTTTTGATTAACCCCTGTCCCCTGCAGAACTCTATTGCTTTCGCCCCAAGGTCATCTCTTGTTCCTAAAATGTCGTCCCCTACCTGAGTATCATCTCTTCCTTTGCCTACCATCATGTTTCAGTCCCCCATCACTTCCAAATGTTCCCCTCCCGGATCATCCACAATGCTCTCACAATCACATTCCCCTAACTGTTCATATACACTTTCAACTTCTTCCTCCCTATGATTGTGGCATGTAGACCTGGAAAATGAGATTTGGTTCATCTTGTAATTCTGCTAATAATACTCTTTTAAGTCATGTGCTCCACATTTAGTATGTTTCTTTCTACCTTTTTGTTCTATATAATGGCCACCCCTTTTTGGCTCTTTTCCACCCTGCTGTATATAAATATCCCTCCAGTAATCCCTGCTTTCCTTCCATTTCACCTTGCACAGCCCTAAAATATCTATACTTCCTCTGTCCATGTCTCCCTTTATAGTTTATAATTTTTGTCCTCAATGCTGATTCTAAGTCTCTATTCTAACTAGTTAGGTCCTCTTTCTTGTCTTCTGTGCTGCTGCTGTCACTGTCACATTGCAAGAATTTCATGAGTTGATGACTGATCAGGGAACCTTGCTTGTTCCTACTGCTGAGCATAAATAATGGTTCATTGACCGGTCACGTAGTTGCCAGGATTCATTTTCTCTGGAGTGCCCATCACAACAGTCTAGGGATAAATAATTAAGATGTCTCCCCATAGCCTTCTTGTTAATGTTTTTAATGTGACACCTTCACTTGAATGGCCAGCCCGCTGGGATCAGATGTCTACCTCACTGAGGAATATGCATCACAAAATGAAATGAAATAATTTACTTTGTAATTCCACACACTTTATTTTAAAAGACACAACCCAGGTTTCGATGTTGAACGTCATCATCAGGTGATGATGACGTTCAACATCGAAACCTGGGTCGTGTTGTTTTTTAATAAAGGGTGTGGAATTACAAAGTAAATTATTTCATTTCAATATGTAATGGAAAATTCCATGAAGTTATGCCTGAGACAACAAATGCATTACAAAGATGACCTTTCATCTGGTTCTTACCCTTTGAGCTGTGCATCTGGCATTGGCGACTTAACTAAGGGCAAATATCATTGCCCCCATCAACATAGCTCTAGGGGTCATCCATTTGCACCAAGCCCTTCCACCACATTAATGTCGTAGTCCATGGAGAAAGAGAATTGATTTTTGGCTGTATAGATAGAAGGACTTTTATAAGGTTGTTTCTGCCGATACATGGGATGTAAAGTGCATTGGAGTGAACTAGAGGACTGATGCCGATGATAATGCAGCGTCAGTTGTTTCGTGATATGTTTCTCTATCTTTATTGGCATTTTGACTAATTTTAAGTGCCCATATTAGCTGATCCC
Organism: Hetaerina americana; assembly: GCF_022747635.1. Classification (NCBI taxonomy): domain Eukaryota; kingdom Metazoa; phylum Arthropoda; class Insecta; order Odonata; family Calopterygidae; genus Hetaerina; species Hetaerina americana. The sequence goes on along the minus strand of NW_027287383.1, from coordinate 1,015,174 downwards.
TCTTGCTTTTTGTGTAAATAAGTTTATTGCACTAATGGATGACTGATTGAACCACTTTTCCACTTGATAAAATTTTTTATTTTATGACCGGGTTTCGATGTATTACATCATCATCAGGTAACCAACTGAAATTGTGTTCAAGCTTATATACATTCCGGAACTGGTGGAGAGGACGTGGTAGGAAACGAGGTGGGGGGGGGGGTGAGAGAAGACAAGGGAGGCATTTACAAGAAATAGAGGAAACAGTATATTGACCTTTTTAAAAAACACACAGTATGTCTAGTCTAAGGGTGCGAAGTGGTCCTATTGGGTGGATGGCAGCAGTCTCCAATAAACCATCAGTAGCCGGGACGAAACCAGTAGGCGAGCTGGGTTTGGAGGCCAAGGATTAGGCCCTTCTGGAAGGGTGGTGATGGAGTAGCCCCACTTAACTCACACACTGGGGGGGGGGGGGGGAGAGGATAAAGCACTCAAGGAAGGAGGCGGTTGTGTGTCACGAATGAACAAAGTTTACCAACGAAAGTTGATGGAGGGGGAGGAAGAAGTGAATTACATGTCATTGAGAAGAGGTGTTTTCTTCTTAACTCGTTGGACAATTTCAAATTGTTCCAACGCATCTAATTTTCTGCATGTATTTGACACATGCAGCACTTTTAATTTTAATTCACAGGTGTGGTTAGTCTCGAGTAAGTGTTTGGTGATGATTGATGTGATGTTGCCTAAGATCGTGCACTTCTCGTGTTCTTTGATTCGGGTGGAAAAATACCTACCCATTTGGCCCACATATATGGCATTACACTCACACTGTATGGCATACACACCGCTCTTCCTTGTATTGTCGATGTTATCCTTGTATTTAATGAGGAGTTTCGATACGTTGAAGGGGGTGTAAAAAGAGACTCTAAATTTGTCCTTCGGGAGTGCATTCGCTAAATGGTACAATGAGTTGTTGATAAAGGGGATTTTGCACCATTTTCGGGTTTCCGTGGTCTGTTCCATTTGTAGGGAGGTTGTTATGTTAGTGGCAAGGTTGGTCATTTTCTTCCGGAGTAAGGAGTTGATCAAAACCTCCTTGTAACCATTGTTGACGGCGATGCGTTTAATTATATTTAGTTCCCAGTCAAAATGTGCTTTAGGAATGGGGATTTTGATCAACCTATTTATCATGGAGTGGAAGCTGGCTAGTTTATGGGAAATGGGGTGGCATGAATCTGCGGGAATCACCAAGTTAGTATAAGAGTGTTTTCTGTAGATCCCCAACATGTGTTTACTCTCTCGAAAATCGATGGTCAGGCCAAGGAAATTTATTCTCCCATCGACTCCTGGCTCCATGGTGAACTTTAAGGAATTATGCACTTTTTTTAGGTATTGAAAGAATTTTTCCAATTGTCTATTGCTCCCTGTCCAACAGCATAAGATGTCATTGACATATCTGAACCAATATCGAATATTGTCCAAAAATTTTTCTTTAGAATTAAAAATTTTTTCTTCTTATCTATCCATTAAAATTTCAGCCAAAACTGGGGAGAGTGGTGAGCCCATGGCTAATCCTTCCTTTTGCTTGTAATACCTTCCTTTGAACAAAAAATAGTTTTGGTCAACACAAAGTTGGAGTAGCTTACATATTTCGGTGTTTATCGAGCCATCTACATTAGCATTGGATAGGATGTCGTGGGCGTAAGATAATACCTCTTGTTTTGGGATGGAGGGGAAAAGATATTGGATATCAAATGAAACTAACTTGGTGTTCGGGGATAGGGTAAAGTTTTGGAGCTGTTCCACTAAGGAAAGCGAATTTTTTATACTGAATTTTGGTTTAAAATCAGAGAGTGGGCGAAAGACTGAATTTAGAGTATAGGATAAGTTATGTGCCGGTGCACTCATACTGGCTACCACAGGTCTGATTGGTACATCTTGTTTGTGAAGTTTGGGTAAACCGTATAATCTTCCAATCTAATCTTCTAATCAATTCTATATGTAGTGCATGTGGGTAGAAGCACAAGACGTCTCGCTTGCTGTACCACATTTTTAGCTCCTTTTGAACCCACACCTTTTATTGCACTACTTTTGCATTTCATTATCATCCATCTCAGTTTGAAATTGTCATAAATCCCAAATTATTATTCGCTGATATTTGTTTCAATTTCTGTTTTTAAGAATTTTAAAGAAAAATTATGAAATGTTTGGTTTGGCTTCATTATATAGAAATTAATATTAATGATGCTGTAATTTGCAACTCCTAATGCAGGGTGAATGAGTGGGTTACTTTAAAGATAACAATTGGCATAGGCATAATAAAGTGTAGTAATGGTTAAAGTTCAATTGCCCTGGTATTTTTTGTTGCAGGAAGAACAAGAAGATCAGTCATATTCATCAATAGCGATCATGCATGATAGCCATCTTGAAAAAGCGTAAGTATTTTTTTATTTATATCTGTAGTAAATTATTATTTTGAATTATCACTATTGTCATTCAACGATCAACATTAACTGACTTCCTTTTGTCAAAGTGATGATATTATTTGGTGTGCATGCTGTATTTCCTTGACTTTCTCTAATTATATAAAGAAATAGCTACAGGTAGTGATGCTTTGATTTGAATGGAGTGATTTTTGTGAGCATTTTGGTGCAATCTGTAATCTAAATTACTGTATACTTACCAACAAGAGGAAAGCAAAAAAATTATAAATAGAAGAGCGCGTTACTGTTGTACAACTTGGCAATCAGTTTGTGCTAAATTTATTAATAGTAATTCTATAATCAATGTTGAAAAAATAAAGAGGCATTGAGGTTTTCCTGAACAGTTTGTTCTTGATATGAAGGTTTTTTATAGTATTTTAGCACTTAGATTTTATCAAATGCAGTGGAGAAATTAGATAAATCTTAAAGCATCTATTGTGGCCTTAAAATTACATGAAAGTGCTTTTCCAAAATGTATAAGAATTTGATTGCATGCGGTAAAGTTTTACTACTCAATTGTAAGCATTGCATGTACAAAGTGTGTTCCTAAGTATCCTGCCTACATTCATAACTCCGCCCCAGAATGTTTGAGCGACCAGTTTGGGATAAGATCATAACCAGTGACTCATGTACTCGCCGCTGTTACCTAGGCGCCTGTTTTTTTTTAGGGTAGAAGCTTCATTCACTTAATTAGAACAAAATATCTCAGATTCAGTGTGCTTAACTGCTTTGATTATTAATCTTGGGAAGGAGAAAACTTAATTATAATACCCAAATGCCACTTGTTTTTCAGATCACTCTCTGGCTCTGTTTCTAAGCATAGGCATTTTACAGAGGCCACGTACCCAGCATCTAGACCAAATCGTGCTGGTGTTTACAATGCCTTTTCTTCCTTTGCTGTTCCTGTAAAAGGAGAGAGTGTAGAGGTATATTTGGTTATTATTAAATCACTAGGCTTTTATTTGCATATATGATATCTTAAACTTTTTGCTAGTGCGTATTCATTACATGGCCTGACTCTTTTCAGAATACACCATGGAAATCTTCACTGTTAAGAACCGCAGAAAAAAGGGTCAGTTCTGAAAAGGTGTCAGAGACTATGTTTATGAAAACTCCTCTTCCTGAGAGGTAAGTAGTGGTTTGTTCTCAAAATTTTTGCCCAAAGGGACTATCAAGTTCATAAACCTTAATATGCACATTCTTTTATATGTAGATTTTGAGGTCATTCAGTGATGTGTTTGAAACTAACATAAGCACCTGTTTGCTTTTGAAAAACTTTTAAGAAATGGAACTATCTTTGTGTAAGACATGATATTAATTTTATGTGGATATTGGTTTTGGATGATCCATGAATAAAACTTTCCTTAAATAAATGAACTTCCACAAAGTTGAGGCTGAAACTATTGAACTAAAACTTTCCTTATTACTAACTCAATAATGTTGCTAAAATCCCACCAAATACTTACTAAAGCTTATGCATATTTTTTCTCCTGTTTGTTTTGTGTCCAAATTTTGCTTCTTGTGAATTTTACTCTGTATTTCACTTTCCTATGACATATCTTCATTCTAGACCTCTCTCACTGATTTCATAATATTGTCCCGAAAAATTGATCCCTTGGCTCACTGGCAAACTTAACTTCTCAAAATTCATCTCTAGATCTAACTGAGTTAAAAAGGCTCATAATAACATTTTATTTATTTATTTAATGGAATTATCCCTTCACATAAAGAAAAGCAAAAACCAGATATTGGTTCCACAAATTATAAAAGACAAAACAATTGTAAATGTGTACAAATTACATAAAGTCAATATTTTTTATAACATTTTTTTAAGGGATCCTGGTGACATATGAAGTAGGTCAATATAATCACAACTGTTGGCATCTCTCATAATCTGGTTTATTGGCAAGTAGTAATTGCAGTTTTGTGCGTGATATCATATTTTAAAGAGTGCTTCATACCTTATTTTATGTGAAGGTACTCGGAAAGATATTGCCCTTAGCAGTTCTAAGGAATAAATCTTGCTATGCAGTAATTTGTAAAGAAAATTTGTTATTAATTTTTCTACATTTATGCGAGGAGAGAAGATTTAGTAGAGATAACATTTCATGCTAACTATAAAGATCTTTGTGAAGATTGAACTTGAATGCAATTTTCGACTTTGATTGCAATGGACTCCTTTTCTGGCTGAATGTTACAGAATAGAATTTTTTTCAAATTTAAAGTTAGATTTGTTTGTGAGGTTATTCTCACACCAGTTTTGCAGAGTCAAGTGATGATCAATTTTAATGGGTGAAAACCGACACAATTATTAAAGAAATCATTAACAATTAACGTGAACATGAATTAATTTATTTTGAAGTAACTTCGCTTACTGGTTATTACCACCGCCATTTGTTCTACTCTGTTGATGAATATCTACAACTATAATTTGCAGCTGTATATTTTCTTTGGCGTGTCCTTTATTTGTACAACAAGTCCTTGGACAAAAATAAATTGATTGATTGATGAAGAAGGTGAAATGGGCCTAAAGGAAAACAAATGAGGAAGTGCTAGGTATAGTGTATGAGGAGAGGGGATTGTTGGTTGGTTGGAGAAATTGTAAGGAGGCAGGAAAAATAGATGAAGGGTGTACCTTAACCGGTAGATTACCTAATAAAAATAATCTAATTTTTACTACCTATGTTCTGATAATACAAGGCGTTGTTTTTGCCCTTTAATGCTATTAATTTCCCAACAAGGAATTTATTACTTTGTTGGGGATATCTCAGAAGTGCGGCTCCTATTTACTGTCAAAGTGGTTTTTATGTCAATGAAAAATACACATTTTTCAGTAATGGGTGACTAAGTTTCTCTAAGTTATGTCTAATGGGATCCATTAGACATAACTTGGTGGGATTCGTATTTCAGGGAACCAATAAAAATACTTTTTCATCATCAGGAAATAGCAGTGATAAAGGGGGATCGAGATGGTGCGGGGGCTAACGTACTGGCTTCCCACCCTGAGGGCGCGGGTTCAAATCCCGGTGGTGATGAATATTTTTCAGAGGTATCTCGATCCCTACTTGAGGTGCTTTGTGGAGGGCACTTTGAGTGAGTGCGCCGTCCGTTGGATGGGACGTTAAGCTGCGGACCCCTTGGGGCCTTTCGTAAAGAGGAGGCTAATGCCGACGCCGGGTTTCTCTCCACTCTTCATCCTTCCCTGTCCATCCCCTTTGGCACAAATGAACTTAGCTGTCGGTCGCCTCCCCTAAAAACTACTACTACTAGCAGTGATAAATATGTATATTAAAATTGTGCTGGACCGTGAGAGTATACATAGGGTTTTACTCAGTACCTTTCTAGTTTATTCCAAGAAATTTTTTGTTATTTAGTTCATGTTTTCATTGTTCATTGCCAATAAAAATAATCATGATTGTCATTAAAAATAAATATTAATTTGTATATTTACAGGTCGGTAACTGAAGATCACGCTAACTTGTGTACTGACAGTGGAATTGGACTGATGGCTACCAAATCATTGGATGCTTCAAATAAATGTTCTGCTAGAGGCCTTTTCACACCATGTATTCAAAAAAGTGTTTCTAGTGAATCCCATGATATTTTATCTGGTTTTCTGCCATTGCCAAATAAATTACCTAACCTGATTGAGGAAAGTAGTTCCAAGAAACCTACTATGAATATTTCTACACCTTTAGTATCAAAGTCCAAAGCAGGGACCCTGCAAAATTTCCAGGTTTGTTAAATTCAAAATCATAGTTGATAATTATACGTACATATTTGGTATATAGCTCATAAATCATGCCAGTCTGGTGAAATGGCAGAAATTTTCAGTGTGCACTTACCTTGGTGGAAGTTCCATTGCAGTCATATGCTTCAAAGTAGATACACATTTTTTAATGTGCAAGGCCAAGTCTCATTGTTGTATGACCAGAAATTAAGGGCTTTAGCTTGCCATAACTCGGTAAAATTCTTGAATGGTAACCTATTCTGAGCATATAGGGGGGAATTACTCTCATTCGTGCAGAAAAATACCGTAAGAATCCAAAGTTCATTGCTATTGCTTTAATGTAACATTATTATCCAGGAATGGATGGAAGGAAAAGGTGTAATTTTGCACTTAGTGAAAAAGTGTGTGCATTCATCCATTTCTTTTATCCTTTTGTAAGTAATATAATCTTTCACTCTCATTTCATTAGATGTGAAAAGTGCAGTAACTTATTTGATAAATTGTTCATATTGGTAGAATGGAACGCATTTATAATGATGATAAAGAAAAGGAATAACTTGAGTTTTTCTTAGTAAATCACACCTATCCAAAAAAAAATGAACAATCCTTTTACTTAGTGAAATGATTTAACTGTATGTTGAAAAAAACTATTCCATTACATACCTTTACCAAGAATATATATTATCATGCATGCAATGTATTACATTGAGTTATGTTCATAGGATTATTGCAGTGTTTGAAATTACTCATGATATTGACTAGCCTTTCAAATTTTAAATTGACAGCAACTAATCTATTCCTTTTGACAGGGAGAGGAAACTCCGATGAAGAGCATTCCCCTGGAGAGAACAGACATTATGGAATTGGTCAAAATACACAAATCAGAGAAGAAATGTCTAAGAAATAATGCTTACATTGAAAATATGTTAAATGAAGCAAATAAGGAAAACCTCTCGTATGGAATGCATTGTGAGCTTGGGTCTTCACATGGCCAGGAGATGGAAAAGGAAGAAATTAAACTTGTCAGAAGTTTCTCGCATGCTTCTGTCCTTAGATCTGAAAATGGTATGCAATTTATATCCACCCGTCTTGCTAATGCCAGGGTAATATAAATGAACCAATGCTTGTTTTGAAATGGAAACATTCTAAACAAAGACTTATTGGCAATAGTGAGATCATGGCATGTAAGCTCAATTTTCCTTGATATTGGGTTCTGAAAAAAATAGATTTAGGATCAGGTCTTTGTGATTACTCTAGGAATTTCAAAAGACATTTATTTCCTATTTTGGAGAAATAGTTTAATGATACATCGAGTGAATAAAGGGTATCATGTTTATTAGGTTCTGCTTCTCTCAAAAGCCATCTATGAATACTCTGGTAATTATAGTACTATCTATTTTTTGTTAAAACTCTTGTTCCAAGCTGTATTTTTATTATTTTTTCAGGGAGAATGATCACTCCTTCCAAAGAAGATAAACCATCCTCAGCAAAGTCTCTCTCAAATCTCTTCCATCCAAATCAAATCTCGTCTAATAAAATTAGCCAGCATTTATCCCGCATACCAACTCCAGTCCGTTCTCACACTCCCCAAAAAGTGAACCCCAAAACCTCCAGTATTGAATCTACATTGGAAACATCATGTGTTGAAATGCTTGATTTGCAAACTCCTATGAAATACTCTTACAGTCCCAATGAAGACAGGGACCATGAGCGGAAATCTTCTAAATGTAGTAATATCAATAAGCCGTTAGTTGATGCTTCATCAGGTCATGCTAATCCTTCCCTTAACAACTACCATCTTGCTCATGCTGAGAATGCATCTACTAATTTGAAGAATCAGGTTTCCAACCCTTGCCCTAAACAAGGGTCACCTCCCATCCACCATCAGCATCCCATGGTGGTTTCGAACTCTGCTGATCATTTCCCTCCCATTGCCCATAATTCTGTCCATGTCAATGGATTTCAAGCACAAACAAAGACTTCCACTTTTGTCATTTCTGAAATGACATCGAACAGAAATGAGAAACCCAGTTGCATTTTTCAATCAGCCGCCAAAAGTTTAGAACCTCAAGGTAGTATCATTCAAAGATCATCTGCTAATTCAGTTGTAGTTAATGAGCCTACTCCAGGTTTTGCAGTTCCTGGTGTTACACGGAAGCCTTTCTCCTTGAGAGCGCCTTCCTTCAACCTTCCTCAATCAAAGTATGACCCCAACTGTGAATCTAAAATCTCTGGCGCTACATCATGTGCCCCTTCTTCCTTTGCAGCAGCTGATGCTCAAATTAATTCCAATCAATTCCAATTACCATCCTCACATGATCCAGTACATTCATTAGCTGGGTCAGCTGCTCCAAGCCATCTTCATCATGTTGAAGATCAAAATCCACTCCCCATCATTCAAAATGCAAAAACTAATTATTTTCCTGTCAATAGCCAGCCATTTGACAGGAGAAATGTCTTTCCAAATGCACCAACCCCTGTTTCCGCTCTGCCCAGCAGTCAGCTAATAGCGTATGACGCACAAGCATTTATGCAGTCAAAGGGCAATGCAATGAGTGGCATTCCTCAAGTCAGCTGTGTTAATTCATTTAATCAGGCTATGAGTTCATGTGGCAGTGGAAGTCTTCAAGTGGAAAATTTGGTAGTTGCACCAACTTCATCAGTTCCTCAACCTACTGAAAACCCTCCACTGGTTCAAAATAAGTTAAGAATTCCAACTGAGTTGGAATCACAGCCTATTAGGAAAGCTGTTTCTTCAGTTAGGCCTGTCTCACTGCAAACAAACAGGAAGATCCTTGTGGTGAATAAGAAGCATTATGAAGTTCTGCGGCTGCTTGGGAAAGGTGCTTCAAGCAAAGTATATGATGTAAGTAAAAAGTCAAATACACTAAATATGGTGTTATGCATGTATAAAAATACAGTGTATGTTCTTGATGTCATGAGAGAATTTTGGAAGTAGGGTGGGCATCCCTGGTGATTATAAGAAAGGGGAGGGATCCTTCAGGGTTTTTGTTCATTTCATTCACTTTGTTCTAGTCACTTCAGTTGGGTTGATCATTGAAACTCCCCCCATCTCACACACCTAAACCAAATGCATATCAATATGTGTATATTATTTTTCTTTTATTTAATTTTCTGTCTTCATCTGATACATTATGGTTTATAATTTTGTTGATGCATGAAATGTTCCTTCATATTCTGTTTCTTGTGTAAGCCTATAATTGATGTGAAAATTGTTTATGTATACATACGCTTCTATCAGGAGATTGGTGCAAATATTTGACATTATGATCTCTATGTTTTGAGACTACAAATAAAATTAACTAGCAGAGAAAGCAAATAAATGGCTCTCCTAAGAGAGCCTGATATGCTACTTTCAGTGTTTTTACAATACTTAGCTGTTCTGTTCCTCCATTTTAAGATGGTAAAATGGAAATCAACTGCTAAGATAGGTAGCAAACCTCTGGAAAATTACAATTGGACTCGCATTAGGCACCTCCAAAAAAGGAATTATTTTCTTCTGTAATGTATCAGATGATGATGGGAAATAAAATTGAAGAATAATAGAAAACATTCATCTGTCATAGCCTGGTATTTCCAACCAGTTGAATAAGGACTGGGCAATTCTATTTCGAAATGCTCTACATGAACAGCCTTGCCAAGAAATGGTGCATTCTTTGCAAAAGATTGCAGAATGAAGTAACTTCTTATTTTGCTGATTTTGATTGTTGAAGATTAGAGTTTTTTTGCAGATTGATAGATAAAATATTATTACCAGGAAGATCATTTACATACAGTATGAATAGCATTGGACCAAGATAGAGCCTTGGGATACACCATATTTAAACTTTTATATTTGAAGAAAATGTTTATAGCATACCACTTCCATTATAACTACTTTATGCTCAGAAAAACCAGGGTAAAAATTTCTCCCCTAAAATTTAGGATCGAGAAATGAGAGATATTTTTTATTATTTTGTTGAGTACAGTATTTGTACTTAGCACTTCTTGTTGGGCTCATTATGTACATTCATAAGTTTAAGCTTTTCATGTGATTGGCCACTGAATGGCAATTTTCCTCAGAGAAGTCAATATATGAATCACCACAAAAATAGATGCTCAACTTTTGACAACCTTTCTAGGAAATTTGCTAATTTATTTACAAAAATATTCATGTCACCATAAGAAGATGGATTAAACAGGCAAGTACAATATCAAGAGTAAGCAGTTTAACAACTTAGAATTCAATATGTTTATCAATCCAAAGTACTTCCGTGAGGCTAATTTAGTAGAAATCAATGCCATTATTAATAAAAATGCAGGTTCCAATGTTTTTAGTTTGTTTACAAAAAATTTTATTCAGTTGTTTTATAGTTATACTAGTACATGAAAAACTCATCTTACAAACGGACAGCAGGTAAGGCTTAAAATTTGGTATAGGCCTTCTAAGATTTTAATTAATTTTATAGGTTTTGGATTGCCAAACAAATCGCTGTGTTGCGGTCAAGAGGGTTGTCTTAAGACAAGATGATGCATCAGTTGAAGGTTACCTTAAAGAAGTAGAACTTCTCAGCCAACTTCAAGGCTCTGAATGCATCATTCGACTACTTGACAGGTAAGTTAGGTTACATCAAACAAGACTAATGGATTTCTTTCTGTGATGAACTTGAGCAGTATCACATTTTGATTCTTGAAAATAAATTAAAGGTATCTTTTTAGTAAGCTCAGTACGTAGTTTACAGAATAATGAACTCCACCCACTCCTATCGGCCACCTCACTAGCCTTGTGTTAATCCTTTGTGTGTGTTTCTTATGTTTGCCCTTTTTCCTTCATGCTTGACCTGATTATACATGCACTTTTTTTCCTGATTCATTTACCTGAAACTCCAACTATATAAATGCCTAAATGACATAATTTATTTTAAGTAAGATTGTTTGTGGTGTAGAAAACAGCTACTTTGTCCAATAATTCACTTCTCTCTGTTGGCTGCTCAATCTGCTGAATTATATCTGCTCTCTGCCCTGTATTTTAGGAATTAACCTCCATCCATCCATTCATGGGTGAGAAGTAAAAGGTTGGACATTGATCTTCCTAAGAGTTTGTCATAGGCCGCAGGTTTGAGTGTCTCAAACCTGAAGTTGCCTTCTCCTTTGTTTATAATGGTTCATGCCTAATTATGAAGTATAATTAGAGTAGTATATCCACCCATTGGAATCCCACATTCAGTTTTCATCAGATTTTAGAACATTAGGATTTAAACAAAGAATGGTTTCCAGTCAGAACAACACTTTCTTATCATGGTAAACATGGGTTCACTTTATGTTGAATCCCTATTTGTTAGAGCTTACTATTCAAATTAATTATAAAATTAGGTAATATGAGTTTACATGATAATGTTACCTGGTTTCATATTTTAGTGAGATCTGCTTTGAAAAAGAATACAAGGTGCTCTACATGGTATTGGAAAGGGGTGAGATGGATCTATCTACTTCCATTAAGCTTATGTCCTTGTCTTTGAATCAACCAATGCCTAATCCTGGCCAACCTGGTGGAAAAATACCCACTGTTACTGTAATTTATTACTGGGTGTCCATGCTGAAAGCTGTGGATGAAATACACCAAAAAGGTTTGTGATTTAGCATATAGAGATATACCTATCATTGCCACCTCTCTCTTCATATTATTACTACTGAAATGTTTGAATGAATTTTTTATGGCTATCAGCTTGGAGATAATAAAATGCATTGCTCTTATATAATTATTGGATTTGCATTTGAAGTTTTAAGTTATAGAAATATCATTTATATCGCAGAATAGACAAGAGCATTTTCTTACACATTCTGGTTATATGGCTTATAGTCATAAAACACTACTACCTGCAACACTGCCTTGCAGCTATGTAGGTAAAATAACCTTGTATCCATTTCCACTTCAACTCTTGAATATTGTGGAATAAAGAGCGGTTTTTGGAAATGGATACCAAGTTTATTTAACCTAATTTTCAGAATTTTGACACAGACAGTCAAGTCTGTCAATATTATGTGGAGGTGGTCTTTAAATTATGCAAGGATTTGTGGGAGGAGGAAGGTCAAAATCACTTCTTGCTCTGCTTACATTGGACTGTTGGGGGTTTATGAGGAATCTTACTTAAGGCTTATTATTTCATGATGTCAGTCATTTTTATGAAAAAAAATGTCATCCTTGATTGTTAAGGTACACTTTGTGCCAATTTCTCACTTTGCTGACCCTGGTGATGGTGGGGTAACATTCTCGTCTGCCAACCTCAAGGTTGCAGGTCCAATTCCTGCCGAGATGGTTTTTCCTCCACCTAGGGCTTGGGTGTAATATTGTTATTGTAATATTGTGGCTGTTAGTATTGAAATTGCAATATTATTATATCGTTGTTTAAAGTCTGGTGTAAAGGTTGAATTGCTGTTTTCGGACTAATGCAAAATAAATAAATAGCTGAAACTCTTGCACCATCCAGAGGTCCACCCAGAGGCCTGGTTTTGAATTTGTAGACAGCAGATTTTTTCAGTGGTATCCTGATCCCTTGGTGCCTTTCGATAAGAGTAGGCTAATGTTTGCACTGGGTTTCTCTCCACCCTTCCTCATTACCAATCAATCCCTAATGATGCAAATTGCCTCAGCTGTTGGTCCCCCTCCCCTGAAGCTACTGCTGCCACAAACTGTTGCTTTGGAATTATTAAAGCATTTATCAACCTGTTAAATTAGTTCCAATATGCTTGCTGCATATCTTTCTTTCATAATTGCAATACCATTAGAATAAAAAAACTAGTTTCATAGCAGTGTACCTTTTTCAGTTGTAAAGCATAATTCAAGAGATCTGTGTATAATTGTAGTGAAGTGCTTTCGTCAAAGTTAAATGCATTTAATTCTTTCATAGAGGGGCTCCTTTGGTGTATGTATTAATAATAGTACCAGAATATTTGTAATCAATGTTCCTTGCATGTTCAGATACAATCAGCATCATTATCATCATTGCATATCTTAAATTATTGTAATTTTAATTAAATTATTTCAATTTTAATTATATTATTGTAATTATCAATATTTTTTTCTATTTTTATAAAATTGTGTGAAAGAATTGTTATTGGTACTGTTACTGTAATGGTGAAGCTATTTTATATTTTAAATTATTATTATTTCACAGGCATCGTTCACTCTGATTTGAAACCTGCCAACTTCCTTCTTGTCGGAGGACAAGTTAAACTCATAGATTTTGGGATCGCCACAGCTGTGCAGGTCGATGTAACTAGTGTTACAAAAAATGATCCCGCTGGGACACCCAATTACATGAGTCCAGAGGCTATTGGATTGACTGTCTCTGGTTCACCTAATTCTCAGGGCATGTTTAAAAACCCAAAGGTTTGTTTATTTTAATTTTTCATATGTTTTTGGCTGCACTCTTGTGTTTCATTCCTCTTGAAATTGAAATTCAATATAATCTTCGCTGATTTATTTCTGACTATTCAAATCTTGCCCTCGTCTCCCATTAATATTCATTATTTTGGCATAATATTTTGTGTTATTTATGCAATTATTATTGTTTGTATTCTTATACAATTATTATTGTTGAAGTAGATTTTGGAAGCCCCTCTTCAGCAACTCATGCTTCTTTCCTCCCTCCATTCTATCTACTATACCTATCTTTTTTTGACCCCTTCCTTGTTTGCATGACATTCTCCAATCTGTCACAGTCTTCTGCATTCCATTCTCAATCAAAATGCTCTACGTGCATCTTTCCTGCCTCCTTTGGATTTTTTGCTACAATCCTCTCTCATCCTCCACCTGCATATCACTTCCTGGTATGTTTTCCTTTCTGTCCTTTTCACCTTTTTCATCCTTCCTTACTCCTACATTTCAAAATCCTCCAGTCCATGGTTATCATCCTGCTTCAATGATTATTTTTCTACTCTACCCTATATATATACAATGATTGTGACTTTAAACTTTGTACCTGAGGATGACGCCGTACTAGTCGTACCTGAAATAAAGTGGTGGATTGGAACAAAGTTTTTCTTTTTCATTTATTAAAGACCAAGTTTGTTGGTTCAGCTTTCACTTCTACTGATAATATTCTGTAGTTTGCTTGCTCTATGTTCACTACACGTCTCCACTTGGTGGCTATCTTTTCCTCTGCTGTATGTTATCTATAAGTATACTTATCACTCCAGTAATCCCCACTATCCTTCCATCCCACCTCACGTAGCACTAATTTTTTTTCCTCTCTATATCTCCTGCTTCATATTTTCTAACATTCCTGTCCTCAACATTGTTCTAACTTTCCAATTCTCTATTCTAACTATTTCAATCCTCTTCTTTGTGTTCTCTGCTTCTACTGTTGCTTTCGCTTTCATAAGAATTTCATGAGATGATGACCATGTAACCTTCACCTCTCTCACTGTAGGACATGACACACAACTGATTCAGCTGAATGACATACCATGGAACCTCATACTATGAGCATAATTTACTCAAGGTTGTTGTCCATGGGGAGGGACTTAAACTTTGAGCATCACATAATAATTAAATTTGAAATATTTATTGTTAATATGATACTACTGTAAATTTAATTATATTTATAAAGAAAGTTTCTGCTTAGCCTGAGAATTGTGGAATTTATTGTAGCAGAAAAATAATTTGGAGTATAGGATTCCAGAGTGAGTCGCTCTTAATTTCTCTTTTCAGATAGTCACTTGAAGTCTATTTTTCTCTGACTTAGTCTTCAAAATCTTATTTCTCCTATTATTCCTTATCTACTGGCCTACTGTTTCGAATTTTTCCGGAAGTGGGGCTGTGCAGAACAGCTAGTTGTATTTTTTGCTGCGGCATTTAATATCACTATAGGGAATCTTGCTTCCCCATATTTTCTGAGTCATATGCCCCTGTATTCCTGATTATTAGTGATAAATCACCGTTGCACAACCTTATGGCGAAGAGGACTTCTTCGATTTTCACCTGATAGATGTAATGAATGTTGTGGTTATGCATCAATCCAATAGACAACAAAGGTGGAGGACAATACACCTATTCATAAAACCATAGAAATACAAAGCAACTGTTTATATTGCTCATCCAACCTTTCCACCACCACTGTATCAAAGAGGTAGTTAGGCAAACATCGTTTGTTTCTGATTTGTTCATTTGACATAAGTAGAAATAGTTAAAATATAACTGCCTGATTCCAGTTCAGTTATATCTTGGAACAATATTAAATTTGCATAATATCCTTCCTCAAATATCCAACCTCCATCAGTAGTTTGACTTGATCAGATTGAATCACCTTTTGATCAGGCCACCTTTTGACAGAAATACCTGGACCTTCCTAGAGTCACTGTTAATAGGGCTCTTTTTTATTATTTGTTCGAACTGGCTGCACAATAAAATTCCTAAAATAAGGGTAACTAAACCAAAAACAAGGCTACACTAACTCCTGTTTTCACATAATTAGCCTGCTCTTATGGAATTAGTGGGGTAGAATGGGGTAGCATAATCCCGTCAATATCAGTGTCCCTAATTCATTGTGCTAGGAATGCAATGGCTCATATTTGGGATAAATTCACTGCCTGAAATGCCAAATGTGGGCACTTTGTTAATGTGCATTGACAGCTGGTATTTTAAAGTCAGTTGCACCAAATTAAGTAAAATGGATTATCCAATATTTCTCAATTATCTTCAAATATGATTCCCTTAGTACAAGCTCCTTTAATACTCTTACCTGCTGGTTATCAATTAAATGTTAAATTCCCATGTGTCCACTACACATTTAGTAAGTGGTAAATCTACCAGGTCTGTATACACCAGCCCCTTCCCATAACCCCGGGCATGGTATTTGTTGATGACAGCATGAGAAATTTAAAGAACTGCCGGAGATGCCATGACAAAAACTTCTTAGAGTCATCTACTAATATGCATCAAATTCAGCAATTTTTAAGTGTAAAAATCATTGGCTGTGACCAGGACTGGGATTGTTGCATTATCCAGCATGAGAATGCTTATCTATAGTATTAAGTAGATTTTTCATTCATCTTGTCATTTGAAAAATGCATGAAGTATAGGAAAGGCATCAATTTAATGTTACTAAATGATTTTCTCCTTGTTCCCCAAAGGCAACTCAATCATTAGTTTTAGCATACATTGCAAAACTACACTTGTCATCTGATAATACACATTTAATGAATATATTAAAATTAATGTGTATACACTTTTTAAAGCTATATTTATATAGTTCAAAGGCCAAATTCATAGGAAATAAGTAGTTAAATGAATTTTCTGAAGTAGTTTGATCCATGGGATCCACCTCGACTTATTAATATTTTCCAACTATTTTGATTCCTTGTTAGATCATTTCTTTTCTTTTTTGTCTCTTTCTAGGCCAGCTATAAGTCGGATGTCTGGTCATTGGGTTGTATTTTGTACAGCCTTGTTTATGGGAGGAGTCCCTTTCAGCACATAATGAATGAACGGATGAAATTGGATGCTATATGCAATCCTAAGTATGCCATTCCTTTCCCTGTAAACTCTGCAGTTCATCCCCCACTTCTTCGAGCAATGAAGAGGTGTCTTGTGAGGAATTACAGAGAGAGGGCCTCAATAGCTGAACTCAAGTCAATTGATTATTTATGTGGGAACGAACTGAATGAGGATTCATGGAATTCTTGGAAAGCCATGGCTACAGAAAAGATTCTTAATGCTTTATCTCCTGATTGTAAGATGCAAGCCATTAAGGTTAGTTGTGTTTGAAGCATGAAAACATCCACATTCCAATTCTAAATATTTATTGCACAATCCAAAATCAGTAATCAACATCTATTTAGCTCTTACTCATTGTAATATTTTGTTCAATAAGCTTACTGATAGAATTACGTTTATAATTTACATGAATTCCATTTTTCATATTAATTGGCGAGTTTCAATGAAAATATTTCCATGTCCTTGGGGTTCCACTGACCAAGCATAGAAAAGCAAAGATACTTAAATATAATACAGTGTGTGCATGAAGTATTGTTTAAAGTTGTGATTTCTGAATTTTTCACCATGTGAAATTTTATGAGCAAGTGAAACCTATTTCCAAACATTTACTTTATAGCCTAGATTGTGTAACTCAAAAACCTAAATGAAGTGTTCAATATGTTTATATCATACATATCAACTCTCAAAACTTAAATATCAAATTGAATATTTTTATTCTTAATCTGCTTAGTGCATTTGGGTATCATTTAATTGGGCCTTGGTATTATACTCAATTGGGCATTGAGGAAACTATTTCTAAAATGTTTAATTTTAATTAATTTAATGAAAAATTGTTTAATTTTTCTTTTGATAATTTTTGTTTCTTCACTGAGCTGTAAAACTTTCATCCTGAGGATATGCATAACAATTAATTTATATCAATTCTAAATACAAAGGCGGTTCAATAAGTACCCGTGTTGACAACAAAGGGCTTTCCTGAGGGAAGTTTATGTTATCATCGTGTGCTGCCATCTATCAAATGACAGCAAAACAAATTTCAGGCTGATTAAAGGTTAGTTTGGATTTGGCAGCCATCCGAGTAAGACGTGTTTCGTGATTTTCGCTAAGATGGAAAAAGAGCTGTATCGTTCGGTAATTCAGTTTTTGTTTTTCGATGGAAAGAAATGTAAGGAGATAAAAGCAAAGTTGGCTGCTGTTTATGGGGATACTTCGCCATCTATGACCACAGTTAGATATTGGTTCAACGAATTTAAACATGGGTGGACATCTGTTTTTGATGAGGAGCGACCAGGACGCCCAGCTGACGTGATTACTGAGGAAATAATTCAAGAAGTCCATGCCATGATTCTCGCTGATCGACGAACGAAAGTGCGCGAAGTGCAGAGGCTGTGGGTGTGTTGATCGGAATGGCAATTAATATTTTACATGATAAGTTGGCGATGGAAAAATTGTCAGCCTGATGGGTGCCACGATTGCTTACGGTGGACAACAAGCTGATCCGGCTGTCAACTTTGAAGCAGTGTTTGCAGCTATTTAAGCGAGATCCGAAGGTGTTTTTGCATCGAGTTATCACTGTTGATGAAACCTGGATTCATCATTACACACCAGAAACTAAGCAACAATCAAAACAATGGATTTCTCCTGGTGAATCTGCTCCAAAGAAGGCAAAGATGGTCAGATCGGCCGGAAAGGTCATGGCGACAGTTTTTTGGGATGCAAATGGCGTCATCCTCATGGATTTTTTTAGAAAAACTAAGAATGATCACTGGGAAATAGTACAGTGAGTTATTGGACTGCTTTGACTAAAATTGGAGACATGGCCGCATTTGGCGAAAAAGAGGGTGCTGTTTCACCACGATAACACACCAGCACATTCATCCAGAGTTGTCGCCGCCAAACTGCATGAACTACTTTATGAATTGCTGCTGCACTCCCCACATTCACCCAATCTGGCTCCCTGCAACTATTTCTTATTCCCTAACATGAAGAAATGGCTCACAGGAAAAAAATTAGCTCCAACGAGTAAGTTATCGCCGAGACAGAGGTGTATTTTGGAGAGTTCGACAAATCATATTTTTTGGAGGGATTAAAAAAATGGCCGGAACATTGGGAGGTGTATCTTTTTAAAAGGTGACTATATTGCAAAAAAAATGGTTTCTTCTTTTCTAACACGGGTACTTATTGAACCACCCTCATATGTAGCAATTTGTTCCACAGTTAAAAAATCAATGCATAATAGTCTATTTATCAAAATCATAATAATACGATTCAGAAATTTTCAACTTCAATTAGACTTCCTAACACTTGTAAATGGGCCACCTTTCTTCTGGATGTTAGTTTTGTTGTTTTTCTTAGCATATGATAACATATATGTCATTAATGAGCAACTTATGGTTCATGAAATGTAGTGGAAAGTTTTGTTTTTTTCAGGTAATCCAGGAAGTGTTTCAGTCACCACCACAGAAAAGGACTCCTATATAATATTTCACCCAATACCGTTTTTCGCATGTGTGCGCTTCTCTTTTTGTAAATATGGCATTATCAATTTCATTAAATGTACAGTTATTATCACATATTAAGATATCTTACTAAAAGTTTTCAAGATCAGAGAACTGTTCATGTGCGGAAATGTGTTCATTTTTATGCCTTATTTTAATTAGGCAGTTTTTAGGTGGATCATAAGCATTTTTGGCATGTATTTTTTCTTTCATATGCTACATTGACTAATAGCTTAATTCAAGTATTTCAGAATGCTGAATGTTTATGTATACATAGTATTATTTAATTAAAAATATTATTGTACATACAACCTATTGAAAAACCTTGTAATAAAACTCTGCTATTATCAATCTTAAAAATGGATGTGTCCCAAGTCTTTGGGAGTAAAATTAAGGGTGATCAATGACCCAAGGTTGAATTTAAGGGCATACTTATCAAATGGAAACTAGCTTCAGGCTTATTCCTTGTGCATCAAGGTTCCCAATTATCATGATATTTACAGTTTATATAAACTTTGATATGGAATTTGGTTTGGTATGGCACTAAAACATCATCATTAAAGCAAGATGTTAGACATTGATTGAAGGCTTTTGAGATATGGGTGTGAGAAGTACGGAAAAGGTTAAATGTAGGAAAAGGAAAACAAATCAGGAATTGATGGGGGAGGAGAGAGGTTTGGTTGAAGAAATCCTAAGTGTAACATACATGTAACAAATCTTCCATATTCATCTGCCATCAGCTGATCCATGCAATATCAGCCCAAATTCAACATGTTGCTATAGCACAAATAATATTTTCTCTCAGGTTATTATTGGCATCAGTCCTCATTTACTCTCCCATATTTCCCATCAAGCAGTAGAGCTACAATATACCCTGTCAATTTCTTTACTACAATAAATCATGGATGGATAATTGAAGTATTACCCCAGTAAATATGTTTCTTCTCCAAATTATTCACATATTAGATATTGAGTTCCCTAAATTTTGCATTATGTATGCTAACAAATAGGTTAAGTTTCTCTTTTGAAAATCAGAGGGTCAATCCCTTTCATGTTGTCATATTCTTCTACGTGTTTACCACTGCAAAGAAGGGACTGAGCAACAAAAGTAAATGTCATGGACTGCATATCATCTACATTATAGCCAGAAAGCCACAGCCCACAGGAAGGACAGAGACTTGCATTGCTACGCCATAGTATCGTCAATTAAAAATGCCATCTTCCGCACAGGCACTCAGCTTATGGGTGTGATGGAGGCAAAAATAGAGTGAGTGGATGGGTGGGTGAGGTTTGGTATTGTAATTTATTTATTTATTTTAAAACATTATTCACATACAGCAGTAGCGCCATTTTACAGTGAAAAATATAACAAACATGAAAGAGGACAAAAGACAATAACAGCATAACATTAACAACGAGAACCAATCATGGACCGGGGAAAATTTTAATTTACTGACAGGTGGGATAAAGCTTGGGTGGTGAAGTTGCATGATAAGTTAAAGGGGTCAACAGTGTGAGGGAGTGAATTTAGAAGGGAGGAGAGGCGAAATAACAGTGAGCACTCAGTGAGAGATATTCTAGGAATAGGCAGATGGAGTAGGGAGTGGGTGCGGGTGGATCAGGTTGGTATCCTGTAGTTGAAGAAAGATAGCAGTTCAGGGCAATCAATAGCCGAGTTTAGGGTGTTGTAGAGGAGTTTTAAATCAGCTTTAAGTCTGCAGCTTTGGGGACTAGAAATGGATAGGGAAGACAGAACAGCATTTGAGGACATATTGCGGTAATGTGGGACTTGGTGTTTGACTATTTTGGCAAAGAAGTGAGAGATGCAATCAAGGGATTTAAGATTAGTTGGGGATGAGGTGGACCAAATGGGGGAGCAATATGATATGATGGGAAGGACAATTATTGAAAAGTATGAATGGAGTGCAATTGGATCTTTAATTTCTGTGAAGCGGTGAAGAAGGCCTAGTAGGGACATTGCTTTATTTTTTAAAGTCGTGGTGTTTGGAGTAATGAATGTATGTGGTCGGAGTAATTTAGTTTCTGGTCAATTAAAACGCCAAGGTCTTTAATGGTTGTGACTCTATTAAAGGGAGTTGAATTAATTGAGTAGTTGAACATCAGGGGTTTTTTTTTTCAGAGCAAGAGTCATGATGTTGCATTTACCAGGGTTTAAGTTAAGCCTCAAGGTATCACACCATAGGGAAATTTTATGTAAGGCAAGTTGAAGGTGAGTACAGTCAGAAATGTTATTAATTTGCTTGTAGATCTTGCAATCATCAGCGTAGAGAAGTGTATGGACCTGGGAGGAAAGGAGTCGGGAAGGAAGATCATTAACAAATAAATTGAAAAGATATGGCCCAAGGACACTGCCCTGGGGAACCCCAGACGTGACAGGAGACCAAGAGGAAGAAGCATCAGAGAGTATCACGCTGGGCTCTGTGGGTGAGAAAGGTAGAGAGAAGGCTAAGGAACATACCATGAATGCCGAACTGTTGGCTGAGTTTATGAAGGAGGAGTTGATGCAGGGTGTCGAAAGCCTTGGAGAAGAAAAGGTAGATGGCATCAAGTTGACTTGATTTGTCTATTGCCATGACGGCATGGTGCTGAAGACAGTGAGATTTGTCAGGCATGATCTGCCTGGGAGGAAACCATGCTGCTGAGAAGATAAAAAGGGAGAGGTGAAATAATAAATCCTGTTGAGAATAATGCGTTCACAAACGGAAGACAGGATTGGAAACAATGAGATAGGGTGATAAATTGAAACATCATTCTTGGGACCTGTTTTATGTATCGGAATGATATTAGCGCGTTTCCATTGAGGAGGGAAGGTTCCTAGGGAAAAACAGCGATTAAACAAGATGGCTAAAGGTTGTGAAAGGGATGAAGCGCAATTGCAAATAAATTTAGGGCTGAGAGCATCTGGGCCAGGTGAGCAGTGGGAGTATTTTGCATAGGTATTGAAAGATTTCCCGGGAGTCAGTCTGTAAGTGGGATAGGGAATGATTTATTTTAGGAAGGAGGGAATGGACAGAGGTAATACTTGGGCAGGCTGTAGGCAATCGGAAAAAAATTTAGAAAGAGGTTGGGTCTCTCTGATCCCGCGACAGTATACTATATTAGAAGGACAGAAACCTCAAGAGTGGCTAATGTCTTCACTTGCCCAATGTTTGGAGACCATGAGACAGGCCTCCTTCCTCACACCCAATGCATTGCAAACCCTCCACTGCTCTATTTTCCCTTCCCCCATGCATACTTGGACTATTCAAATGAAAGTTCTATTTATTCATAGTCTTTATGGATTTTGAAAAAGCTATCGAGAGGTACAGCTTAAAGCTATTGATAGGTATCGCTACCTTGTAGGTAGCGACTGCACATGGAAAGCATGTTATATGTTTCTTTCCATTACCCCAATCACAGTGTCATCCTCATTCTCCCTCCTGTTAACTCCATTATTCTGCAATTCTCCAATCTGAATTTTCGATGAAACGAATTTTATTAAGAAGATTCGTTTCATCGAAAGAAACAAACTGGGAATATTTTTCCATTCTTCGCGAGCAAATGACTATGAATAAATAGAACTTTCATTTGAATAGTCCGAGTATGCATGTGGGGGAATGGAAAATAGAGCAGGGGAGGGTTTGCAATGCATGCGCAGTCGCTACCTACAAGGTAGTGACTGCACATGGTTTTACTAGTATATTTATATATTTTTTTGCAGGTTCCCCCCACCTTTCCCCATCCATTTGAAAAACCCTAACCCCCTTATCCCTCTCCTCCTGGTGCTGCACCCCCTGCCACACACCTTTTTGGTGGCTCGCAGGGTATTGATGTAGATGTACTCCTGAAGCAAAAGTGGCTGTGGGCAGAGAGAAGGTAGGAATTCAGTAGGGTGTAGTGTAACTGGATTGTATATTATACATTGTTTATAAGGAAATAGGAAGGACCCCTCCCTGCAGTCACCCTTGTTAGTGATACTTCATGTACCACTCTAAGTGTGTACGACGCATTGTTCTTGAGCATCCCTATACCTCCTTCCACTTCCTCAGATAACTAACCAACCACTATTTTTATTTAATTTTCAATATACTGCATTTTCTGATGACGTGGAGCACATTAATACTTTAATACCAGGAAAAATTGTTCCATGAAAATTCAAAGCATTTTTTAATTTTGATATACTTTTTAAAGATATTCAGATTTTTCATCATTAATGATGAATTTCATTTATAGTTCATAAACTAAGCATTCAGTATTTATTAGTCTCTTTGGCAACTAAAAGCATTCCTTAGTCGATGAAACAAAATATTAGTCAGAAAATATCATAACAAGTAATACATTTTATTTGACCAAATCTTTAAGGCACATTATCCTTTAACATTCAAGAAATGTTCATTCATTACAACTTTGAGATTCATGATATTTTTTCAGTCATTGTACTAAGTTCGGCGTGAGATGGGCTACAGTACAGATGCCATGTTCCTCTTAATAAGAATGATCCATGTCATACCTTGATCGATATAGAAAAATACACAAAATCATGCCAGTGTTCACAGGGATCCATTCCCTGGGAGTATATCCAAGTGAATAGGAAAGAAATTGTCATACACTAACCACTATTTGATCTAGTTCCTGAAAAATAATCCGACATCAGTATGTACCACTTATTTTCCATTTGCCATCACTGCATTCTTACATAATAATGTGTATTATTATTTCATGGCCAAATGTCAGTAAAATAATTTGAGAATGGTACTGCAATATCGCATTCATCAATTTATACGTAATTTTAGTACTTAATGCACATTACGATTTTTATTTATTAGGCTTTGTAGCTTTTTTATCAACTTATGGTAACATTCAAGCAATAACATGATGTTATTGGAAGCATCACATGTGTCGACCTTTTGCATTAAATAGCAATAGGCGATTAACTTGCTCAACTTAGAATAAATATCCTTGAAATTTCTTTGCATGTAGGAACAAATTAATTTTTTGAGCTAAAAATCACCTGATAATTACAGAAAAAATTTCTACATGACTACAGTTATAACAGTCATTACTCCTCCCATTTTTTAGTCATCAAACAAGCACCGAAGTTCATGCTGGTGAAGTCAGATAGTTGGAGCCTTGGGCATGGCGGTACACAGAAGAGACATTGACAGTATCATGGTTTTGTATTCCTTGTTGTGAAAGTGAATATGACAGGTCAGGGTCAACAATGCTCAGCACACTTCCCACAAGATGGAGGGATCCAGATACTAGGACATGAATCATCTTTTTCTTGGTATTTCCAGATGTGCAAGGTGAAGGCAAATTCTTTACAGATGCTAGTGCATCAGTTACGCATGAGTATAAGTACACTTGGGCCTCATGATTGTGCTTCAACCAAACTTCTTGATGCTCCTGACATCTATCTCTTGTATGGCCACTAGAAGCTGATACTTTCATTTGATCTGAAAAAATGAGGTTGATATGAGAAAAACAGAATGAGCATGGTAACCAGAACTATGATATTAATATTTTCCTTTTTCATTTGTGTACTAAACCAAAAATATCTTATACCATACCAGGAAAGGTTTTCAGAGCAATACCCCACAAGAAACCTTCTTGGCTGTAACATATACAGCAATTTCTCAGAAATAATTTGGTTTCCTGGCATTTACACAAAATCTCCAAATCATATATTTTAATTACATTTGAATTGTTCCTGTCAACTATGCCATTATCGACTGCTTCAGTATATTTAAATAAATAGTCACCTTTACATTGCAACAACCCAGGGTCGATTATGTCGCTTCCATCCTGCCTGGAGGGCCTCAGCTTCAGATCTAAATATGCACAATCCATTTCCTTAGTTATCAATCATAGGTAAGAAATGTACGAGGTTTGTCATTACCACCATTTTGCTAAAAATGATGGTGGAGCATGCAATGCAGTAAAACATTTTAGATTAGTTAAGTTTTGTGGTGAAGAGACCAATACCTCAAAGTACAACATATTCGGTTTATTTTTATTATAACTTTTGAGGGTTTACATTACAGATGCCTTAAGCCTGGTTCAGTAATTCATCTGAAAGTGTGGACAAGGGCCAGACATACAAAAGAGATTAGGGAGGCACACAAGCAAAGAAAGCTTGGTAGTGCCATAAAATTTGGATACATGCTACTCTATGTCAATTTTTAAAGTAAGGTTGAGAACTGTTTTCTTGGGTTGCTCTCATGGAATATGCAACTTTTTGTCACTAGCATACATCCATTACACAGATTTCCACTAGAAAAAACAGACCTCTAGATGTAGTTGATCAACATACAGAAAAAACATGCACGTGTGCATGAATACTCATTCAACACACACACACACCTTTCCCAACCCTCCCTTCCCAAGGCCTCCCGCCCTCCCTATCTCCCAACCCTCCCTCTCTCTCCCTCAACCCTCCCTCTTCCTCCCCCTAACCATCCCTCCCTCTTCCCTAACCCTCCCTCCAAACCATCCTTCCCTCTCCCTCACAACCTTCCCAACATCAGCCTCCTCCATCCCAACCATTCCCCCCAACCCTACGTCTTCCTCCCTCCCTCTTCCAACCCTCTTTCCCATTCCCTCTCAACCCTCCCTCCCAACACACCCATCCTCTCCCTCCCAACCCTCCTTCCCTCTCCATCCAAACCCTCCATCCCAACCCTCCCTCCCCCTCCCAACCCTCCCTTTCCCTCTCCATCCAAAACCTCCCTCCCTTTCCCTCTTCGTCCCAACCCTCCCTCCCTTTCCCTCTCAACCCACCCACCCAACACACCCATCCTCTACCGCCCAACCCTCGTTCCCTTTCCCTCTCCATCCCAAACCTCCCTCCCCTTCCATCTCCAAACCCTCCCTCCCCTTCCTTCCATAACCTCCCTCCCCCTCTCTCCCAACCCACCCTCTTCCTCCCAACCCACCCTCTCCCTCCCAACCCACGCTCTCCTTCCCAACCCCTCCCTATCTCCCAACCCCTACCTCTCCCTCCCTCCCAACCCAACCCACCCTACCAACCTCTCCCTCCCTCCCTCTTCCCCCATCCCAACCCCTCCCTCCCTCCCTCTTCCTCCCATCCCAACCCCTACCTCCCTCTCCCTCCAACCCAACCCCTAGCTGCCTCCCTCTCCCCCCAACCCAACCCCTACCTGCCTCCCTCTCCCCCCCAACCCCTCCCTCCCTCTTCCCCCCCATCCCAACCCCTACCTGCCTTCCTCTACCCCCATCCCAACCCCTACCTGCCTTCCTCTACCCCCATCCCAACCCCTCCCTCCCTCTTCCCCCCATCCCAACCCCTCCCTCCCTCTACCCCAACCCCTCCCTCCCTCTTTCCCCTCATCCCAACCCCTCCCTCCCTCTTCCCCCTCATCCCAACCCCTCCCTCCCTCTACCCCAAACCCAACCCCTCCCTCTACCCCAACCCCTCCCTCCCTCTTCCCCCTCATCCCAACCCCTCCCTCTTCCTCCCCATCCCAACCCCTCCCTCCCTCTTCCCCCCATCCCAACCCCTCCCTCCCTCTTCCCCCCATCCCAACCCCTCCCTCCCTCTTCCCCCAACCCATCCCCTCCCTCCCAACCCACCCCCAACCCCTCCCAACAAATGAGGATGCACTTGATATGGTTGGTGAAGAGGGGTTTTTGAGAGAAATCTTATGGATGCAGGAAAAAAGGGTGAGGGGCATAATGATCAACAGGGGGATGTTGAAGACTGTAAGAGGGGAGAATGATAGGCAAACAAGAAAAGGGCAGGAACAGGATAGGGATGTTGGACGGGAGGAAGGAGTATATGGAGATCAAGAGGAACTTGGTTGAGGAAAGAGTTTGTAGAGTTGGATGATGGGTTGTATGTTGTTCGGAGATACAAGAATTATTTCATAATTGTGTCCACCAAAAAACCTACCTTAACTAGTAGATTACCTTATAATAATAATAAAAAATATATGTGTATATATATATATATATATATATATATATATATATATATATATATATATATATATATATATTAATACAAACCCACCTGAGTGCATGTCTATTGAGGAATTTGGGATATTGGGAGAGAATAGGACACAATGGAAAAGTGTGCTCTTTGCAAAAGGCTCCAGGAGGGGTTCAATGTTTCGGTTCCCAGTGGAATTAAAAAGAAGAATCCTTGTTACTTCTTGCACATTATTTTCCCCTTGTGCATCACCATTACTGAAAACAAAAATTATTTCTGATGAAAAAACGAAGGCTTGTCAAACAAAGTCTTCTGTATCTTTCAAAGACACACCATAATTAATAGAGTTGATTATAGTACCGAATTTCTAGACATTCAAGCACAAATTTTGTCCACCAAAATCATAGTTTTAAGTGTATAAAAATAGGCTGTATTCAAAGGGGGGCCCTGGAAGAGATTGTGCTCCTTTTAAAGATTCCAACTAATTAAAAACTAATACACAATGTGTACTGCACTTGATTTAATAGCTACTTCATTTCTGAGGTCCCGAATCCCTTTATGTCAAATAAAAAATTGGATAAAGTTTAAGAAATGCATATGCTATTACAAAAGAGAGGCCTTTGCATACAGGAGGAAACCATTGGCAATCATTTTCATTGAAATAAATATATGTGCAGTGGAACCTTGTACCCCCACGATCCACTCCGCAATCTTTCTCGTAAAGCAAAAGACTTTTAGTAAAACAAATGTTTACGTATAAATTAACAAAATATGATGTTTTCCATACATATATATACTTGCTGACCCGGGGAACTTCGAACCGGCTATCAATCAATGAAGAGTTCAGTTATAACATTTTTATATATATTATTATAATAATTATTATATATATATATATATATATTATATTTCCATCATCAATTGACTTCATTAATTTATCTTATTCTTCCTTCTGTTGGTGGTTCTGCATGGGTATATTCTTTGAACTGATTGGTCTGATTCATGTCGATCATATTCATGCTCATGTTCCAATTCTCGAATAAACGAGTCGTTCATTCCACAATCTGGCACTGGCATTCCTAACTTCACGCTTAAGCTGCCACACCTGAGGTAACACACATATATATACATATATATATATATTATATATAAATATATATTATATATATACATATTATATATATACATATTATATATATACATATTATATATATACATATTATAAAAAAAAATATATATATATACACATATTATATGTATATATTTTTTATATATATACACACACATACATACCCAGGGGGTAGAATGTTTTGTGTTGCATGTTCATGTGGTGGTGGAGTGTTGCCTTCTTGCTTGTTGTGTTCTGGCTTGTTAAAGAGTCCTGATCCCCTCCAAACTGAACCTCAGTTTGCAAATGTATTGGCTTGCTATGAATACTATACAACCCAGCTTATCTACATAATTTAAAGGTTATCAAATACAAAATTTTTTGTTCATTATTTTTTTTAATTCTATAAAAGTTCATGCTGGCGCGAAATGTACTTCAAACTCCTCAAGAAATAAAAATGTATAGGAGCCTATGAATCACTAATTCTCCTTTGAATTAAACTTTAATTAAATCCAGTCTTCATTGGAATTCAATTGATCCTATATATTTATGCCACCAATTGACTGTTCATTCATCAGAAAAAGTTTTGTATACTCACTGAATAAACGAACTTGTTATTTTTTCACACAAAAATTTAATTAACATAGTTTCAATAGTATTATAATTAAGTTTTTTTTGTCTGAAAAAATACCAAGTTCATTTATTCAGTGATCATGAGGTAGAGCCTCAAACCATCGAATTTCTGTTCTCGGTTATCTCTATAATTTTGATAGACAAAGGCAATGACTTACTTGGAAGTAGGTTCAAGTGGACAAAAATAATGGAAACACACAATAGTGAGATGGAAAGCAGTTGACTTAAAGAGCAAAATCAAGCAAAATGCATGCATGGGTCAGGTGCAAACCGCCAATTAAGAAAAAAACTTGCAAAAGCCTTGTTTTGAAACTTAACAGCTCAAATATATGCAATAACAATACAACTCACCATGCATTGGAGCCAATGGTGGTAATGGCATGAGACTCTTTTCTAAACCATTCCAGACAGATCTTGATACTTTCAACAGTATGAGCACCATCAAGGAAGAAAGTGATGCCAGAATCTGAGAACAACGGTCAATTATATCAAAATAAGCCAACATATAACAAAATATAGGGACAGAAAGAATAATGTTTATTAATAAAAACACCATTCCCTCCAGTTTCTCGCAAGTATGAAATAAAATATAAATAATTATTCCTCCTTCAGTTTGGCCAATACTTCACAAAAGAAAAGATAATTGAAATGCAGACAAAATAGAGCATGTGATG
The DNA here is from genome assembly GCF_022747635.1 of Hetaerina americana. Lineage (NCBI taxonomy): Eukaryota > Metazoa > Arthropoda > Insecta > Odonata > Calopterygidae > Hetaerina > Hetaerina americana. The sequence goes on along the minus strand of NW_027287383.1, from coordinate 985,623 downwards.
AATTGTAAAAGCACCTAGGCATGCACCTGGTTTGGTGCTATATATTTCAATAAATATTTTTACTGAAATAGAAAATATATATGAACTGAATTACATAGTACATATGAACGGAGGCAATGGAAATTTGGCGATAGAGAATGCCAAAAACAAAATGGATAGATAGAGATACACATGAAGGGACAAGTACAAGAGAATGAGGAAATTTGATTAAAACTTTCAGAGCAAAGATAATTCACTGAAAATTAAAGAGTAAGGAAAAACGGAGGAGGAAATTGACTAAGGAAGGCCTAGGTTCAACAAAGAGAACAGGTAATGGAAAAGGTACATGCAAAGAGATTTGAGGGAATTAAGAGATTGGTAAGGAACAGTTTGGGGAGCTGCAACTAACTAATCATCTGAGTGTAAAGTGATAACCCATGCTGATGAACTTTATACCGCAAAGCATATGTTGATGAAGGTGCATTAATGCAACTTTCACATAGCCGACTAGCTAGTGGCTGAGGGACGTCAACAAGAAAGAGCTAATCAAATTGAATTCACTTGATTAGCCAGGAGTGCCACCGCAAGAACTACATTGAAAATTGGCATGCCATACATCATGTTGAGAAATACCAACCAGCCAAAACTTTGAAATGGCATGCAGCTAGCAGTAAAACAATTAATGGGCATCATGATAAAAGCCATAATCTTGAAAGGACCTTTCAAAAGTGAAGAAGTCCTCATTCCTCGAATTCCCATGATTCTAACAGATTTGCCATTTCAATTTAAGAGATTGCAATTCCCAATTTCATTGGTGTTTACAATCAACATCAACAAAGTTCACGGCTAATCTTTAGAATTACATGGTTTGGATCTAGACACTGATTGCTTCTCATGTGGATAATTATATGCTGCAGGTTCTAGAGCCGGCAAACGGACATTCTCTCTATCTCCACAGACAATGGAATAACAAAAAATGTTGTATAACCGCTAGCATTGTGAAATTAAACTTATTAGAAAAGTACACTTCCTCCTTTCTTTCTTTTCCATTTGGCCATATGATCCACAGCATTGCGCGCCCGGGTACAGCTAATAAAAATAGAACTCATAGAAGATACCCAATTCTTTCCACAAAATCCACAGCTTATCCTGGCTCATTGCGAATTCCATGCATATTCCTGGGTTTTCCCACAAATTTAGTTGCTTGACACACTACATAAAATTATGTTAAAGTAACAACAAGGACAATAGCCAGAGAAGCTAGAAGCTGTAATACATTATCATAAGAAGAAGATATAATATTAATTTGCCTGGGTATAAGATAAAACACGTGTTATCTTGGAAATATAGCCAGGAAATAAGAACCATAGCAGTGTTGAATCAACAGAATTTTCTCCTTCTGGATGATAATTAAAGAGAGACAGCTCAGATAAAGCAATTGACTTCATTCCAATGGAAGCAAAAACATCAGAAGAAAATGACATTACATAGCAAGATTCTAGATAGAGGGGTAATGAAGACTAAAAAAAGAAAATATAGAAGAAAAATAAGAAAACATAGTTCCTCTGAATTCATGGCCCATGGTTTCGCATTAGTTTTCATTTTATTTTAATTCTCACAGCATAAAGTTCTACCTTCTTTAAATTATCACACAAAAACTGCACTATTAAATGGTTTGGCCAAGTCAGTCAATGTCCTTATGCTTTTGTTGTTGAAGTACTGAATTAAAACTAAGTTCATTAATTTCAGTTGAATAACTTTTTTTGGTGCCTTGAATTTTGTAGTACAGGGTTATACTACACATCTATTTTATAAAAATTGTCTCACCTTGCCAAGGTAGAATTTGGGTTCTTCCAGGCCACTTGCATTCCTTAAGTCCTTTTAAAATGCCCATATCCAATTCAAAAGGAGAGGCCATATGGAGATGTTTGCTGGCAATGTCAGCATCTATTTAGAGAAAAAGACATTTAAATCTATAAATATTAGGTGCATTATCCGATTGAATTAAATACCTTTTAGGTCGTACTTGTTTAAAATAAATTGGGAAAAAATTAGATTCATGACAAGAAAGCAATATCTACTGCATATTTGCACATGACTTTCAATGAAGTTGGTAATTGTTCTTAATAACAAGGATGTGGCTGACAACATGATGGGCCTAATCTGAAAATATATGCAAATGAATTATATGAAAATCAAAGCAAAATTATTTACCAACAGTCCTGCATAAACACTGATACCAGTTCCAATTTTTATTAATTAAAAATTGGTGATTTTTAATTTATCATGATATTCCACCATATCATGCCTGAAACGTCTCTTTTTAACCATTTCCAATGTATTTCCTGGAAAACATATGTCAATATTCCATCTTAAATAAATCTATCATTACATTAGAAATAAAATGTACTCAAGGGATGTAAGTTTTACCTCATTCCTGCAATGCAAAATTCAATATTTGATGTTAAGATAAGGCTTACGAAAAATGTGTTACAGAGAGCAGTTTTGCACGGCTTGGAAACTTATGATGTTGAAGCAAGATAATGGGCATGTATTTGGAGGCTTATGAGATGTGGATGCAGGGGTTAAGGATGGAAGATGTAAAATGGTCAGATAGGAAATGATAGAAGTACATACTAGGCATGATTATGGGGGAAAAGAGAGAGGATTGTTGCAAGAAATCCAAGAGAAACAGGAAAGGTGGATGAAGAGAATTTTGATTTGAAATGTACTGCTTGAGAGAGCATTACCCTAGCGAAGAACCAGGGGGAAAAAGGTTAGGCTTGTGGGATGGAATGGTGGTAAGTAGAATGTCCACAAAATTGAGGGTTTATTGTATTGCCTGGAATCAGGAGGAGCTTTGTTAGGTAAGACTAAGAAATGTAGGAGTTTTTGTCAATATCAATCCCAAACCTACCTTAAACTACCAATACACTTGTTAAAATCAATGACATTTTAGAGGAGGAAAATTGCAATAGTCAAAGGTTTCTATATTCTTGTGAGCAGTTTTAAGCATTTATCTTGGAGGTATTTCCTAAAACTTCACTCGCAGGAAAAACCTCGTGAAATCTAATATTAATAACCAAGTCAACTTGGATTACGGAAATGACATGTGTCAAGAATTGTGAGGAGATATGGAGTTCACAGCCTTTTTTTTAATCTTTTGATTTAATACATCTCATTATAAGGAATAAACTCATTCTTTAACTGGGAATAAAAGTTGAAATTAAGTAACACAAAAGGCGATTTTTTGTAAAACCTCTAAGTCACCATTAAGAAATATAATTACTCAGAGTCTGAGTCCGCAGAGTTTTCAGGGTCTCACTTTCTTCTTGTGAAGACAATGCATTACGTTGAGCAGTAAAAATCCTCCAGTATCAAGTAACAAAACAGTTGCAAATATCTACACCAAAGTCATTGCAACACTTGAAAGAGTCACCATTTAGCCTTGGTAGTCTGAGATGAAATTGACCACATTGCACATGGAATCTGGGTAATTTTGAAAATGAACAAGCTATAATTCCTAAATATTACAGTAATATTTAAAAATTCATTAGGGCAAATTACTCGATTAACTTGAATCCAGCTTTGGCAGTAGAAGGTGGTTGACAGAGAAAGAAAAGATATCTGGAAATAATTATAATGGGGGAAATGGAAAAATATATATTATAATTTAATGGCCGAGGCTGTTGTAGGATTTTGTGGATTGTACAGCCAATTTGCATTGCAAAATCTATTAAGTATTTCAAATTATTAATTTATTCTAACCTATGTAATAAATAAATCCTTTTTCTAGCTAATTTAATATTTTTATCTCTAGGACCAGTGGTATCTTTAAAAAAGAAGACCCTTTGGAGTCAAAGAAATTTATATTACAAAAGATAATTCCATAGATTCAAAATTTCTTTAAAATGCAGAGTAACCAAAATTTTAAAACTGCATCCATTAATAATAGAAGTACTATTGAAATGTTTTTCATTCTTTGATTAATTAATTGATGATTTATAATCTAGTACAGATTGATTCAATCAAGATATCATTGTAATATGATTGCTTTTGTTTTTGGTATGAACAAGATTATCGTAGTAAATAAACCCTCAGTATGTTCTGAAACCTTCTAGAATGCACTTTTTTCTTCAATAGTTCCATTGTAAAAATATCCCTTAATGTGCAAATGGAACAGTATTTCTATATTTTTATAAATAATCCTTAAATATGGTAATTATAAACTAAACTATAATTTGAGTGCAGGTGAACCATAAAAAAATTAATGATTACCCCATAATAATTACACATAACTTACCATGAAATAAATTATTTCATCAGTGTATGCATGAGAATAAATTAAGAAAGTTATTTTTTTAGGCAACTGATAACCTACTTTTGACTGATAGTCAAAACATGGATTTAAAGTGCCTTTCTGAATCGATAATTAAACATACAGTGGAACGTCCCTTAAGAAGCACCTTGTAAAGCTTGCATAATGAAGAAAACTATTGGTCCTGAAAACAACTCGTTTAACGAGCCACTTTTTGCATAATGAGTGATAAAGAGGGGAATTCCTGGATTTCATTGCCTGCCTTCTACTGCAGTTTGTCTCTAGCACTCATTCCACCAGCATCATAGCATCGCAAGCGATCTCACATATTTTCAAACTTCTGTTTAAACATATAATTTGTGCTTTTTTTGAGCAAAGTTTAATAATGTTACAAGCATAGCTTTAAATTTGACCCCAAAGAAAAATCTGAAAGAAGAAAGCCATAAGAGAATAACATAAAAAAATGACATAAGAAATTAAACGTAAAATCATTGAAATCAGGAGCAAGGTGTGAGCATGGCTGATCTAGAACGCACATCAACAATTGGTTGACATCTACGAATGGCCTTTGATTCAAGAACACAGACAAAACTAAGGAGATATCTATACTTCAAATATATTGACCGAGTATCTACGCAACAGTTACACATTCTCAACAATATTGATAGGTTGTTTCTCATTTGCGTAAACAAAATTCAATTACCATGTGACTCCAATAATAAGAATATAATTTGTGAAAATAGTATAGTAATTTTTGTCAACCTCATTAGAAGATATCAGGATCATCAATGGCCAAATAAGTATTTATGGGGAGCCATGTGTGGTTCGAGAAGTTAATGAGAAGAACCGTCATCCATAGTCTAGTGAGGCATGGTGAAGCCACAAGCCCCAAGTTAAAGGCAGCAGAGGACTTCATCGGTGACTTCAAAAAGCACAGAGATTCTGAGGGTCACCAGCTCAAAAAGGTTTTTAATTGTGATAAGATTGTCTCTTCTAGCAGAAGATATCGAAGTGAACCTATATTTCTGCACGTCACAGTAGAAGAAAATGCATTGCCTGACCACAAGCCAATCAAAGACTATCTTTTGCTGCTATTTTGAGTTGATGCAAGTGGTGATCTGAAAATTAAACCCCTACTTGTTTACCACCATTCAGAAACTCCATGAGCCTTCAAGAAGTGTAAATTCCAAAACAGCAGGCTAAATGTGATGTTTTGGTCATGGGAAACTGCTATATTGCACCATGCATACAAGGTATCACCTTTATGAGGTAGTGGCGATGAATGCCAGAAATTTATTTAATGATAATTCTGAGTAGCATTTATGCAAAATTTATAAGTGTCAGCAAAAACAAATGTCTCTAGACAGCTTTCTAGTAAAAAAGAATCAGGTATGCATCATTAATAATAAACAATTTATTTTGATTTTTTTTTGCTTTTACAAATTGAGTTGGCATTCCAGGTTGCTTCATTCCACAATTGAAAGAAAAGGTGAACGTGATCCACGATCCTAAACAATGCATAAATAATTTTCTTTGAAAAAGCCTGGTACATTATTTATTTTTTATCTTCATGGAACGCATTATCATGTTTCACATATATTTATAAGCAAAAAGTTATTTCACAAAATAAGTGTTTCGCTTTACAAGAAAGAACACAGAATCGATTATGCTCGTATTATGAGGTTCCACTGTACATATAATGGAAAACATTAAAAAACATATTATGCCATAGACACTTGCCACCAAGTGTTAACTTATGCCGAATAGCAAACCATAATATATGACCAACAACATAAATGTGATAATCATTTTTGAACCATTTTATAATTGAATAACTTATTTAGGCAAGCAATTACAATATGCTTATTCCAATTACGTACTTACTTTCATTAATTTTACATGTAATATTTGGTGGTTATCTCAATTGCGAAAAATGATCATTGAATGGAATTCTAAAATTATTTTTGTGCATAAAACATGCATTTTTTTAAACTGTTGTATCTTAATAAAGGAAATTTTAAGTCAATTATGATACATATATTTACAAGCACAAATGTTTATCTTTGAGCACATTACAATGAAGCGTTCACACTATACTTATTACTCAGTTTTGAATGTAAACAAACTAAATTTTTGCTGCACTATGACATTTTCACTCCTTACATCTAAAAAACTACTCTCACCCCTAAATGGAAAATGCATACTAAATAAAACTATGGGTCAAATTCAGTAAATAATCTGTTCTGCCAATAAAATGTGGAACCAATTAATAGTTCAAGAACCAGGGTCTCCCATCAAAAATATTTGAGACCAAGATCAAGCATTTCAACAATTCATAGTAAGAACAAAAATACACAAAACCATGCAGCCAATAAATGATAAACTAGCTGCCATGCATGTTTGAAAATCCTGGTGGGAGGGTGTTGGTACAAATAGAATTATTATATTTTAAAATCTAATTAAAATTACCATCATTTGATGATTTTGTACTCCATTTTATCCAGGCATTTGACAACTGCAAGGCCAGTGATGCGTTTACCTCTTGGACTGGGGATGACAATGAAACATTTAGGGGTAACTGACCACTGGAATATGAAGACAGGGGTGGACACACCTTCAGCATCACCTAATAGAAAAAGTTAACACCTAAGTTACAATTCATTCTTTAGAGGCAATAAGTCACAATGAAAAGAAAATTTAAAATGAGAAATGACAAAAATATATGATAGACACCTAATATTATATAAATAAAACATCTTAATTCCTCAGAATTTACCATAAATGATATTTTATCTCCTCGCTCCTATGGTTGTTTGCAAAATGTCAGTCCAGTAAATCACACATTCACCTTTTCCAAATGTAGTGACTGACAGTGTCTTTTTCTACATTCTTAACTCATCATCAGTAATTCAATCCTAAGATTGGTTTACTGCAGCCCCCCATTCTTCCCTATTTAGAGTCATATTCCCTCACCCTCCGATCATTCCTCACTTTGTCTGTCCATTTCATCTTCAGTATTCTCCTCCAGCACCATGTTTCAAACGCTTCTATTCGTTGTTGGTCCTAATCCTAATTGTAATCAGAGGGTTTAGCAGCATGCTGTTCGGTGAGGCTCAGAAGTGATGTCATGCTTACCAATTTCATCACATACCTCAACTTTAATCTTCACTGACTGCTAATAATTCATTAATAGTATTAATTACACAGTGTTGAATAGCAATTGGCAATTTTGCATCAGTCAAAGTTCCATACATCAACCTATGATTTCCTATCTCAAAACATCATTTCAATGCACACAAATCATAATGGCAGATATCACTCAGGATCACTGACCTGAAGAGTTTCAAATTTCATTCAGTAGAAGATATTTCAAGTACTTAGACAACTTAACACCACCCAGCAACTCGGTAGTTATGTAAAGTACTGAGTTGAAGAAACAAAGTTATTCCTGATTTGTTTATGATTTTGCAATTTTTATAAGAAGTATGCAGTGGAGCTCAAGAGGAAAAAACCTTTATCCTTGATGGCAGAACACTAAACTTGGATTCAAATCCTTTCACTGCACTTACAATCAGGCTAATTCAAATTTCTCTTGCGACAGCCAGCTTATAGCAAAGGAACTGTAGATGCCCAAGTGTGTGTGAGACCCACAACATAGTAGAATGATTTATAATGATTATTTAATTGCTAAAACTAATCATAATAGATGGCACCATGAGCCTCTCCTTCCTTCAATGTATTAATGAAGAACACACACTTCATAGGTCTAGCCTATAACAATAAACTAACAAAGATTATTGAAACTTAATTCTTGAACAAAAATTAATTACAAAAACCTTATACAATGAAGCAGCCATAAATCTCAAAATTCAATTTAATTTTTACTGAATTGATTCCCATTAGAAGAGAGTGGATAATCCAAATGGGTTAATATAAATTAAGGAAATTTTTATGGCTGAGAAATGATATCAATATTTTTACATATGAAATAATTAGACTAAGAATGAAAAAGTAAATGATTTCACCACAATGTACCTCATTTTCTTTCGCTCTTTCTTCAAGTACATCAAGTGCAACTGGAGCCTGTCCATGAGCTGTGAATGCAGGAGATCCCTTCTTCATTATTCCTGCTTTCTGCCATGCTATCTTATCTAATGTTTTACCGAGAATGTTTTCATGGTCAATGCCAATATTGGTGATACCAACAGCCACTGGCTTTCTGCAAAAATGAACACGGAGCAAATAGAGTAAACTTTACACATTCTCAGTACATCATGTGATCTCAAAAACAGTACATTAAGGCCATTACCAATATGCATGTATATAGTATACTTCAAGAGTACTGAATCAAAAATACAGTCTACAGCACTTTCCTGAGTCAAGGTAGGACTAAAACACTTGCACGAGCAAATTAACCAAATAAAAATATTCGAATGGACCAGAATATTAACCCAGATTTTCCAGAAGCAATGTTTAAGGTGCAAAAATCTAAACCCAGAAGTTAACAAAAACCATAAAGAGCATATTTAAGTAAAGAATACATTTAATGCTTGAACTGGTTAAATATTCACCGACTAAACATTACAGCATAAGCTGATGATTAATAACTAATTTGACAAGGATTCAAACCAGAGGACAGCTCATAGTGGCTGAAAAAAACTTCGAGGCTAGTGTCAAGCAAATATTTTCCCATGATTAGCAAAAGAGTAAGTAAATCATTTCCATGTATTATTATTTTGTTAACTAGATATAGATCTTATGAATGAAATAAAATAACATGCTGGTAACTAGATATATACATTTTAGCATTACACATACTTTATAACAAAAGATAGGACAGCCTTGGATTAATTCTGTAAGTATCCTAAAATAGCATTACAAACTTTCATTCACACGCATTAATTATTCTAGTCGTCATTCACTCAAGGTGTCTAGTCATCATCATACTTTAGATGGTCGCTGAAATACATGGCATTACCTAATATTTCTCAATCCTGCATCTCATTATTTTGATATTACAAATATTTGAGTGGCTCACAAACTTATCATTGATTTAAAATTTCCAAATTGTTGCCACATACCTAAAAACGCATCACACACTGATGCCAAGACAAAAGGGTCGGCATATTTTTGTATATAATTTTAGACTTCAATTAAAAATTCTATAAATTTTTCTGCTGAAATCCTAATATTTCTGGCTTCTTTGGACTGGTTCTTTTTCCAATGCACTGAAATAACCCAAGTACTGCTGCAAACCTGCAAGGGAATCAATAGTATAATAATGGTTATAACTTCACGGAAAACACAAAAGCTTACAAAGATGACCACACAATTTTTAATACCAGCCAGACCCTCCAATCAATAACTATGAAAAGGGAATATCTTTACTTACGTAAAAAATACCAATGTATCTTTCCACTAAATTTTTATTTGGCACAACTAATTTAGATGCATTTGCATCATCCTCAGGCACAAAGTTACACATACTGGTCGGTTATATATATGTATATGGTGGAGGTGAAGAGGGCAATGAGGTATCTGGAATTGGTTGAATTTGGTGGTAGTGGTTGAAGGGGGCAGGGGCAGTGGGCGATGGCGAGTGGGGGGAGGGTAAGGTCCGAGGAGACCGGAGGTGGTCAGGAAGGTTCACAGTTAGGGATCACAAAGCATTTTCTAAAATCGAGTAGTAGTAGTAATAGTATTTAGGGGAGGCGACATACAGCTGAGGTCATTTGTGCCATAGGGGATGGACAGGAAAGGATGAAGGGTGGAGAGACTATGACCGACCTGTATATGTAACTTTGTAGTCTAGGATGAAACCAATGCATTGAAACTAGTTGTGGAAAAATACATTGGTATTTTTTACTTGGATGGATTTCCACAAGTTAAGCCTGAAAACATTGAAGACCTACAGATTCATCCTACAGAGGGAACTCTGCCACAAACATCACTGGATTTAGTGGTTCCTTCTTGATGACTACGTACAACAATGAAGCAGTGAGAGTGCTCATGAAAAAAGGTTAGTCATATGGAAAAAACTTGACTGGCTGAGTCAACATGAAAACATCCCGCTTAAAGAACCCATTACAACTACAGTTTCCTTTGCATTTCTCGACAGAGTGATAAACTTGTCCAACATTAATATCAATACTCAATATAAGGATCTACTGGAAAGAGGCCTAAAATATGTACTTAACTTCCCAATTGGTGCCAAGGAAGTGGAGAATCTAATCGTAGACTCAGAAGTGGTATTAAACAATAAAGGAATTGGTATAGAAGCCGTGCTGGCCCAGAAATTACCACAGAATTTTAGGAACTACTTTCAAAATAAATAAGTGCATGACAAAGAATTAACATTGGTTAACTCATCCAAAAAGTTTCTTAGTGACCAAAATTTCACTGTGGAAAAAGCTGACAAAGTCAATGCTACAGTAGTAATAGATCGAGATGACTATGTGAACAAGTGTTATGACTTCATAAAAAATAACAATGTCATGAAACTCCAGTATGATCCCACTAAAAAATTCCAATAAACTGTAAAGAAAGATCTTAAATCCACAACGTCCATTTTCAAGGCTAACAAATCATGCCAAGTGATAGTGATGAATCCGAGTGCTCCAAGATTCTTGGAGTTACCAAAATTACACAAACATGGCATTCCATTCAGATCAGTGGTCTCTAGTGTCACCGCACCATTAAGGTAACTAGCCGCACTTTTGAACACATGATTCAGGGAGTTTACTTTGTTTCAAACCAGATTTGGAGTAAAAATTCAGTAGACCTTTGCAAAAAAAATATCGTTAATTACCCCTCCACCTTTCAATCACATACTAGTGTCCTTCGATGTGTCCAACTTGTTCACAAATGTCCCAGGGTACGAAGCTATCAGGATAGCCGAACAGGAACTAAAAAGTGCAGTAGCAGAACCATCCTTCCCTACTTCATGCATGATTACAGTGGAGACATTCTTTGTAGTATCCAATGGTATTTTATTTTCCAGAGCTCCTTTAGGATTTCCTGAAGCCAATGACCTGCTTTCGGTAATTTTTTGAGCAGTGACTAGATCTGTAGGCACCTCCATGATGTCAGGTACAACTTCAGTGCTTGTAAATGTGTATTCACATTTTATTGGGGTGTTCATGCTTATGACTGGTGCCATAGCCGAGAGAAGTTTGCTTGATTTTTTAGCTGGTGCCAGCATTGGATCATTGAAGGTAGTCAAATCTGGGGTGGGATTTTTAGAGGCGACAATCTTAGCATCGATTGGGTGCTTTTGCAGCTGACTGTTTTCTTTCCATGATAATCGTTTCCACTTTCTGCTAGGTTGATCACTAGCCATGGCAGGATTTTCTGTTGACTTTAAACCATCGAGGGTACAAGTTAAAATGTAGTGATTGTCCATGAGGTAGCTAGGAGAGCCTTCCGAATGTGAGCGGAGGAACACAGGAGAAGTTTCCTTCATAGGAAACCATCCCACTCCCCATTTGCGAGTCATCTGCTGGAGGAGGGACATGCAAGTAACTTCACCCCTGAAATCCTACACCTTGTCGAAAAGGGTGTAAAATGGACATTTTAGAAGAGCTGAAGATTAGAAGACAAGTGGAAAAGGGGCATATCCTTAATGACATTGTTTTTCAAAGACATTTCCCACTGATGACAACCTTTCTCTCAATTAAGAAAATGACTTATGACCTCCAACCATGAACCTTCCTGACCACCTCCATTCTCATCAGACCTTACCCTCCCCACTCATTCAAGCCAGCTTTTACATTCTAATGTTAAACCCTCCCCCTTCCATCCCACGTTTATTTTTTTGAACTACTTTATTTCACATTGAATAAATTCCAACTACAATTACACAGAGAAGCTATGTGAACAGAAGACTTTCTAAACCACAAGTTTAACCATACATCTATTCTAACATGTATCAAACCAAACGTGTCTTATCAAATATGTATCTTCCTACAACTCTATATTTCCAAATGGTGTTTGAACTAGATGTTAGTTATTCTGATATACTTTACCCCACAAAACTACTTTCTCACTAAAGCTATTCTATTTCCCTGAACCATGTTCTCCTGTCTCACACCCTCATTCAATTCAACATTTAACACCATATATAGTTAGCATGTGTACCTGGTTTCCTGGTTAAAATATTGACAGTATGAATAAAACCTCATTGGGTAGGATCTATTATCCCTAATATCAATATTTTTACACACTCTTCTCTAGAGTTAATTCTCTTCACCCCAGTCTTCAATGCAGTACTTCAGCTGGATATTAACGGTCCTTCTTTCCCTTGGCTATTTCATTGGCTATTCATTCCAAATTCTGAAGAAAAGGTATTTTGTGATTCTTCATTTAGCTCTGGAGATGAATTTCTGGGTTTTGAGAATGTCAATGGAAAGGAACCTAACAACTATGTCCCCAAGTTAATATTTTAAAGACAAATAACTATACATTTCATACAATAAATTAACATGGAATTCATGAAAAAAGTACTTAATTCTTAAAAACTTTAATAAAAAATGAGGTGCATCTTATGGGCTGCTGCATCCAACACATTGGCAAATTCTACACCTTTCATTTCACTCTTAACTATTTGGCATTGGTTTTATATTTGCAGCATAGCTATATTACGGGGTAATACAGTTCTAAACAATTTTGTACCATGTCAGCCTTCCCAAGCCATATCATCATGAGGTTTTACCTCAACACTTTGAATTAAAATCTATATGCAAAAAGTATATGCATATATTCTTGTCCAGTGAAACAATAATTACTGCAAGTTACCTTGCACCCCTGGACACCTAAACCATATTACTACAGAAAATTTACTTGTAAGATGAAAATAGGATCTCCTATGGTAACCAATAAATTTCATGCAATAATAATCATCTTTACATCATCACAATTTCAATTTAGATACAATACACCAATGCATTTGACATATTGATCAATGAAAAAAGACTAAGATTACCTAACATACGTTCCTTTCACACAAGAATTTGAGCAGGTAGAGCTATTTTCTCAACGAAGTAGAGCAGTAAGTAACCGGTTTATAGTGATTTGTATGACTTTCGACTAAATTTCCAGTTTTACGGAAATAATTTTTGGCTTAGAATTTCCCAAAAATTGATGAACCTGGATAAACTGAAGCCCCTGAATCAAAACATCCAAGGTTATTAATGTCTGAAAAAGTTTTCTAAACTCAGTAAAAATATATTAAATGTATTGCAACCTTATTACATTGGTGCAGTCATTCTCTCCGCCAATGCCAACTTCAATCACAGCCACGTCTACACCTTCCCTGATGAAAATGTTCAAGGCAAGTACAGTCAGGAACTTGAAATAAGGTGGCATGTCTCTCTCATGCTCCTATAAAATATTTAAGAAAAATCACATTGCTAACATAAACCATGGTCTATCAAATTTATAACTTACTATGAACAAATATTACACATGATAACAATTAATGCTCTTTTGAAACAATAATAAACTACTTAACAATACAAAAAATTTGCAACAACATACATTTTACAAGGAACAGAGTACAAATTCAAAACTGCTTAATGCAGCACTATAATTTTTTCCAACCTCCAAATATTAAACTTACCCTCTTTTCCATCAAAGTGTTATACACCTTCCAAAAGTAAAGGGTAAATAAATCATAGCTGATTGGTTTTCCATTCAACTGAATTCTTTCCCTGACCTCAATAAGATGTGGTGATGTATAAAGTCCTGTTTGGATTGATGTAGATGGAAGATCAAGCATCCCTCTTCTTCCAAAGGATTTGTTCATTTTTTCCTGCATGATACAGCAATAAAAATAAATTCTTACGAGAGACACACAAACTTGGTAATCAAACTTATCCAAAATGATGGCAAATGCTATGACAATGGCTCAATATGAGATTAGATTAATAGTTACAGTAGGGACTATATGTACATTATATGTTTGTATTTTGAAAATCACTGGCAAGCCTTTAGGCACTAAATCTGAAAGTCCCATTATCTTGAATAATCTTTCAATTTCAGTCATAATAAATCTTAACTAATGTTCGTCATAAGTCCTTTTTCTATTGGCTTTGCACAAGAAAAATAATTTACAGTAAAATTACAAGAACTTAAAAAAGTAAGAAACAATTTAAAATTCATTAATAAAGTTTTTACCCAATTTCAAAGTTCCATTTATTTTTGCAAAAATATTTTATTATTTTACTTTAAATCTTAAAAAATAAAAATCAGGCAGACCTTCTAGAAGTGTCAATAAAAAAACTTGAGGAGCCTCAGTGATTGAAGCAAATGATTAATGTTAAGATATTACATCTATTTTTATTGAGTGTGACTTTTAATAAAGAATTAAGAGAAAAACTGTTTTCATCCCAAATACTGAAAAAAACAATTACTAACAAACAATGGTAAAAAGGAATAACAGAAGTATGTCACTTTTATCAAAAATGAATTATCTTTTTCACCCCAAAATGCTGATTTGCCAGTTAATGTAAGACAAAAATAATTCCATAAATAGTCAGGATTTGGTATTAGAACTCATTTAGTCCTTTCTTGTGTTTATCTGATTATTTTTTATGAATTAAGTTCTTTTTGGAAAAGAAAATACTTGGTTATTCCACATATATTTTATTGTATACAACCTACGTTTTGACTTACAAAGTCATCATCAGGTACACTTACTTTAGTTTAGTCAACATCATCTACAAGTACTTGAAGGTGTATAGCTCCTGGCTGGCCTGGCACCAAGTGTCAATATTTGAGTGAGTGAACACAAAAAATGCTTCCAGAAAATGAATGTATATTCCTTCTTCGACAAGTTATCACATGGATAATAACCATCAGATTGCCTCAGTGCTGGATATCCTGCACTTGGAGGAGAACAGGAGAAGGCTTGATGCATTGGAGATGCTAGACATCATCCAGCATTCCTTGAACAACGTTCTCAGCTAATGATCAAGTGCTTCCCTCCCATTCCCTCCACTCTCTCTTTCACTAAAACACCCATTTCACTAAATACAGACATTTTCAACAAATAGAGATTTCACTGCAGTTTCCTTAACCTCCCAGACCACCTTCATCTCCCCTTACCAGGAAAGGGACTGCAGCAGAAACTTTTTTAGATGACAATGTAATGTAAGAATCTCAAGAGGACAATGCATTGTAAAGACTAAAGAGGACAATGTAACAAGGATCACTGTTTCCCAAACACACCCGAGTGATTGAGTATGTGACTTTCAATTTTCCTCTAGCTTTTCACCTTGTTTTTACTTATACCCTTAGACAAACCCAGTGCCAGTCAAGTCTATGGCCTTAGGTCATTTTTCCATTTACATACATACTACTCTGTCCAATAAATACGCCAACTGATGCCATAAAAAACTTTATCTTGCAAAATTTAGTCCACATCGATTTTGTCCCATTCAAAGTACTCTCCATTCCTTGCTATGTGCTTATTCCATCTTCTTTTCCACAGTTTAAAGTGCCCTTGGGAGTCCTCTGCAGTTAGGATTTCAGTTTTCTCATTGTTCCTTGCTTTATTGTGCCCACATCTTCCCAGTGATGTCCCCTCATCACATTTTTGCATTTTCGGAATAGGAAAAAGTTGCAGGGTTGAGATCCAGGCGAATAAGGAGGATAATCCAGGATGGTGATTGATTTTTTTGCCAGAAACTGGCAAACAATCAATGCTGAATGTACAGGTGCATTGTCATGGTGAAAGATCAATCCACCATGTTTGGCTAAAATAGTGTGAACTGTTGATTTTCCTAAATTCAGTTCATCAGCTTCATTCAGACAGTTTTTCATCGATCGGCAAGGATAAGGGACCGCACAGTATCAATATTGTTGTCAACACAGGTGGTTGAAGGTCGTCCCGGCCTTGCATCATCCATGGCATCTTGTCGGCCATATTTAAAAGCTTAAACCACTTGAAAACTAATGTTATCTTCATAGCATTATCACCATTCTATTCCTAATTCCTCCAGCTCAGGATGATATTAATTGGAGAGATTCTCCCATAAATCTACATTACTTAAAATCAGAAGCAGTTTACTTTTAAGTACTTTACAGTTTAAGGCTGATTCAATGGCAAGACTCTTCTTTCACTTGGCTCACCACACCCTCAGCTTAGACATTGGACAGTTGAGTCCAGGCTTTTTTGATGTAAAATGCAATTGTGCGTTTGTCTTGTGGCAATACTCGACTAATTTTTGGTGATATTCCCACAATGAAGCTTAATTTGCACCACTTTTGTTGGGTTTCTCCCTTGTCATGGGCTAGGAATATATTGTTCAGGGTACTTTTATTCCGGTTTATTTTCCTTTAATAATGATTCTGGTAAACTTGAGGGGTAGCCATTGCTGGATGCTATTGATTTATGGTTGATTCTAAATAGAAATAATCTTTTTCACAGGGGAGGGTTGTCAAATCTATGTAACACTTCATGTGGGGATGGATGGCTGGTAGTTAGGTGCATTAAATTTTTGCTTAAATTGGATTTTCTATATGTTGAGACATGGTTATCTCTATTCTTTTAATGATACGTTCAATTGAAGAAGTGTAACCTTGATTCACTTATTTTTTCATAAACAAACCGAATAGCTTGACTTTATTTTTTTAACACTTTCCAGAAATATGGTCAAGAAATGGTATATCCATTCCCTTAAGCAGATTATACTACCCACATAGTAGTACTAGTTTAGAATACTGTTCATTAGTTTAGTCATAGTCGCAAGTAGGGGAGCAACCACCAGCCAATATTATTTGGGCCGTAAGGGATAGGTAGGTGATTCAATATGGGTAGAATACTCAGGGATGGAGAAGGCTTGGAGGAAGGGTGAAGAGAAACCTGGCATTGGCATAAGTCTACTATTAACACAAGGTGCCAAAGGGTCCACAGTTTAAAATCCCACTTGAAGGTTGGCGTACCCCACTCCAAGTGCTTCACCCATGGCACACATATCGGAACACCTCTAACAAATTCTTACATCTCTTGAGATTTAGGGGGAGGGGAGGGAATTTGGGCCCCCTGGGAAGAAATTTATTCAAATAAAATATGTTCACAGAGAGAGGGAAGCTTATAACAAAATTGAATGGGGACACGTTAACCCACTTGTAGGATTAATGACCAGTGATGATGGGAATTGAAAATATTCCCCTCATCTTTCCTAAGTTACCTCCCTTAAAATATTTTTATAATTTGGGAACTGAATTAATAATGAACGCCATTGATGAGAAATTATTATTTACTTCCTGCATTGTCAGATGTCATGGATTGGACATGTGGGGCAGAGAAGATTGGGCCAATAAACTGTAGAAGCTCAAGGTGATAGAACTGGAGAGCTTAATGAAATCTATCATAGAAAATTTTTTTAATCGACTTTGGTAGGATATATGGAGGTCATTACGTGTCCCTTATATTTGGAAACGATAAAAAAACATCAAAATTATAGTGGTAACCCAGGTCAGATATAAATAATAATTATATCCTAAACCTTCTGTAGAAGAAAATAAATGAAAAAGGAAAGTGACAAAGTTTGTGATAATAGAGAGTACAAAATTCGATTTTCATTTTGTTTTTTCATTCATAAACCTGTTAGAAGTTTGAAATTACTTTAATTATTTCTCAGAAGTAGCTCAACATTGAGCACTGTCGGGATTGATCATTCATAGTAAAGACTTCCCTTTGGTTTACGGTCAAGATAGTAGCTTCATTACACAGTTATGACAGAACTTTACTTGGCTTACCATTCCATAATGGCGTAACATGGACTCACAAAAGGCGCAGGTGGATCCTTTCCCTTTAGTGCCTGCAACATGAATTACTGGTAGACTATCAAGTTCATCCAAGCTAATTCCTGAACGAGCCAGGAACTTTCGGGTGTCTGACACATTTTCATTCTTTTCAATTAGGCCTTGTTTACGTTTTTCGCGAACTTCTTGCAAGACTGATGCATTTGTTTGAAGTAGGTTAAGTGCCTTAACTGCCTCCTGGAATTAAAAGGAAAGTGCTTATTTGCATTCATTGACGAAAAGTAGCTTTTACAATGAAAAGGGTAAACATACATTCTTGACCAAATGACTTTAATGAAATCGTAGCATGAAAACATATTCGAGCAAGTGCAGCGCATTGCGCAACAAGACTGAAATAATACACTACATTATCAATGAATAGATTCAACAGGAAAGTCCAAGTTAGGGCGCATAATAAATAATTTGAGATAAATATTCAGCGCTAGTCTGTCCGCCAATGTTCAATGAAGGTAAGACTATTTGTTACCCGATAACCTCCATTCCGTGCATCAGTCGAGTAAGCGTCTGTGCAAACGCGCGAACAGTTTATTTCTCTAAGTCCTTTCACCATTGTCAGTTTTCGAAGAAAATGACGCATTACCTGCGGGTGTTATATAAGCACTGAATGACACTAACGCGGGAAGCACGTGACTTAACTTCGGACAGATTGTCGGCTTGATAATCAACCTTGAGCATTACGGTCTTTTCTTGTTTTAACGTGTTAAACGGGTCGTCTGCTAACCAATGTGAACGCGCTGCCTTCTTGGCGCTCTATTTGACATTTTTATTAGCGCAGCTGAGCCCTCGCTGGTATAACAAATAGATACGGTCATAACACTTCCTTCCGATACGAGTATGTATGTTAATCTGTCAGCGCGAATAACTAAAGCAAATGTTTGACTTGCCCAAGGAAGAAACTCTACCTGCTTACATGATATTTTTCATAAGCATCATATTAACAAAACCATGGCAATCAACCTACAAGTGTTTATTATGATAGGTGAGGGTAGAGGTAATTATGTAAATACACTAATGAGCATGAATTTCACAAATCAGGACTAGGGAACAGCTCTTTTCCCAGTGCTGGTTGTAGTTTATGAGGTAGTCATGGTGCCTGCATAAGAGCCCAATATTGGATGGGTTCAATTTGAGTAGGTTACTAGGTGAAAGATCTTTAAGAACAGTAAGGCCTTGGTCAAATTTTTGATGTATTTAAATATCCCCAGTTTCACCGAAGTTCCATGTTTTTTTGTGAGATAGCACAGATGGCTGAAGTCATAGAGTAATATGCAGCAGGGTGGAAGAGAGCCAACAAGGGATGGCCACAACATAGATCAAAGAGGTAGGAAGAAGCATACTAAACATCGAGCACATGACTGATAGGATATTATTAGTAGAATCAAAAGCTGAACCAAACAACTTGGTCATCATTCAGGTCTACATGCCACCAAGCAATCATAGGGAGGAAGAAGTCCAAAGAGCATATGAAAAGTAAAGAGGATATAATTGTGAACGTTCCAGGAGGAAAACATTGGATAGTGATGGGGACTAAAATATGACAATAGGCAAAGGAGGAGATGGTAGTGAAGTAGGGACCTACAGTTTAGGAACAAAAATGACCTTTGCATTAAAGCAATAGAGTTTTGAGTTCTGCATGAGACCGTGCAATCATCACCAAAACTTTGTTTAGGTATCACAAAAGGAATTGGTATACATGAAGAATGACAGGGGACTTGGAAAGATATCATTTAGATTATATTATGGAATGGTACAGATTTAGGGAAAGTTTAATCAATTCGTACAGTTACTGGAGCGGATGCAAACTCTAATCACAATTTAGTTGTTAGAGAGTGTAGTGTCCAATTCAAAAAGATTAGGTAAGGGAGATGGACTAGGAAATGGAATGTAGTAGCATTGTCTGAATTGACGTTGAAGCAGTATGAGCCAGCTCCATAGAAAATCATGGGTGAGGGAAAGTAACAGTACTTTATAGGAAAAATGGAAATATATCAAAAACCACAAAAGAAACTATAAGAACTGTTAATAGCAAAAGGACAAGGAAACCAAGGATTGGTGATGAGACCATTAGAAAGCTAGATGAAAGAAGGAAAAGGAAGAATATCAATAGAGTTAGGTAGAAGGAAGTACAAAGAGTTAAATAATAAAGTGAAATGGGTAACAAAAGGAGCAAAATATGAGTGTTGGATGATGCAGCACGAGGATATGGAAAGTTTGCAGAGGAAGAGTGAAATTGGTGTGCCATACAAGAAGGTTAAAACAGTAATGGGAAGCAAGAAGGGCAAATCAGTGGGAACAGTTATAAATAAGTTGGGGAAAATACTAGATGAACCAGGAATGATCCAAGAGGGATAGAAGGAATAACGAGAGGAACTGTATGGTAAAGATCTCAGCCCAGGAGGGTTAGACATGGAAAGAGAATATTACATAGATGAAGATTGCTAGGACCAGGCTTACTTTACAGTGAGATAGAAAGGGCATTACGGGAATAAAATCAAATAAGTCAGAGGGGGCAGACAACATTCCTGCAGAACCATTTCAATATTTACAAAAATGTGGGAGGAAGAGGTTTTATGGACTATTTCGTAGTATTTATGAAAGAAGAATTTGGCCAGAAGATTTTGTCAGATCAGTGCTAGTTCCTATTCCAGAAAAGGTTAAGGCCACATTATGTGAGGACTAGAGAACAATAAGTTTGATATCACACACAGATACAGTGGTTCTCATGATCATCAACAAGAGGTTGTAGAGCAGAGGAAATGATAACTTGGGGGATGATCAGTTAGCATTTAGGAAGGGGAGAGGCATGCATGATGCCATTGCAGTAAAGAGATCACTAATAGAGAGAAACATAGAATACAATCAGGATATATTTGCCCGTTTTGTGGATTTCAACAATGCATTTGATAGAGTGAATTGGGAAAAACTAATTAATATATGTATATAGCTAAAAATAGGAATAGATTGGAGGGATAGGAGAATAATCTGCAACCTGTGTATGTCTCAGAATGCTCCGGTGCATTTACAGTGGGGGATGGGGAGTCTGGATGGGTAGTGTTAGGAAGAGGAGTAAGGCAGGGTTGTCCATTATAACTTGTGCTGTTTAACAAGTATGTTGAAGAAATGATAATAGAAGCAAGGGAAGAACTGGAGATAGGAATGAAAGTCGGCCGGGAATTCATAAAATCAGTTACGATTGCTGATGACGAAGCTTTTGTTTGTCAGTCAGCCAAGGAATTGGAAGCATTGCTAAGTGCATTGGAAATGCAGTGCAATATTTATGGGATGAGAATAAATGGAAACGAAACAAAGGTTATGCGGTTAACCAGAAAGAGAAAGGCTAAGTTAAGCATTAAAATAGGAGGGCAAAATATAGAACAGGTGGAACAGTTTACGTATCTCGGAAGTGTTTTGGAGGTATCACTAGGTCAAATTAATAGGGCCATACGAAGATGAATTGCATTAGGCAAAGAAGCTTTCTCAAGGAGAAAATCGATGACAGGGATGTTGAGTAAGGATGTTAAGAAAAGACTCATTAAAACTTTTATATGGAATGTAGTTATGTAGCGTGGAAACATGGTCTTTGCATAAGGATGATAGGCATAGTAAATTGGAGAATATTGAAATGTGGGGGTGAAGAAGGACACAGAAAGTAAAGAGGACAGAAAAGAAAGTAAATGAGGATCATAATTGTTCCATTACTAATTTTGCAGCGACTGAATCATATGGGTTGGTGCACCTTCCTCCTGGAAAACATATGGCCTACCAGATGACAAAGTTTTCCTCCTTGGCTTCACTATGTTTGTCAGAGCATGCTAAACTTCATTGATATTTTCTCCTTTTTTAAAGAAATGCAGTGGCATGATATCACCCTGACAACCGTCGAGCATCTTGATAATACTCCTTCAAGTGAGTTTTCCTTGCTAGTGTTGCAAAACCATTACCAGATTTTTCTGACTCATTATACTATCGATCTCATACACCTGAAGAACCAAAAAATTTCTTTTGTCCAGCGACCAGCATGTACACTTTCAATAATTGTGGCTCTTCGGTTGTACTCCGCACTGTAACTGTTTAGAGGTTATAACTGTTCAGTACATCAAGCTTATTTGGGCACCAATAGCAACCTCCACATGTAGTAAAAAATGGCCAAAATTTCAAATTGAATTTTGCCTGGCATCACCATGTATAGTACCCAGCTCTCTGTGCTCACTTATGTTTTCTATAGCCTGTTGACATTCCTTCATTTTCAATCTGGTTAATGCTTCGACGTTCCGTTTCCTAAACCATTCCCTGCTTTATCTTTTTGAATCGGAAAATACACCTCATAATTACTTCATTGTGATCCCAGTCAGCATCTGCTCCTTGGAAACTGTGAGTTGTTCATGCTGTTCCTACATCTGTGCTCAACCATAATATAGTCTAACTGATAACTTCCCGAGTCCTCAGCATTTTCCATGCATACCTGTGCCTTTTGTGGAGCCTAAACCAAGTGTTGGAGATAATATTTATCCGCTTCTGCACCAGAACTCTAATTGCTTTCTGCCCTTGGTATTTCCTTCTTCCTAAGATGTAGCCCCCTATCTTACTGCATCTCTTCCTACCATTACTGCCGTGTTCTGATCCCCCATAACTATCAAATGTTTCCCTCCACGAACACCCACAAATAACATCTTACTGATCATACATACTATTGACTTTTCCCCTATAGTTGCTTGGTGGCATACATGCATGTACAGATAAGAAAAATAACCAGTTCATTGGTCCAGCTTTTACTTCTACTGATAATATCAATCAGTAGCTTACTATGAGTCTTCCTAACTTTTTGTTCAATATTATTGCCACAACTCGATGGTTCTCTTTACCTCTGCTGAATATATTACTTTTTCCATGTCTCTCCACAGCCACATTACAATAAATAGACTTCACTCTATGCCTATCATCTTGCTTCAATGATCATGCTTTCATGCCATACAAAACTATGCCTCTCAAGACTTTGAAAGTTATTATTTATACAAATAAAGGAAGCAAGAACAACTCTAATAAGTATCGACCAATTGCTATACAGTCAGTGTTCACTAAAATATTTCTAAATAGACTTACAGGTACATATCGCTTCATTCCACGATCCACAAGGAAATGTAGTTGCCAAACCTACGCATATATTGTCACTACTTTACCATCATTTTAACACCAAACAAATCAGCCCTAATGCCCATGATAATAACACCTCCCACATCCCAAGTAGAGGCAAGTCTCTCTTCTTATATCCATATCTGGAAAGAGTTAGGTACTGCAGGAAATAAACTGCATACAAACTGTAGTCGTGGAGAGGATAGTCTCCTAAGTTCTATGATTAAATTCTGCCATCCTTATATTAAAGAACCCCCACTTTATTTCATTGATGAACATCTCCCCCAAGGAATTTTTCCAACACCTCTCAAGACTTGGAAAGTTATTCATGTTTATAAAAACATAGGAAGCAAGAGCAACCCTAATAAATATCAACTATCTGTTTAACAGCCAGTGTTCGCTAAAATATTTCTAAATAGACTTGCATACCATTTCAGTAAAAATAATTTATTATCAAGCAATCAACATGGGTTCATGAAAAACATGTCCACCATTTCAGCCACATGCGAGGCCATAAACTTCATTTTGACCTCTCTTGATAATAAGGAAGTTACTGGCCTTTCCTTAGATTTAACCAAACCCTTGGACGCAATGAATCGTAGCATTCTTGCTAAAAAAATTGCAGTGTTATGGAATAAGAGGGGTACCAAGCCAGTACATCCAGTCATATATAAATATCGAGAGGATACACTCACTATAACAGTCAGTGGTTTTGAATACATTACCGAAGGCAAATCCAAACCCATAGGAAAGCCTAGGGGTCTAATTTTTGGTCCGTACTTTTCTTAATTTATATTGATCATCTGACCTCAGCTTAAACCAGAGTAAGTGGTATTAAACCAATTCTATACGCTGATGATACCTATATATTAGTTTCTGCAACCTCCATAAATTAATTAGTTGGAAACTGAACAATTAAAAATCCCAGGCAATATATTCCTCTCTCAACCTATTCAAACCGTCTTCTAACAGCGAATAGCCAAAATATAGAATTTACCACATCCACAACATTTCTTGGCATCCATTTAGACTCAAACTTAACATAGAAACCCATATAAACTGCCTTCCAGGAAAATTAAGTTCTGCATGTTTCTTCTGAAGGACTTTGGAGATAACAGTGAGCAAAGACATGCTACAAATGCTTTACTATGGCCATATCTACTCAAATATTACATATGGCATCATTCTCCTGGGTTGGTCTCATCTTGGGTTGGTTCTCCCAAGTCATATTTAAACTGCAAAAGAAGGCTAGTTTACATATTGCATCTGAACCTCCAATTTCAACTTCCCATCCAATATTTCAGGATCTTGGGCTGCTACCTTTCCCATCAATATATATCCTATTCATAGTAACATATATAAAATAACATCTGTTAGACTTCCATGTAAATTCTCACCATCACAGTCACCATTTCAGAACCCAGTCAAACCAGCACATCAAATATAATCAAATCAAAGCTACAAGCCTAGGACCAAAGTAAATGGGACTAAACTTATATAATAAATTACAAATTACCACAGAAATACAAAAACATAGATACGTAACACAGTTTAAAGGACAAATAAAAAAATATTTTGGAATTTTGTTCATCATATTCCTACCACAAAGGCTCACTACCAGTAAAGGGCTGGCAATGCAGATGTATTACAACTTCAAGCAAAACTGCATTGAAAAGTCAATGGTACAAGAGCATATCATTATTTTACGGTGGAAAAATACACCAAGTAGGAGTAATATTGACATTTCTCTGCCAATGATGAATTCTTTGAGAAAACAACGATTGGCACCACACTTTCTTAATTTGCTTGGAATATAAATCAAATGAAAGATTTATAAAAACATTAACTTTAAAATTCAACCATACAATTCATCATTTTATTATAAGATCTACAATTTGCAAACTCATGGCTGTCTTAAAAGATAAATGCACAAACAAATCTTCATAAAAATCATGAAAAATCTATGCACATGTACAGAAGAAGGTAATAATTAACAAATAATGTAATAATGAATTTGCACATAAAATTGATGGGTCATTTTCAAGCCTGGGGGATTGAAAGCATTACGGGGTTCATCAAGTGACTCTGCTAGTTGGTGCTACAACTAGACAAATCACTTCAGTTTGTCCACCAATAATTCAAAAAGAAACAAGAGAGACAACAAACCAGTCAACAAGAACATGGGCTCCTGTCTTTCTCTCACTTGCACAATTTCCGTGTCTCTTTCTTTAGACCTGGGCTTTCTCTTGCTCAGTCTCTTGCGCCACTTCCTTCTACTGTTCTACACATTGTTCTACATCGTTTTCTGACTTCGTAACACATTCTACCATTTTCTCTTCTTCCTTAACTGGTGTCACTGAGTCTATTGGATGCTCAACTGCCTTCTCTTCTGCATTATTCTCTTCTGTATGATTCTCTTCCGTGTGACTCTCTTTCTTATGAGTGTCTTCTATAACTTCCTGTTTTATTTTCACGGACCCCATTTCCTCACAGTTCTGATCATTGCTTGCTGCCGCTTCTTCCTCACCCCCAGGACTGGCTGCCTCTTCCTCGCCCCCAGGACTGGCCGCCTCTTCTTTTATATGTATGTCATTAGGCATTTTGTCTTTCTCCATATATAAACTTAAAGGTTCACTGAATGTTCCACACCGACCATGCACATCAACAGCTCTAAGGGCAAAGTGGTAGGTATAGCCCCCTAAAAACTGTAAAGATTTTTAAATAACACATTATTTTCACTTTTACGCAACAATCCACCCAAGATAAAATTTTTAAAACATTGTTGCTTACAAAAAACATCAAGTAAATTCATATCTCATTACAATGCAATAATACAAAAATAATTAGCTTTCATTAGAAATAGGAACTGGGGATGGTTTAACGTTGACCAGAGCCAATTAAAGTGAAACCTCAAATTTGAAGAATCTGAATTCACAAAATCTAGAAAATGTAGGTAATATTTTTGACTTGGACAGCTCGGTGTATAAATTATGCATACAAGACCTTCTATTACGGCTACTTGAAACCCAGAATTGACATAAAATCTCAGTTCTACAGAGATGAACAGTTGATTTTCATGTTAAATTTTACCATTTTGTTCTTAACTAAGTTTTTATATTCATATCATGTATAACTGTTCTGTAAGTTTGTGGTGGTCCAGGGGGTAAAGCGTTGGAGTACTGACCCAAAGGCCCATGTTTAATTCCCAAGCACCCTCAGCTTCACTCAATCTGTGTGACTTTTTGGGTACCACGTCTTCCTGGGAACAAAGGCAGCACAGGGAAAGGAACTGCTCCCCTCCTTACATGATCGGTAAATTTCATGGACCATTGGGCTTAGTACTAGGTAAAATTTAAATGAGAGTGAGAGAACTTCCAAACCTATTTGGACTCATATGAATTTAATTATGGCCATAGGAGTCTATCCACACACATCTATGAGAGGCTAAAACCACTCAGTGCTACCTTTGATCATCTTCAGTCATGGTCTTGAGAGAAGGGGAGAAAAATTATTATCAATGACATAGCCTTGATGTGAACATACACATGAAGGCTCAATGACACTCTTCAAGCCAATTAAATGTAAATTAGGGTTCATAAGAGTTTATGCATGGCAGTTATTGCCCATGTTCATGACTAAATGCTCAGGTTTTCAGACCTATTAAAACAGAACAGAATTTTTTTATAGCATGTCTGGTATTTTTACTTTGGGAAAATTTTGTTTTTATAATTCTAAAAAAATTAACTACATGAGTTTAAACCATTTCTGCCTTTAAAAATCATAACACCATTAAATAAATTCTATAAAAAGAATATTATGACAAATTAACAATCGAATTGATCTTTTACAAACAATGGCTATCAATTTGCAGGAAAAGGCCTTGAGGGGTACAATGAATTGACATGATTCATTTTTCCTAAGGTATTTTCATTCAAAAAGCAGATAAAGGCATGGTGATTGTACAAGAAAGAAATACTTACATTACTAAATGCGAAGACTTAATCAGAGACAACAATATTGAAGTAAAATTCCAAAGAAACTGCGGGAGATGCCGCAACAGTAACTTTTAACGGAGTCATCCGCTAATGTGCATTTCAATGCAACAATTTCAGAGTGTAAAAATCATTCGCCATCCCAGTCAAGGCGAATGATTTTTACACTCTGAAATTGTTGCATTGAAATATTGAAGTACTTCGTTCAGACCCAACCCCCAAGTTTCAACAAGAAATTAAGAAAGTGATTAAATCCAGGGATGCGTAATTTAAAATTGGAAAATGTTCAAACTAATGTAAATGAATCCCTCAGCACCATGGTTTTTTGGGCTACCAAAAGTTCACAAAAATGGGATTCTGATCAGACCAGTAGTAGCAAATATATCAGCTTCCAACCACATGCTATTGAAAAGATTTAATGAACTTCAGGGAGGTTTCCAAATTTTCCACAGAATAAGGTGTAGTGAATTCCTAGGACCTGGTCAACAAACTAATGAAAGAGGTCATTCCGAAAAAGCGTATGCTTGTTTCCTTCGATGCACACAACCTTTTCACCAATATGCCACCCATGGAAGCTGTTAACCTTGCCGAGGACATCCTGCTCTGGAAATCCATCCCAGTTATTAGTCAACTCTGCTCATTACTAAAGCCGTGGGTTTCCCAAAATTATCTTATTTTTAATGGTACATATTTCTAATAACCCATGAGCTTTAGCCATGGGCTTGCCCTTGTCCCCTTTCCTGACTGATATTTATATGGATAATTTTAAAAACTTTTTGTTCTCCTTGGCTCACCCTCTCATTAATAATGTATTTTGTAGATAGAAGATACGTAGATGATGATCTCTGTTTGTGTTTACAGGTTCCGATAGGCAACTAGATCAGTTTCCAGCACATTTAAATTGTCAATTCTAATGTACGAGGTCTGTTCTAAAAGTATCATGACAGTAGTGTTTTTTCGACAGCTTCCATTGGGATGATTGAGCTTTAGTTTCCACGTCATAACCATAAGCCCATGATTTGCCACCAGTTATGACCCTCTGGGAAATTTTGATCATCACGGACAGAGTCCAACACTTTATTAGCAATGTTAATGCATTGCTGTGTTTGGTTGAAAATGAGCAATTTTGGTATAAATTTCACGGCGACCTGTGTAATGCCTAAATCATTGGTAAAAATCGAATGGCACAAGCCAATCAATATGTTTAGGTTCTCAGCAACTTCTCTACCGGTGATTCGACAACTGGCCAATACTATTTTCATCACTTCATCAATGTTTTCATCTGTTGTTGACGAGCTAGGGCGTCCAGCACAGTCTTCGTCGTTCACATCTTCTCGGCCCTCTGAGAACATTTTGTACCTCCGATAAACGTTGCTTCGGTCCAAGGTAGCTTCTCCATATGCCACAGTCAACATTTGGAAAGCGTCCGCGCACTTAATTTCGTTTTTCACACAAACTTTGACAGATTCTTTGATCCATTTTTTGGAATAGGCAAAAATCGAAGACAAGCCAAAACACGTCCAAGCAAAACAGCAGTCAAAAATTAACTGAACATTCAAAATGGCCGCACTTTTCCGCATAAGTACAAACATGAAGCCACAAAATAATCTAAATCAAATATACGTAACCTGCAAAAATTCAAAATTTGTGATACTTTTTGAAGACCTGGTACAATTCATGTGTGAAAAAGAGGAAAAGGTTTCCCTGAATTTCCTTGACCTATCCATTTAAAATACAAAGATGGGTTTACAGTACTCCATTTTTCATAAGGAAAATGTATGTACAGACCAATAAATTAATTCCTCTTCAAGGCATTGCTTCACCCAAAAGCTTTTGGCATTTCATGCAATGATACACCTATTAGCCTCTATCCCTACATCAAAATTCAATATAAATAAGGAACTTAATGTAATTGAAACTTTAGCAGTAAACAATGGCTATTCAGATGATGTAATTAATACACTTTGCCGGAAGAAACTTACGAAAATAGCCTAAAGCCACATTAACAATTCCGAATATTTAAAAGACACCACTGCAAAATTGTGTCGAATATTTTTTCTAGGGAATATATCTCAATAAGCAATCAAAATGTTACCTGAAGAAAAAATTAAAGGTGCCTTTAACAGTGGTTCATGCCTTAAGGACCTGATCTCTCACACTAAAGACAAAGTTCCCAAAACGAGGAGTGGTGTGTATGAATTTAAGTGCCCGGAATGTAATATGATGTATAATTGGGCAAAGAGGACAAAAATTTAAAGAAAGGATAAAAGAACACGAAACATGTGTAAAGAATAAGAACATTACATCCCTCTTTGCAAAGCACCTCATCGAGAATGACCAAAAAAGTGACTTTTTGACTAAAATTCTTTGTTTTGAAAATAATGGTCAAAAGCTTCATGCTTTGGAGCAGTTGGAAATTTTGAACTGCATCCATTGCAAGAATGAACTTGCCAATGTAATTTTGTATCCCTCCCTCCCCTAGACCCACCTCTCTTCCAAGTCAATGATTGACACCGAAAGATATAATTCTCTTTTCCTCCCAGCTACATTTCAATATTTTTACCACCCCACCCTTACCCTACCTCTCCCTCCGATCAGAACATAAATATACTAAGTTTGCTTCTATGAGGACCACCTGATGATGACATTCAACGTCGAAACCTGGGTCGTGTTTTTAAATAAAGTCTGTGGCATTAAAAATCAATAATTTCATTTCAATATGTTATGCAAATTCCATCAAGTTACATCGCAGACAACAAATTTTATAAATTGACTGACATAATCTTAACAAGCTAAGACTATATATCTTCAGTATCATAGGATTAAGTCACTCGGGAACCATTTGCCTTATAACAGTACATGATAAAAACTTGTTCAGGATATTTCCCTACTCCAGCCATTAGGGGGATCAAGATGGTGCGGTGGCTAACGTACTGGCTTCCCACCGTGAGGGCCCGGGTTCGAATTCTGGTGATGACAGATATTTTCCAGTGGTGTTTCATACTTGAGGTGATTTGTCGAAGGCACTTCAAGTGAGTATCCGCCGGATGGGACATTAACCTGCGGACCCCTTAGTGCCTTTCATAAAGAGTAGGCTAATGCCGATGTCGGGATTCTATCCTCCCTTCATCCTTTCCATCCCTAATGGCGCAAATGACCTCAGCTGTCGGTCGCCTCCAATAAAAACTGCCACTCGAGCTATTATAAGTTGCCTTTCCTTATATTAAAACCCAACTTGAACTCGTACATTTCTCAGCAAGTTGCTATTACGAGAGGGATAGCCGTATTTTGTCCCTCTCTCCACAGCACCTTTACACGTAACCCTCCTTGTTTTTCATTTTATTATCCCATTCATAGGATACAGCTTGACTCCGACATGGATTTCCCAAAAAAACCAATTTATGCAGTATTTCTAACAATTCCATTATTCAACCACTATTCCATTCTTTCATCCATTCAGTAAGACTACATATTTTTAAGTCAAAGACAATTACCTGAGATAAAGTACATGCCATGGGTAGAGTCGAAGGAACAATATCACCTAATTTTTGCCATAATGATGTAGATGGTGGTTGTGTTCCTTCCTTATATGAGTAAAGTTCATACTTGGCAATTTCTTCATGGTCAGGAGTTAAGAGTGTATGCCATGATACTTGAGCTCCTGTATAGAAACAAAGAGAAAAATTAGCCTAACTTACCCAGCATATTAAACTAAGTACACATTTTTTACATCTATCATTTTATAATCCTTATGATTTGCCCAATCTTTCCCGCCAACGACATATACAATTACTCTTGTGTGTACATGAACATTTATACATTTAGGAGAGAGGTTTTTATTTCTTGGAATATGACAAAATCAAAAGCTATAATTCAGTTCATTGGGAATTGTGGAAGTTTTTAAGAACAATAAACTCAAAAGGTCTTGGTTTTCAGAAGAAATATTTTGATTATAAAAATCACTGATAGAAACCTTGCAAAAGATTCTGTAATTTCAGATAAGTAAACATGCATACAAATAAATGTATTTCTAATGAATGAATGAAAATGAAGGAAGAGATTCAATTAAAATGAAGACAACAACACTAATGTACTGGGTGATGTAATAAATTGCAAGATGACACTGAAAACCAATTGAAGTATGAGTAAAAGTATGTTCCTCCTTATTGTAACTTAATTTTTGAACCACTAAGTAACTCTGCAATAAATAATGTAAAGTAACCTAATTTTCTTTAACTGCAACACAAATGATTTCACTGAAATTGGGAATACATATTAGTGCATGAATATGCTTCAATGCAGTGAAACATGGTGTAGAAATTTTTAATTTAACTTTTTGAGTTTCTTTTCATTATGGTAATCAAAAACTTTCACTAATTCATGCCTGACTGGGCTAATTTAATCCTTGAAATTGGAAGATAATTTTATTGAACAATTTCTCTAAATCAAGTTTAATAGATATACAGGAAATCCCCACTTCCCAACCATAGTTATTCTCTAAATGTGCATATAGATATAACATATCTCCCTCAAATTTAACTTCACTTGAGGAGATACAAGGATTATATGTAAATGACAAATTAATTATATGGCACTTGGCTTTTATTAGTCATATTTCAATGAAAAGGGGAACAGAAATCAACAGCTAAATGCATGCCTAGCTAACACATTTCCAATTCAACTGAACCACCAAAAAAAATGGAATAGCTTTTTAGAATAAAATAAGGCAATAAATACCCTATACATTTTTAAATCTCAGAAGATAACACCTAGTTTCATGAAATATATATGGCTATACAAATATTCTGTTGAGAATAGGGTAACTATTTGTTGACTTAGTAAAATGAATGTAGCATCTGGATGATAAATCTAAAACTGCTCAACTGCAAGATGAAAAATGTATATTTTCCCAATAATAAAAACAGAAAAATGTTAGGTGGTGGGATACATTATGGGTTGTTGGGAGTGCAGGGGGGTAGTCTGCATTGATACCACAGGGACTCCTTTAGTACACTGCAGTATGACCCTCAACTTTAGCCTCTAACTTTGATGAAACAACCCAAAAATTTTTATGCAAGCAACAAAAAGCAGAATTGCACTTTAAAATGTGTAACAAAGAGTGTTGCAAAGGTTTAATATTTAAAGTTGAACATTTCAAATATATAAGTGAAATAATTGCTCAGAATTCTATGAAGTTTTCTACAAACTTCTCATCATATCTTGTTTTGTTCCAAGCATACTTCTACCTTATGCATGAGGAGAATGAGTGTGTTCAAACAGTTTTAACTCAAGAACCACTATTAAAATATAAGTAAATGCTAACAGTTTATATATTAGCTACATATGATAAGTGGGAAGTTACATACATTTGAATTTTGGATGCGTGACTTTTTCTGCTTTTCCAGGCATCGTATTATTTTATTTTAAAAAAATATAGCTCAGTGCT
This sequence comes from Hetaerina americana, assembly GCF_022747635.1. Taxonomy (NCBI): domain Eukaryota; kingdom Metazoa; phylum Arthropoda; class Insecta; order Odonata; family Calopterygidae; genus Hetaerina; species Hetaerina americana. The sequence continues at coordinate 952,931 of NW_027287383.1, read as the reverse complement.
TATGTTTGCATACCTTAATACCATGGCATTTCATTGTCTGAAAAAACAAACTGATCATGGATGCCAAAATACATTTAATATCCTAAGAAATACAAATTCACTAGCACAAGTAACATGACTTCTTCAGTGTCAGTCTTTCATGTTTTGAAAGAAGATTGAACAATTCTATCGCTAAAAAAATCCCAGGTTGTCAGTTTGCTAGATGTGTACCCATCTGGAAAATGAAACCCTTGCCCTCATTAGCCTTGAATAGCACATTCACCAGCCAACCAGAGTTTACAGATTGGAATCTACCCTCAACTACAGATATTGTTTAGTTGTTCAATGGATTCTTTCAGGCGAGTTCACAGAATGAATAGTATACCTTCCAATAAATTATTTCAAAACTTATTCCAAATCATAACTACTCACCTTCTGGCTTTTCATAAAGTTTTATTAATAGCTTGGGCGGAGGACGCTTCCAATTTTCATTGCTGTTTGTGACAGGAGGTTTCTCTGGTAGGGGGGCAGGATGCTATGACATAAAATTAAAAAATTGCAAAATCAGCATTTGGCTGAGTTAGATGCAAGATTTAATAAGATATTATGCGGACTCTCAAAAGTTCATTCCAAACTGTGCAACAGACATGAACTACTTTCCAGTTTTAATTTCAAAAGGAGAGGTAAATAGAAAAATTCACTGCAGAATATAAAGAAAACGGTACTAAGTCCTTAATGGAAATAACAATCTTAACGCAAGAGGTAATAGCAACAGGCCTGGCAATCCAATTAATGATAACAGTATCCATCACCTTTTTGTTGATATTTCATTCTCACAAGATGAAATGTTTAATTACATACATGACCACATCAAAACATACCACAAGTGGTGATGCAGTCTCATCTTCAGCGTCATCGGATGGGGACTGGTCCACTTGATTTGAATTTTCGGCTACAGTTGGCTGTTGCTCCGATTGGGGAGGAGGATTGGTTGGTGAGCTACTAGTAGCTCCATCCTTAAGAAGAGCAAACATACACCTATGTCGTTATTTAAAAAGTGACTCACCTTGTTATGATAAATACCCAGCTTTTATATTGGAAAATTATAGGGAACCTATGAAAATGAGCTAATGAAAACTTCAATGCACGAAACTCATACTATGACAGAATGCTCAACATGCAACGAGAAAACACTACTATCATTAAAAGAGATTGACAGTATGAAGGTAAAATCCTCAGAACGTTATAATCATGAATCCCAAAATGTTTTCACCAATTGACAGTGAGAAAAACTTTTACACTGTCCACACACTTCCATTGAATTATGCTTAGGGATATTGCATAAGCAGGTACTTGCTTGTGGAGAGGATGTGGTTACCATTTGAAATTACGATGAAATCCTGTAATAAAAGAAACAACATTTAGTTGGGGGAAGATATTACAAAAGAAACTTTAAAAATAACAAGTTTGTGCTTTTACATTTGAGGCACATATTAAAAGCCAAGATTAACGTCATGGTGTTTTAAAAATCGAAATTATCGATTTAGAGAACATTATTCTGCAAAAACTCCTAGCCAAATGTACTCTGGAAATATTCCATACAATTATAATCAGGTTAAAAAATAATAAAATGCATACATGAAAAATAGTACAGCGACCTAAAGGGCAACCACCAGATTTTTCTAAGAAAACAGAGAATGCAGTCTCTTTTTACGTAAATCAGATTTTCCAAATTCTCAGTCCATTGAAATACCAATTTTTAATCGATTGGTACAAATTAATTTTGGTCGTTTTTAGACCGATGACGGTGCGCCAGAGCTAGGGCCGTACATGGTACCCTAAAGTGGGGCTAATACAGACCATATTTCACATGGTAACATTTTATCGACAACCATGACATAATGAAAATTTTCGTGGTGTTTGCAATTTAACATTCAGCTCAATTTCAGAGAAAAATATTACTCATTACGCCGTATTTAAGTACTAAGGAAGGGTGAAATATAGAGCAATAAATAAATCAGAATGTAGCAGCCAAATAAGGATTTGCAAGTTATAAGCTGTATTCCTTGCTTTATTACAAAGAAGTACAAGCTTATTCAACTTTCGCTGCCTGCTTAAAACTCTAACATTTGTTGATTTTACAGCAAGTTCCACAAGTAATGATTGCAACTTCAAATAGATATTTAAATACAATGACAATGTGCACACTGGATACATTTATTCTACTGCCGACAAGAACAATGTACTACTTCATATAACGAACTGCGGACATCAGCATGAAATCCTTACCAACTCCGAAAACCAATCACGGCACTAATCTCCACATTAACACCACCGAGGGCTTCTCTAAAACAAAGTATACAAGTAACACAGTTATGCCTTCTAAACATTAGTTTTGAACCATGGAACACCCACTCCCATGCTAAAACCTTTATAGCTGCGTCCAACCTGGTTACGCATTAAGGAGCATGCTTGATGCCTTAGTGTAAAGCGCATAATGAAAACTCAGCTCGAGTTTGGCCACCCTATGCGGTAGTACTGCCATCTATGTAGCTAAGAATAAGGAATAAACATATGATGTCCGAATGTAAATATTTTGATAGATAGATTGTGCGAACATTTGTGTGCTGTTGCAAAACCGCGTGAATATTATTGCTTAATTCTGAGTTCACTTTACAATTCATTCGGCAGTCTTATATTGAAGTTTTCCATTTATTTCTTTGCCTTAACTAGGGCGAGTTTTGGTACAAGTTTTGTAGTCATTTTCTCTTATCGGACTATATTTCCTCTATTATTAGATTATCCCTTTTTTGACTTGCTTTAGTTATTAGGTCTTAGAGCATTACATTTAAATAATTTTAAACGTTTTATCTTACTACATGGTGTTGTGCACCAGTGTATTTTTTCGGTCTGTAATCCTCGTCAGTAACTGTTTTAAGAAATGTGGCGAGTGTAGTTCATTTATATTTATGCATACTTTTCTTGCGTAAGATTTAATAATTTTAAGTTTAGCTTAGTATCAATTAAATATTTAGCCTACAATTAGTCTTTGTCGGCACTTTTTCATTTTTGTTGGTTGTATTATTTGTGGGATTACGTAGTAAAATAGTGACTCCTTTATCCAAAGTTCGGCGAACGACCTAATAATTACGCAGCTGGATTCATGCAGATAGCTACATTTTCATTGAGGGAATTACTAAATGCTTACACTCTCCCAATACAACATAACGCTTGAAGATTCTTTTCAGTAGTGTTTATATACCAAAATAAGATTTAACAAACACACAAACGAGGCATAGATGGAATCCTGGGAAAATACGCACGAATCGGAGTAAACAGAATAACTTAAGAAGACGATGTTCTTGGTCATGAAATGCATCACCAAACAAAGAAATATGTTCTTACCTCTACCTTTCAAATTCTGTATCCAATTACTTGATAAAATAAAGTTATTATAAGAATTATACCACATTCATGTGGAAGACGCCAAATTTCTCTTGCCCAAGGAAAGCTCCGCCTTGTCCCACCTCGCGCTAATAAAGCCCTTCGTTTTTTCAACGAGTAAAAGTGTACTCTATCAAATAAATAACCAATGTTATCGTGACTGATCTACTCCCGCCATGGCGATTAATCTTTCTGCTAGTCATCTCGCTTTTAGCACTTGGTATTATGGTGTCGGGCCGAATGATTCAATTTATTGCATCGAATCAATTGGATCGATTCACCTTAATGACTCGTTCACTTGAGTGATTCATTTGAATAACATTGGAGTACCGCGGCCTGCATACCTAACTGATGTACCTATATATTCTAAATAAACCACACAGCTAATAGATAAAGTAGGAATGATCCAGGTCACTCGACAATAATCGGAATTTTTAATTCTCTTTTTTCCGGTGACAGTAAATGATAATAATTCCATGGACCACGCTTCATTGGGGGTATCATTTTAATCATTCCTCTGAAAGATTAATCGTACGTCAACCATTATGTACAATGCAGTAAAAGAATAAAACAGAAACTTAAGGTGTCAAAATCACAATATATTACTACTACTTGAAAATGTTTTTACACTAATCTCCATATTGTTTGATCATATGTCTCGCCCTAATCCTTTTAAATCCAGAAGATATTAAAGTTAACCTCACACATTCTCTTTTTAAAGGCCTACGAATTACTGACACACTTCCCGCCCATTAGTATGCCCTTATAAGTAGCTCCAGTAACAGTAATTAATTAGATTTGCAACCATGGGAGTACATTAAATAGTTGGTAGCTATGACATTTTTCCTGATTCACAAAACTACTGGAGTACTATAATCGGTGAATCTCGTGTAGCGCCCGTTCGAAATTAGGAAAGGTGGTCACGATATAATTGCACACGAATATAATTTTCGATATCTTTGTAAAACTTAATTGGCCGCGAGCTCTGTCTGCCAAATAATGTAAATTATGAATTTTGGACCTGACAACTTACTTTGGAGATTTTTCGTACAATCATTTTCATTGGAAAAGTTCGACAAAAAATTTGCCCTAATAGAGGCCGTCATATTTGCTATATATTGCTAGACCGTTGATTTTACCCAAACCCACCTGTGTTTACTCATCTGCATTTCGGAAACTATGCTTGGTCTTTTTGACCCGTCTACCTCAAAAACTCAGGGTGGTAAAGAAAGCCATGAAAAGCATTCATAGCATTGCTTATGGTGGTTGCACCTGGCCGGGAGAGCCAACGGAGCCGAATGCGGGAAAGAATGATTTTCGGAGGGAGCAAATAACTGACATTGGCTTCAAAGATGTTTTCCTCTATAAAGGTGCAGTCGGACGCAGTACGACAACACTACCAAAAACGCTAACTCAGACGAGACCTTATAGAGATCCTGTTTGTGATAAGGGGATGGCCATCTGGTCGAGGAAAATAGGGCCCCCCTGTATGCAGGAAGGTGGGGTTAAAAAAAGCACTTATTTAATTAAGGTATATATAATACACCCATTCATGGACCAGTTCAGTGGTAGACCAAACACAAGGCAGTCGTGATCACCAGAGAATCTCAGCAAAATTTTGGATCCTTTCTTGATTTTTGAAGACATGGATATGGAATCTCAGCGAAGAAGTTTTATTTAAACAATGTTCACTAGAAGTGACTTTTGCTCTGCTACATTAACTATTAAAGGTGGCTCAGTGTCCAATCTACAAAGAAACATCAGGGTAATGTCTCTTCTATCATGTTATTCCCAGTAAGTAATAATGATTTCAAAAATCAGTGAAATCAAATTACTGTTTCTTTATGCTGTTTATATGAATAAGGTAAAGTATCCCAGTGTACCAGGTCTCTGGGCAACTTGAAGGAGTCATGCTGCTCTCACTCTCTCACAGTCAAGCCCGTCTTCATCAAAGCTTCCAGAGACCTATCTTCTAACTTGGGCACAAATAATCCTCCATCTTTCTCCAATCAAACATCTGTGGATGCAGAATACCAGCTTCCCAATTTGAGAGGCCACATATATTCACAATGTACATTAGGTCAGTTTAAACCCAAACCAATGGGGGCCTCTTAGAGGATGAAATGATAGTTTGGTGAACAAATTGTTTGTTTCATTGCGAGAGACAGCCAACCATTTAGCGTAGTTGAAAACAAACAGTAAAAAAAATTATGCAGATGCTCAGTCCCAATTATATTTTACCCATTAGAAAGTTTCTCTCGGGGAATTTGTTCGCACAATTTTTTTTAAAGAGAGAAGAATTCCTTTAATATTTTGTGTGATACAGGAGTGCTCATTACTACTGATGGTCTGATTCTCCCATTTACGTAAGTTATCTGACTTTGACAGCTCATTCAATTAATAAAGATTTTATTTTTCACTCATTCTTAATTTACCACTTTCCCTACAGGGACAGACATACTTCAGAAAACTTATCTGTGGAAATTAAGTGGCTTTTAATAGATTGGTCTCTGTTAAACGAAGTTGTTGCTGTTGTGAGTGAAAATTCTGCCAATATTACAGCAGCAATAAGGATATGTGGGTAGCAATGTAATCCTATATCCCACCCAATGTTTTGCTTATATTCTGAATTTGGTGGTGCAGACTGGTATATCAAAAATAAAGTCCCTGCAAACAAATATTAAAAACATTGTTGAACTTTCAAAATAAGTCCCAAAGTAGCAGGAAACTTGTAAGCAACACAGACAGATGACTCCCACACTAAAAGTAAAACAGGACATGCCAACCAGGGGGAATTCCATCCATATGTTTGAACAATTCACACAGTAGAAGAAGCCAATCCTTTCTACATTAGCAGTACATTGTCATAACCTCCAGATACTACACATAGGTAGATGAAAAGGAGTGGTGTTTTCAAAAAGGCAATAGAAATATAAGAAAAATTTTATTCTGCCACATTGGATATCAGAAGTTTACCCATGTTTCCAAAATTACCTTTATTGTAAAATTTTTGATTAAACACAAATAAAAAATTTTGAATGAAGAGTTGCCTGAAATAAAGTCTATGGCAGAGAAAATGATGGAGAGGCTCCAGAAGAGATTTAATGACGTGGAGATAAATTGTGTATTGAAAGAAGCATGCTTACTAGATCTAAGATTTAAAAAATGTTTTCTCTCCATTTTAAGGCATCTTACCATGTCTTATGCAATAAACCCAGGCAAGTACCCGTTACTGAATCACCAGAACCTGGAAAACAGAGCCCCCCACAAACTTTTTAATATAGGAGTTGGATTCCACCATAGCCAGCAAAAGAAGGGACATGCAAAATCTGCAGCAATAGTTGGAGTGGGCCAGTACCTCCAGGAAGTACTTGGCACGGTGATTAGGTGAATGAGCAGGAAACTGGTCTACCCTAAGATTTATAGGTTAATGCAAAGAAGAATTTGTATGATGGCCACCTCAGTGCACTGTAAGTGTTTTTACAAAGGGAGACCAGTTTCTTGCTGAGAAAAGAAGTCGATTGGGCCATAAAAAATTGTCAATTATAACTTTCTGAAATCATAACTGGAAGAGCAAAATGCTTCTTTTTTCTTTGTATCTTACTGCTTAGTTTAGAGTTAGTAAATTTCAAAATATTTCCAATTTTTGACGACGCAATAATCATTGTTGCTATATTAAAGAAATCATAAGATTTTCAATGAAAATGAATTATCTGGAAAGCAGTTATCTTAAAATATTTTGCCAGAAAATTTTATTTTTCTGATACAGTATTGCCGAAGGTCAATGGGTCACACTGTATCCCCATCACTGACTATTTTCATATTTTTTGCTGTATGTATACCATCGTGTAATCTTTATCATTCAGTGTGTATGTAATTTTTAAGGTGAGTGCCTAGTAAAAATTATTGCTGCATAATGTAGATATCTAGTTCATGTTATGGGTAATTCCATGTGTTTCTGTTTCCATGAATTCAAATTCTTGCATTTTGGCCATTAATGAATTATTTAGACAACAAATAACCATTATTATAATTATAATATTTTATGTTATTATGTATCTGTATAATGTACACCACATTGACAATAATATTGACGTTATATCTGTCTCATGTTGATATGTCAAAAAACCTGAAACTAACACGCCATGAAGATTTTAATTAATTAAACTAATCATAACATGAATTTATCACATCGTTCAAGTAATAACGCACCAATTACTCATTCCATAAACAAACTCCAAAATATCAACGTTACGGACTTTCTGGGACTTAAGATTCCCACCATTTCCACCGAGTGCCTCGGACTCATTGGAAAGGACTCCTTTCTTTTGATTCATTGAAGCAGTCAGTCATTCGAATTTGTTTCACTCACACACTGCAAACTCCGCGAGTTCTTCGATTCTCTGAGTCAAGGGAAGATGTTTTTTGAGCTAGCATCGGAGGCATCAGTCCCAAGCATTCCCAACCGCCAAGCGTTCACTAAAGACTAGTTATCATTTCAAACGACTCAGATCATCACACCCACTTAAGTAACTCGTTCAATTGAACGATTCGAGACAGATCTGCTCGGCTGTAAAACCTGCACTGGCATTCCTGCCGCATGATAGGAATACCATCCCCCAAAAAATACTAAATTGGTATTATTTAATTTTACCCAAACAAATAAATGACATGAAACCTTCTAAGTAATATCCGAAGTTAATAAAAACATCTGCATTTGCCGCAAAATAATTATTAAATAAAACATAAAAAATAATGAGAAAATAATTAGTTCAATTCATATAAACAAACAAAGTTTGATTTAAAATCAGAATAAATTAATTATTTCTTTAATTCCATCCAGTCAATTCAGCATTGAGCTCGCATTTAAAGGTATATTTTTAAAGAATTTTACGAAATTGTAGCCATTAGTACTGGCTGGCTCTGCATTATGGAATAAAATTATATAAAACTAATTACTAAATATCTTGTCTCTCCAAACAAAACACAGCCTAACATCTTACTCTACAACAAGCCCCTCCTTATCTCTGTATACTTCCTCCCTTCATTCCATCCAACATCCTTCCCCTTCCTCATTTGCCTTACATCCTCCCCTATATACTGTCTTCAACATCCCATTACCAATCAATAATGCTTTGCATTCATCCTTCCTGTCTCGCTATGATTTCTCTCAATAATCTCCTCTTCTCCCCCACCATACTCACTCCCCCCACTTCACTTGTTTTCCATTCTCTACATTTCACCTTCTCCACACTCACATTTAAGAAGCCTCCAATCTATGCCTATCATCCTGCTTCAAAGACCATGTTTCCACGCCGTACATAACTATACTCCATATCAAAGTTTTAACGAGCCCTTTTATAACATACTTACTCAACGTTCCTGTCATCGATTCTCTCCTCCTTGTGAAAGCTACTATGCCAAACGCAATTCTTCTTATGTTAATGCCACTTTGACCATTTTGGTCCAAAACCATTTTGGTTGAGATATGTAAACTGTTCCACCTGCTCTATTTTTTGCCCTCCTATTTAAATCTTAAACTTAGCCCTTCTCTTTCTGGAAAACTGCATAGCCTTTGTTTTATTTACGTTTATTCTCATCCTATATCTACCGCACTGAATTTCTAATGCACTCGGCAATGCTTGCAACCCCTTGGCTGACTGACAAGCAAAAGCTTTGTCATCAGCAATCCTAACTGATTTTAAGAATTCCCATCTGACTTTCATTCCCCTCTCCAGTTCTTCCCATGCTTCTTTAATTATGTCCTCTACATACATGGTCCTTATTGAATTAATGCGCATGATTTAATTGTGACGCGACTATCCATAGCAGTAAGGTAAAACCGGTTGGGAAATGTTGAGGGGAGTCTGCCCTTTCAATGCAGCCAGTTGCCAGTTTGCTCCAAGCAGTCTGAGCATAGAGACGCACCTCCGTGTGAAGCGCGTTTTTCGACTGCATAACATGGATTGAGTGCCCAGCCACACATCCTTCATCCTTACCAACTACCTGGACTGGAGCACCCCGGTGGTCCCCAGCCTTTTTTGTTATCCCGACTGAAGAGAGAATTGAAATGAAAGCATTGGGAGACCATGGAAAACATCCAAAAACATCTTACAAAGTTCATGAGAGACACTCCCATTGAGGAATTTCAGGGTGCCTTCCAGGCAGGGTAGACATGTCTTTGTAGTGTATTGATGCAGGGGGAGAGTATTTTGAACAATTTTAAGCATTTGTATTAGTACGATCTATGAATCTATTTTTCCCAGATAATACACATTACTTTTAAAGTGGACCCTGTATGCTGAACAGCCCAGGTGATAATGGACAACCCTGCTTTACTCCTTTTCCTAAGACTGCCCATCCGGGCTCTCCATCTCGTACTCGCATCTGAGCAGTCTGAGACATGTACAGGCGGTGGATTAGCATCCTATCCATTCCTATTTCTACAATATACTCATTAGTTTTACCCAGTTTGCTCTTTCTCTCATAAATGCTATAATTAATCCTTAAAAACTCTTCCTTCCACATTTTCCTAAATATTATAGAAGTTCTGCAGGAATGTTGTCTACCATTATGAACTTATTTGATTCTGTTTCCCTAATGCACATTCTATCTCACTGTCAAGTAAGCCTGGACGTAAACTATCTTTATCTATGTAATATTCTTTTTCTATGTCTAACCTTGCTGGCCTAGGTTCTTTGCCAAACAGCTCTATATATTCCTTCTATTTCTCCTCAATCTTTCCTGGTTCAACTATTATTTTTCCTGACTTATCTCTAATTGTTAACAAAGATTCTATCTCCTAATCCTAATAGTTTTAACCCTCTTGTATTGAGTACTATTTTACCCTTCCTTTGCAAACTTTCCAAATCCTCGTGCTGCATCTTCTAACATGCTTCTTTAGCTCTATTGGTTACCCATTTCAATTTATTATTTAACTCTTTGTACTTCCTTATACCTAACTAAATTGATATTCTTCCATTTCCTTCTCTCATCTTTTTTTCTAATCATCTCATTACTAATCAATGATTTCCTTGTCCTTTTCCCATCAACAGTTCTCATAGTTTCTTTTGTGGTTTTTCATATATTTCCATTTTTTCTATAAAGTACTCAGTTACTCTCCCTCACTCATGATTTTCTATGGAGCCTGCTCATACTGCTTCAATGTCAATTCAGACAATGCTACTACATTCCATTTCCTAGCTCACCTCCCCTACCTTATCTTTTTGAATCGGACACTACAGTCTCTTAACAACTAAATTGTGATTAGAGTTTGCATCTGCTCCAGTGACTGTACGAATTGATCAAGCTTTTCCTAAATCTGTACCAAACCATAATCTAAATGATATCTTTCTAATTCCCCTGTCATTTTTCATGTATACCAATTCCTTTTGTGATACCTAAACAAAGTGTCGGTGATGATTAACCCCTCTCTCCTTCAGAACTCATTACTCTCTCCCCACAGTAATCCCTTCTGCCTTAACCATAATACCCATCTCTTCCTTCGCCAACTGTTGCATTCCAATTCCCTATCACTATCAAATGTTGCTCGGCAAGAACACACAGACTATTATTTCCTCTAACTGATCATATACCCTATCGATTTCTTTCTCCTTTTGAGCATTGTAAAAAATATTGAGCAATATTACTCATGATATTTTTAGAATGAAATATGTACGTTAATAATAAATGTTAACACGTAACACTTCTATGGAGTACGTAAAGCTAGAAAAACCAGGAGATAACTTCAGGCGTCACTTTGTGGAAACGATACATATTGCAAAAGAAACACTTGGCTTTTCCACATAAAATATTTATTCACGACCTAGGTTTCGACGCTCAGCGTCACCTGAAGATGACGCTGAGCGTCGAAACCTAGGTCGTGAATACATATTTTATGTGGAAAAACCAAGTGTTTCTTTTGCAACTAGAAAAACCATACAAAAACGGGAACATAACGGAAATTTTGAATTATTCAAATAATCGTTTGTGCATAATATAACAACAGAGTTAATATACAGTAAAAGAACAATTAATAAATATTTTAAGTCAACATTAAACTGTCGCCCCTGCCGTGTCATGATTATAAAAAGTAGTACAACAAATCGCAATTCTAATTAACTCATTCTATTATTCTCTACACAAAACGGTCTCTTGAATACCTGAAAAAATGAAAATCAACTGACGTAAACAGCCTAGCAGATGGCAGTCACGCGAATCACATTAGCTTAGCTGCAACCAAGTGTACAGCACTGGGAACTAATGCCCATCTTCTGAACCACCTCCCCTAATGCTGACCTAGGTATCCCCCTAGGGCATGCATGAACCCCTCTTCTCTTGCAATGCATGTTGTATAGGATATTTTGGTATGCGTGGTATAGAAATAATAAAAAGAAAAAGTAATTAAAGGTTCTTTTACCATCAGAAAAATGTTCATTAATCAAAAAAATCAATAATTTTAATTGGGAATGGGACGTTGAAGACTGATTTGTACGCTACGAATTTCTGATTGCTTTCAGGCCTCTACACAATACTTACTAATTTGGTTTACTAAATCAAATCTGTTTATGGAAAATTATAAATTATGAAATACAGGACGAGTCTATGAACTACAAAGAAATGCAGATGGATTTCACATACACATCAACTAATAAAAAAGGTTATGCACTGTAGAAATTTGCATATGCATTAAATGAACATACATAAACAAATTTATATCAACTAACATACTTGCATCATATAATTAGGCTGTCAGCAAAAAAAGTTTTACCACCTTCACTACTGCATATGGTTGGATAAATAAAAGAAGCAGAAAGATGTCCCAGCATGTAACATTATGCTTATAATAGTGTTATCTATATCCATCCCGAATCAACTTCAAACATTGTTGATTATGAATATTACTTAGGCATAAATAAATTGGCAATCATAACTAAAATTTTGATTGTATTCACAGGAATAGCCACATCAAAAGCCATCTGGTCAATTATGGTCTTTTTATGCAATCACCATAATTAAAGAAAAATTCATCACCCGAGTAGTTTTCAGAAAAGTATTCCTCTCAGGAGAACCATTTTCCTCCATCTCAACTGGATATCCACCAAATGTGACAGCATAGGTACCACACTACTAACACATAGTTCTGCTAAGTAAATGGTACCTACGGACCACAGTTGCATATGACCTAAAAACTAAGAATCATTAAATAATACAATACATAATTTACTCAAAAAATGCCATGAAAGCACCAAATCTTTATGGAACTTCTCTTTATTAATTACTATACTTGCACTCTGCCAATGTAGGAGACTATCTTGAGACAAATATTCGACTGAACTAAATTTTATTAAAAATATTATAATGGCAGTCAATAGATTCACTAAGCCCTCCATTATCGATGGCTCTCTTCTACTTACCTTAGAGAGACTCACTGTTCTTTTCTTAAAAATCTTTTTCAGGGATGGAAATCCAATATTAAGAGAATTATAAAAATACTTACCAAATCAAAAAGTAAAAATATTTAATACTCCAATTAAAATTGCCAGCATTCTTTCCATTTTGCATCCTAACTTCCCATGACTTCATGCATGTGGTTTTACTTCATTCCACAATCAGTAAGAAAGATAGTGATTCTTAGATAACAGTTGTGGTCTAACATTGCAGAGCTATACATGGCTGAATAGAATATTTTATGGGTAGGCAGGGCGGCTGGGTAGAATTCTACTAGACCAAAGTTAATCATTCCTGTTTGAAAAAACTCATCGTCATTTTATGTAAATTATGTGGACTGGAAGTTTTTTAAATCACAGTATAGAATAGTCATGAAATTTCAATTACTTAATAATTCACATATCTCCAAAGTATGTAAGAATTCTTGGAGAGCATTTGTCTGCCCAGCCAATGACATCACTGCTGTGACCATTAGGGATGCAAATTACTGGTATTAGATCAATAGAAGATTATCATCAGATATCACCGATCTGATATGATCACCAAACTTTTGACAGATGCTTTACCCTCTCCAATATCAAACCCCTCCTGGAGTGTGCAGCAGCATTGAGATGAGAACTTAAGAGATGGCTCACTGCCAGCTACTCTGAAATTTCTGGGATCAACAGGACTCACTGATACCCTATTTCTACTCTCACCTCTCTCCCCTTGTACAGACATACATACCCCATCCACCTCCCCAAACCCTTTCTTTCCCTCTTCCTTCTCTATCATTTGTGTTCATAGACACAGATAGGCTTCCCTATGGTGAAAAACACAGCTTTATGATGGTTAATATTTTTGACAGTTTGAGTAATAGTTTCGGATCACTCTCAAATATTCCCAATGTTGCCCTCCACTGCCGATTTCATTCAACTGAGTTACCCCAACCTTGCTTGCTCAGGGATAACTTTTTCGATTCTTAATCACATTTAAATATATTGAATACTGCCTCAACAATTACATACAAGACTGCTGCTTAATTGTACCCATTTTATTTTAATGTTTCCTTAATTTTTTTTGTCCTCCGGATGCCTCTAATGTGCTGTGTGCCCCTTGGGTTCTTGATAAGCAGTTGGCTTGTCATCAGGTTCCCCAAGGGCCAATTGACTTCAAGATTGACACAACTTATGCCTGTCAAAGGACTCAAATCCGCAACCTTCTGGTTAGCAGGAAAGTGCATAATCCACCTGTCTGGCACACTGGCATTGCCTTATACCTCAAGTCTTGAAGTTGACAAGAAATGATAATCAATGATTTTGTTAACACAGAACTTCATTAACAATTTTTAGTCAATATACAGAAAAAAGTTATGTACAAAAAAAGCATTTTTTGAACCTGCATGACAACCAAAGATGGCAGGAAGGAACAGTCATTAAATAAACTATTTCTGGCCGAGATAGCTGAAGATTGTTATTTTACCTTAAAATTGAACTTCAGCACAATGTTTCTCTACTCTTCAAAAAGTTGGCATAATTTTTCAGTTGCACAACACAATAAAATGGTGTTGATTATCAGACAATATTTAGTACAGCCAAGTAAAAACCGCAGAAAGGCATTTCCTTAAATCACCTTTCAAGGCCCTCTTGGTGTATGTCATTCCTCATAAGACCTTTTTTTTACATCATCATATGTACTTTATGAGTCAGACAAGAGAATGGAAAGGGTCTTGCTGAATGGCCCAATTCTGGCATGAACATCCACAGCTCGTATTGCAAAGTAGTACCTATATCCTTTAGTAAACTGTAAAAAATAAATAAACCAAGATTGAGTGATATCAGGCATAATAACATTTGACAGCAATAATTCCATGAATATAATAAATTAACTCAAGAATTATGGCAATATAGCTACCAAATTAAATGCAACAATTTCAGAGTGTAAAAATCATTCGCCTTAAGGCAAATGATTTTTACACTCTGAAATTGTTGCATTGAAATGCACATTAGCAGATGACTCCGTTAAAAGTTACTGTTGCGGCATCTCCCGCAGTTTCTTTGGAATTTACCAAATTAAAATCTATTATCTTTTATTATTTAATCATCCTTATGCAGCTCTGGATTCAAAATTATCAATTTAAATAGAAGTCATCACAATAAAACTCAATTAATTTTAGCAGAGATTGATAAAATAGTGATAGGCATGCTTTTGTTGCTACAAATGAATTACATACCAACAGAAGATTAGTGAAAGTGAAAACTTGTTTGTACATGCTTGATTATGGCATACAGGAATTATTATTTATAAACATGTATTGCAAATAGAAATTCTTCTTTATTTAGTTTTGCATAATTTTTAAGAAGCTATTGGTTTCAGCTCTACAAGCACAGGGCATGTCAAATATGACTGAAATCCTATGAATGAAATCCTAAGAGAACAATAGATTTCACCAAGCAAAGAAAAAATGAATAATTAAGACGAGGTACTTATTTTATAAAACCTTTACAGTGAGTGGTGTCACTATGGTTTTGTCGTATACAAAACCCGATATTAGCATAGACAATCATTAGCATCTAGCTAAGATCTACTTAACCATTATTGTGGCATTGATGATATTTGACAAAACTATCAAAGGGTCATTTTAGTTTAAATTAACTATTGGAGTAGTGAACCATGACTTGCTAAGAATTGATTTTCTATTGGAAATGGAAAACATGACACAATATAATTCATCCAAAAATACTGATCTGAAACATATGGGGAATTCATACCTGTGACAGAGTGCATGACATTGGCAGTTTTAGAGGTTTCACATCCCCAACCTTTTTCCACAATGAAGTTGAAGGGGGAAAGTTACTTTCCTGGTATGCAAACAACTGGTATTTTCCAATTTCTTCATGATTTGATGTTATATGGACATTCCAGGATAGAACAACTCCTAAAAGAAAAATAATTACCGAGTTAAAAAATCCATTACTGAAAACTTCTTATTAATTATTTATTGGATTTGTGTAGCAGTAGTAATTTAGTTTTTTAGGTGCCTCGACAACTGAGGTCATTTGCACCTTACTGTGTCTTTATTGAGGAAAAGAAAGGAATTCAGAATGTTTAGAATATCCTTTTCCCCCAATGATTTACTTTGTAAATTAATATTCTACAACTAATACTTAAGTGTTAAACAAACTGTCTTCCTTACAAAACAAAATCATGCTGGATATGACTTCAAGATTATCACCAAGAAAAATATCAAGGTCTCCCCTCATATTTACATATTCATATCTTCCTCACATTGCACCACAGTCCGACTTTATCCTCAGTGAAGAGATAAGCATGAGTTAGGGCACAGTGCCCTATCTTTAGGTATGTGGTGATGACCACCTCTCACTGTCATCTCTGATGAAGACATCCATGGAGAGACTTCTGGTTCTACACCCCAAAACCTTTTATTTAAGGCATACCACATTGTTCTCCACTTAGCAACTAACATACTCTCTTTGGCTTTATCCTTATATCTTATGCCAGAACAGATTGTGAATACAAATGCCACTTACTTAGAGCTTCTTTTGCCACTGTATTGGCCATCTCATTTACTGCTATTCCAATGTGCCCTGGAACCCACAGGAATAATATGTTAACATTCTGAACTTCTAAGCCTAAGAGAGTTGACTGAATTTTTTGGACTGGTTAAAGGGAAAATATCCAGAATAGGATTGTAATGCACCAAATGAGCCCAAGCAGATGAGAAAGCATCTGTTACTGCAGTGGATTTTACAAAGGGAGAGTTTAATCATGAAGTGCTAAGCTGTGAAGATGCTACAAAGTGGATCTTTACTTGAATAAGACCAAGATAGGAAGAAGTTATAGAGTGCGCAGTTCCACCTGCCAATTTTGAATCATTCATATTGATTGCTGTAACACTGGGGTGTTGGCTCAACAACTTGCTAATTTTACTTTGGTCTCCACTGCAGTGGTGGATGATTTTGTGCACCAAAACAATAGAAATTGGCAGTCCCAATGGGAGGAGGAACCCCTACATAATTGGGTAAAATTTTCAGCAAAACAAAATTAGCTTTCAACATAAAATCATTAAAATGAATCCTGAAAGGCATCATAGACATTTGTCAATGCTGAAATATTTAAAAGCCAAGGTTTAAAAACAATATTTAAACAGAGGTGATAAATCATAGATAAATGCTTGGCTACATAATTAAACATAAGAACATTCCTTTGGATGTCCAGTGGTAGCTCACTGATTCCCAAGTATTAATTCAGAACTGAGCTGGTCCTGAATGTCCCTGATGCCGATCATATTCCTGAATTGTGTATTGACATCAGTGGGGCTAAGTATTGGTCTCTCCCTGATGAGTAAATGAAACTGCCATGGTCAAGTTTAGACTGAGCCAACAATCTATACAATGGTCAGTGTCTTAGGAGATGCAGCTGATATAGCATAGTGAATTTAAGGTTTTAAGACACTTGTCTCTCAAAGCTCCTACATGTGGCTGCCTGGTGAGCCATTGGTTGAATAATAACCCAGGAATGCAACGGACTCGTAAAATGCTGTGGATTACTACCTAAATTTATGGAGAATTGAGGATATTCCACTTAATATTTTAGGGCGCATCTTTTTTGTTTTTACCTCAGAGAACTGAAGCCCCATTTTCTTTTATCATTTCTACAACCTATGAACAGCCACAGAGAGAGCTTGCTTTGTTGTGCTTAATCTGGAGGCCCTACAAAAATGGTGAGGCCATCTACAAAAAGGGATCTTATCACTGGACTATGACTATGACTTTACCATTTTGCTGGATTTCAGGAACCGGTATTCCAATTTTCAGTCTAGATAAATAAGTTTTGTAACATCCTACCTTTGCAAGTAAAGTTTGGGAGTGATTGCTCCCACATAAATCATTGGGCATGGACGGAATTAAGCTTGTAGCCACACTGCTAAAAAATATTGCAAGGTCAATGTTGGAGAAGTCACCAGTGAAAGAACTGAATCAGTTTTTTTCCTTATTGTTCAGTAAAATTAAGCAAGACTCTTTGCTCTTTGATAAAACTAGATCAAATCCATCTTTAATGGTTACATCATACGCCAGAACTTCCCCATTAAGAATTGTGGGCATTGAAATCACCAAGTAAGTTTAAGACCACTGAGTAACATTTGTTCCCAGTACTTCTTCCTTGTCTTTAGGTAAGTGATCTTGTCGAGCATCTTTATGTCTACATTCCAAAGAAACTGCGGGAGATGCCACAACAGTAACTTTTAATGGAGTCATCCACTAATGTGCATTTCAATGCAACAATTTCAATCTGAAATTGTTACTCTTATTTCTACATGTGTGACTTTCCTTTCATCCATCTTTGGGCAATCGTGAGAGTACACAGGGTGCCCCTGCCCTGCAACAATTAATCTAAGATGGGTTGGTGGGGCACTTTCATTCTCATGATTGTTCTTCCTTATCCTCAGGTAGTCATGCCCTCACATCTGGTAGCAGCATGGTTGAAGCTGTGGCATTGAATGCAACACATGGGAGCAGGGATGAAAGGATGGACTGGTACTGATTCAAAACTAATTAATGCAATATTGGGAAGTTTGCTCATGGTGATCATCAAGATAATGAAGGTAGTAATTATTACTTCACCCTTTCACCTGGTAAGGAGTTATTATTTTATTAATGCTTTGAGAGGATATATGTTTTCTATTTCCTCAAATTCCATGGTTAATAAGTTCAAATCATTGTTGGCTCCCCTGCAGGTGTTTAAGGTGCAGTGAATCTCTACAGATATGTAACAATCAAGGAGCATTCTCATCCAAAGTGGTTTTTCACTTTGTACGTTGTTGGTAGTTTCAATGAGCAGTGTACCATTATGTTATTTCTTTTAGAAGACTTTAATCCCCCAGATTATCTCTTCAGCCCTTAGCACAGCAGGAGCTTTTCGATGGAGGATAGTTTTTTTCTCTCATGATATTTTATAATTCATTACCAGCACTTCCCACCAACCTCACATTCAGGATGCCACCCTACAAACTAGTGCAGCCACCAGCACTACCCAAGGGATAGAGCACTATCATTTGACAGACTGGTTACAGGTTAGACCTCATTTGCCATACATCTATCTGCTTACCATTAATTACTTTGGAAAGCGTGAGTACAGGTTTTTGTGGAGGCAACTTGAGACTTGGGTTCCACACTGTTGGCATTGGCTGCAATGGCAATGGAGCAGGATGCTACATCAAAAAAGAGAAATGTTAAATATTTCCATATAGTTTAGATGTGCAAAAAAACTGTGTGAAATATTTACAGCAAGGATCATCACTTTTTGTCACACATTTTAAGAATCCAATTAAACAGGAACTGAATTACTAATATGCACATCAAACTGGGGATAAAAAAAGCAAAGGCTTCCAATGATGATTGTTCCTACAGAATGGGCAATTTTCAGACATCTTATGATTAATTATTATGGAACAATGGTGAAGCTCTGGAGTTGTGTAGCTATTTTTCAAACCACCTCGTTCTCAAGTGTTTTGATCCCCATAGAGTATGGTATGAGCAATCCATGCATCAGGATAGTGTGGTCACTTTATTTTCCAGTAAGGTCTGGAATTCAAATATATCCCATGCTTGGGTTGAGGATTTTCAATGGGTCCTCCCAGATCCTCTGGTGAGAGAAGCTGAATGCTTTACTCAACAGGCCCCAAAATGAATATCAAGTATTAAAAAAATCACCCCTTGGGTGAAGTTGACAATATGCAGTTCAAAATGCAGAGGATCACCTGGATGTGACTTAGAGTGCTCTATTCGGTAGATATTCTATCCACTAGGTTAATATGACCCTAACTCATAATGGCACTCCTAAATTTTGGTTTTAACTTGGGTTATGGTTTAAATTCACCAGTTACAATTTGTTTTGGGGTCTCACCATTCCGAAAACACTTGGGTTGCTCCAAATTCATCAAAGAAAATCCACTCAGTGTTTCCATCTGTTTTAACTAGTTACACCCTGCAAAGACTGAGGGAAATAGTTGCTTGCTATTCAATATTTGTAGATTTTGATATCTTCTTATAGAATTTTAGATATAAAACTGTTGGAACTTTTCTTTTATAACTACTAGGCAGTCAATAGAAGTGGTTACAAAACCCAGGATATTCAAATGAACGTGAGTTTGCAAATGCAAAATGCCAGGTTCATTTGAAATGCTTGAAACCCTGGGATGGTAAAGATAAAATATATTTCATCACTTCCAAAGGTGAAGGACTTTTGGGAGTTGTAAATTTGCTGGCAGTATAAATAACATGCCAAACTCATATAACTGTACAGTGGAACCATGTGCAATGAGCATTTCACACTGCAAGTATTTCACATTTCTGAGGAAAAAAATATTGGTCCTGAAAATGAAAAGTGACAAGAGGAGGGGAATTCCCAGAATTATTTCACCCCTGCTACATCAGTTTGTGTTAAGCCCTCAGTTTATGTTAAGCCCTTGTTTCTCTAGCACCTTACTGTTGATAGTGATTGCATTTTTCCAAACTTGCGTTTAGACACATCATTTGTGATTATTTTGTGGAAAGTTTAATAATATTTTGGGCATAGTTTTTAAAATGTTACTGAAGCAAAATCTGTAAAAAGACAGTCATAAGAGAATTAAAATAACAGCAGAAATGAAGGTAAAATCATTGAAAATTGGGAAAATGGTGTGAGTGAGACTGATCTACGATGTTGTAAGGTTGCTTCTGGTATGGATAAACAAAAAGCAATTGCATGCAACACCGTTAACGAGAATATCTTTTGTGAAAAGAGGTAAGTGTAATCTGCTAACCTCGGTAATAAGATTTCAGGTTCATCAATGGCTGAAAAAGTATTTAAAAGGAGTCTTGCAGTGGTTCGAGAAGTTTACGAGAAGAACCAGCATCCACGGCGTTGTGAGGAATGTTGAAGCAGCAAGCTTTAACCCAAAGGCAGCAGAAAACTTCATTGGTGACTTAAAGAAGCTTGTAGCTTCTGAGGGTTACCTGCCCTAATGGGTTTTTAATTGTGACAAGACAGGTCTCTTTAGGAAAAAGATGCCAATGCAAAACAATATCTGCATACATAGAGGAGAATGCATTGTAAGGCCACAAGCCAATGAAAGGCCATACGAGGCATCGCCCTAATGAGGCAGTGGCAATGCACACCAAAAATCGCATCTCTACAAAATTTTGAAGCAATGGCAAACACAAATGTCTCCAGGCAGCTTTATTTTAAAATAGAATAAGGAATATACCATAAATTATAACTAATTATTTTGATTCTTTTTTCATTTTACAAATCGAGTTTGCATATCTGGTTGCTTCATTCCACATTAGAAGAAAAGAAGATGATGATCCACAATTCTAAATAATGTATAAATAATTTTCTTCGAATTAACCGTGTACATAATTTATATTTTTTGGCATGGAATGCATTATCATAGTTTACCTTATTTTATATGCAAAAAGTAAGTGTATTTTGCTTTACAAGAAAGATTGCAGAACGAATTATGCTCATTGTATGAGGTTCCACAGTACACACTAAAAGCAATAAAACAATGGAAAGTCCCCAAAAATTCAAAGCAGAAGCTACAATGACAGTATTTGGGCAGTTTAAACAACAGAGTGGAGCAAGGTTTTAAATTGATAAAGCTGTATATGCTTGTTGAAGGTTAGAGAATTGATTTACATGGAAATATAAGAATTGATTACCTCACCAATTGATGGACTTGACCCCACAAGCCTTAACAAAGTTGGCGGCATTGATGAAAATGCTGAAAGAGAGAGAAACTAAGATAGTGTCCTCAATACCATACACTTCATAGGTTTAGCCAAAGCACAAAATACAAAAAGGCTTACAATATAAATACTGCATGCTCATATGATTAAAACCTAAGGTACTCTTTCATGAATAAAGTGACCACAAGGGAATTGGTTTAACCTAAAAGAATACACAACAGCTTTCTCTTAGTAAGTTTCAATTGATTTCAAGCAAAAATAATATCCCCAGAGGTTTATAATTGTTTCAACCTGGAGAAAATCAAATATATATGGCATAGTTAAATAAAATGTACTTACTCCTTTTTTCCACTTTCAGGACAACTAAGTCTGGAATCCCTTTTACTAAATGCTTAGTCATTTCCCTTTCACAGGTACAGCACCTTAGCAAAACAGGAATCCACCGAAACCATGCCTAGTAAGAAGAAAATTTCATTGTCTTTTTATCTTATAATAAAGAAGGACACCAATTGGATGGAAAAACACCAAAGGCAACATACCAATTCTAAACTGAGAAAAAAGTATACACCAATAATAAGAGCATTACTGGCAAAAACGATTTCTACATTTCTTATATATGAGTGAAAGTTAATAAGTTGCAAAACTGGCAATAATAATCAAAGTAACTTCCTGAAATTTATTTCACTTTTCTACACAGTCACCCTATACATTCATGCACTTATCCAATCCCTTCACAAGTCCTTGATAACTAGCAGCAAAGAAGTCTTTTGTTGCAACATTTCAGAGTGTAAAAATCATTCACCTTGACTGGGATTCGAACCCAGATCCCTCAATATCCGGTCGACTGCTTTAGCCAGTTAAGCTATCGAGGCGTCCTCTTACTCTAAAGTGTATCCAGGCATCCTAAACTCTGAAATTGTTGCATTGAGCTGCACATTAGCGGATGACTCCGTTAAAAGTTACTGCTGCGGCATCTCCCGCAGTTTCTTTGGAACAAGTCTTTTGTTTGCTGTCGCAGCCAACAAGTAACCTCTATGGCCAATGGTACCATCATTTTCAAAAGGTCAGCCACCAAAAATGATTTTCTTAATGGACCAAAAAGATAAAAATCACTGGAGGCTAAGTTGTGACTGTATGATGGATGTTCCAAGTGTTTCATGTGAAATGTTGGTATCAACTCCTGAGTTTGTCTTGCTGACATTTGCAGCTTATTCATTCAGACTTTACAAGCAACTCATTTACTTAAATGAGGAGGAAAAATTTAAAAGCTGCATTCTTTCACTAGAAATTATAACATTTATAAATGTATATTATGATTGATAGCAATGGCTGGGAAGATGCTTTTGTACATTGTAAATGGCTGCTGTAAAATTTCATAGCCTCAGTTTATTTCTTTAAATGTTTCTTCAGTAAACTGCAACTGTGAAATTTGATGGCTTTTAATTACAAGGCCTGCCCCAAAAGTAGTAGGACTGAGACGATTAAAAAAAATGTATCGTTACAATTGATACATTTACTCATAAGTCTTTGAAATAGCACCCTTGTTGTGTCCACACACCACTGCCAGTGAGTTTTCCATGCCTTGTACGCCTTCTGAAAGGTGGCGCCTGGAATTTTGTTATGCTCTCTTCTCATAACCTATTATAATGCTTCCACCGAGTCATAGTGACGTCCTTTCAGCACAGATTTGAGGCAGGGGAAAAGGAAAAAGTCTGCTGGGGCAATGTCAGGGCTGTAGGGTGGCTGAGGTATGTTTGAGAAGCTCTTGGCAGATCCGCATACATGTTTCCTTCGGTTCCTCTGAGAGTGCTCATGGCATCAACTTCACACACACCTTTCTCATGCCCCTGTTTTCAGTCACAAGTTGATGCACATCACTTTTAGGGATGCCAAGTGCATCAGAAATCATGCGAACAAAACCTAAAAACCCTGTCTAACAAAGCCTTCACTCGTGCAAGATTTTCGTCAATTTTCAAGGTCGAAGGGCGCCCTGAACATTTTGCGTCTTCGACATCTTCCCTACCCTAGCCGGCCTCGGTGGCGGCGGGGTAACGTCCTCGCCTACTATCCCAAAGGTCGCGGGTTTGATTCCCGCCAAGGTGGATTTCCCTCCATCTAGGGCTTGGTTGTATGTAATTGTCTTCACCATAATGTCTGTAATGTAGGGTTAGGTGGAAGAAGGGACTAATAGTCCCAACCTCGCCCAATAAGTCGATAAATAAATAAAATAAATACCCTCCCGAACTCTTGTCTCGCTTAAAATATGCCCGATCTACCGTCATTATCACCATAAGCTGCTTTGAGCATGCCATGAGTCTCTTTCCTGGTTTTGTCAGTTTCACGCAAAATTTGATGGCATAGCACTGTTCCAATAACCAGTTCATGACAGAATGCAATGAGGTCATGTTAAAGAGGTTTTGCAAACGAATGATCCACACTCCACAATGGCTGGGAGCCAACCACCACCAGCCTCCAGCCTTTTCTGAAACTCCCCTCCCTCGAACCCAGCCACAGAAACCACCACCAGTCCATCCTTCTATCAGAGAAAAAATTAGTCGTACCACTTTTGGGACAGAACTTGTATTTCTTTAAGTGTAAACTTTTAAAGAAAAGTAGCAACACCACGAATGCTGTACCTAATACTGTCAAGCAATAATTATCAAATTATGTTATACATTAAACTATATTGCAATATGGATCAAATTACAAACATTAATATTGCTCACATTGCAGTATTTCAAAATTACATTGGATATTTTATTAAGAAATATTTATATTTTTACCCACACAATATGACCACAGTACATGCATACAGAAAAAAGAATATAACAAAAATTAAATCCACTTAAAATAGTTAGGAGAAATTGTTCTAGCAAAGCAGGGCATAGCTGATAGTAATTTATAATTTTAAAAACTTTTACCATCATAAAGATGTATCAGCTCTTTACCTAGAGAGATAGCTTATTACCTTTCTAATATCCACACAAGGATCTGCATTGCTTCTGGTGAGTATTTCATCTAAAATCCAAGTACCAACTTGATCACAGGATTCATCTTTTGCACAGCTTTCCACTAAGTTTTTGGAATCTTTTGAAAATTTCCAGGGATCAGAACTAGCAAATGCTAATGGACCCAGTATGCAACAGGTCATTGTTTTTTCCATTCTTACATTAACCTAAGGGATTAAGAAATATCTCAACATGACTACTCATCATTAGCTCATACAATGCATTAATTTTAAACAATAATTATAAAAAATAAACCAGATTTAATTCAATGTAGCAAAAAGTTGCAATACACTGTTCAAGTCACTAAGTGGTGAGCACATAATAATGTAAAAGTATTTGGCCTGATTGAAGTGATCAATTTAGAATTTTTCGACAGAATGAATTATAAATCTTTCCTGCTCAAAACAATGTACATCACTGGCATGGATGATTTAAATATTTTTATAATTAATGAAAATCAATCAAAAGTAATGGCCAATTTATCAGTCAACTCTTTCTTATTCATGGGTGAATTATTTGTACAATTATTACTAACAGTATTCTATCGGTTAAGATAGGGTTTGGATGGACACAGCCCATAAAACAGTAAAACCAACCATTTACTTACCCCTCCCAACAAACCACAACCTGACATCCAACACTGCAATAAGTCAATTTTCAATTCCGCATACTTCCTTCCTCCGTTCATTCAGCCCAACATGCCTATCCTATTTGCACCCCTTCTTCATTTGCCTAAGTTCCCTCTATTAAAGATTTAAACATACCATTGCCAATCAAAATGCTCTATATCCAACTTTCCTCCATTCTTTGGATTTATCGCCTCTAATCTACGTCACTCATCTTTCTTCAATGACTTTTTTCCATGCCATACATTACTATGGTCCATATCTTAGTTTAAACGAGCTCTTTCTTAACATTCTTACTTAAATGTCCCCGCCACAAATTCCCTCCTCTCATTGAAAACTTCTAAACCTGATACAATTCCTCTCCTTATGTCCCTACTACTTTGACAATTTTGGTCCAGAGCACTTCCACGATAGGTAACCTGTTCCACCTGCTCCGTTTATTAACTCTTATTTTGAGATTTAATATAGCCTTCTTTTTTCTGGGAAACCACATCGCATTTTGTTTGCATTTATTCTCATCCCATACCTATTGCACTAACTTTCAATGCATTGGGCAATGCTTGCAATCCCATGGCTGACTGACAAACAAAATCTTGATAATTAGCACACCAAACTGATTTTATGAATTCCCCAATGACTTTCATTCCTAACTCCAGTTCTTCCCATTACCCAGTACAAAGCCCGAACAGCGTGTGAAATTCATATATCAGGGTAGGGGGGCCAGTTCCTTTCCCTGTGCTGGTTATGGTTTCCCAGGAAGATCTTGGTACCCGAAAAATCACACAGCTTGGGTGGAGCTACAGGTGCCCAGAGTGCCTTGCCCGGGAATTGAACCCGGGCCCCTCCGGTCAGCAGTCCAACTCTCTAACCCCTGGACTACCGCGACCATTACCAAGGATAATTAATAATAATAATATCTGCAATGGATTAATGTCGGTCACTTATCGCCAGCTATTTCATACATTCCATTTATGAGTCTTCATAATCCCACCACAAGCACTCTCATGTTCATGTATTTTTCCATTCTTAAAACCTCCCAATAACTTCTTAAACAATTATGGAAATTATTTGACTAACACCAAACAGGAGTGAATAAACAGAAAAAATATGTATTTCACAAAATAAACCACTCATTCTGGGTAACTTTGTTGTGAAGGGCTAATGTCTACAGTCCCATTAGGTTAACTTATATCAAGTCTTTGCTGTCTTAGCATTAGTAATTAATTAAAAACTTTACCAAAATGTTTTCATGGGTTGACAAAAAAACTACAGCAAGT
The DNA here is from genome assembly GCF_022747635.1 of Hetaerina americana. Taxonomy (NCBI): domain Eukaryota; kingdom Metazoa; phylum Arthropoda; class Insecta; order Odonata; family Calopterygidae; genus Hetaerina; species Hetaerina americana. The sequence goes on along the minus strand of NW_027287383.1, from coordinate 926,415 downwards.
GGAATGTTATAACTTACTTGAACTTGAGCTAAATCAAATAGTTTTTTAATAACAAGTTGTCTGTGAGGAAAATTTTCCCCAACACATAGATAGCCTGCAGCTTTTACAGCCTCCAATTTCACCCTCATTCCTTCCTGAAAAAATAAAATATGTATAGATATGCATGTGTGGCACAAAGTAATTGAAATTACAGTACAGTATGAGATAACCAAGTAGTGGTAGATTGATGATCAATACAAATACCTAGGTACTCATTTAACACCCAAACAATATTACTTAGAATATTTAATGATATCTGTACCAATTTTAACATCTTCACAGAGGGGGGAAAAATAAAAAATACAGTTATCGAGATCTCTGACATGGTAGTCGTCCTGCAGAATAAACAAGAAAATTCACCCTAGATGTGACAACTTTCATTAAGTGAAACATCATGAAAAACCACAAAAATATTGTTATAACAGTAGGCACTTTGATTGACCAATCACACTCAATTTATCAGCACACAAATCGTTTGAATATGACAATCTGAATCTGCTGTCTAATGGTGAGACATAACACTTTGCACAGACTACATTTTTACTAATTAATTTAACGCACTTGGCATCCCTTTATTCCCCACAATGATTCATATTTTTCAATAATTAGCTCAAACTCAAGCAATGCACGGGAGGCCCGGAATACCAAGAACCAAAATCCTAGTAGAATACAAGAAAGCTGATTCTACTCCAGGATGAAAGTACAGTTGAATCTCAAAATTACAAGAGGACACAGTCCCTACAAATTCACTCACTGTATCAAGTTCATGTTATCACTGATGGTGACTTAAAATACATTACTTGTTAGCTAACTCTGATGAATTTTTAGGATACACCGGTAACCAATGTGGGCATTTTACATAATATGAACATGGATATCAACCAGGAAACTGTTAGCAATAACAAATTGTACATTTTGAGGACTTGGCATGATTTTCATAGCATGCATTGCCATATTGTAACAATAAGTGTCTGTACAAATCAATTTCATTGACTAAATTCATTTAATATAATGGACATGGCATGCCATTGGCTGGAGGTCGCACATCACATATTAGAATGGGTTAGGAAGGCAATCTGTTAATGCAAAGACATAATTTTAACTTGTGAACATTTTAACATTTTTCACTCTTTTCTGACATAGATCAGTATAAAAAATGTGACAGAAAAGAAAGAACCTTCAACCTGCTTGAGTCAACATGGTTGGCTCTCTTAATACCACTTTAAAATATGTTAAAGGAGAATGAAAGAACAAGTTATTTTAGATTGCAGATTTTAAATGATAATATGTTTACCGTGCTGAAATAATATTAAATACAGAAAGTATAATAATATGAAATTATTTCATATTTTAATTGTTTCAAAGATTAAGTCACTAAACATTCATTTTAGGTGCATTCCTTCCTGAATTTCAGAAATTGTACTGAATTGATGTTATGCCATATCGTTAAATTATATCAAGTAGTTTCATCATACAATTGTACACTTTTGAGCATTAATTTTAATAACTGGGATTAACTGGTTTAAAAAAAGGAATTTATGGCATTGGAATCAGGAATGAAAAATTGAAAACTTTCAATCGATTAAATTTTGAAATTAATTTACTACTAATAATAACAGTATGATATTAATCACAAAGCTGTAAATTATAGTATCTCTTTTGTTAAAAACCATTACACTTTACCTAAGGAAAAACAAAAAGTTACAAACTTTGTTTGTGTAGTTAGGGCTGACCATCACAGCCCCAAGTTTGTTGACTACATCCATTTTGCTGGTGAGCTGATGATTCCCTTTAGTAGAACCATCTTGCTTGGATTCATCAAGCTGTCCATCTGGAAGGGGGAGAGATGCAGAGCGACCAATAATACCAATTGCTGTGCATGCTGCAGTGACCAGCATGGAGTTGGTGTGCTCAAGGAAGGGAATTATCGCCTTCACTCCTTTCTTGTACGTTGACCTTGAGATGAGTGAGGAGACACTGGAATCAGACTCCGTTTCCTGACTCTTTTTCATGTAAATGCGGCGTTCCAAACAGTAGCATATAGCTAATATACACCCATGCTGAGTGTCTAGATTCTGTAAGAAACAGAATACAGTTTTATTGAGAATGACTACACATCTTCCGATCCCAGATCATAAAATAAAATTGATATTATTATATCTTGTGAATCTGTATATACAGATACAACTGTTTAAAAGCTGATTGAAATTTTGATCAGATATTTCCATTGCCCATTTACCTTCTTTCCTAGTTGTCGCAGGAGGTTTGTAATTGTTTGATTGTAATCACCATCATCTAAGCCATGAGCAACAACAAAACCATAAATTATTGAACCAACTTCCCTTATTTCTTCTGATGGAGAAAAAACAAAGCTCTGAAAAAAAGTACACGTGGTATTTTGCCCTGAGCTTAATTTCATTGAGTATTATTTTAAAAGCAACATATATAACATTCTTAAAAGGTAATCAAGCAAGATAAATTAATTAAAATGAAGAAAGTAGTGAACAAGAAAAAAATATTTCTAATGATGTTGGAAAAAATTTACATCCTATAATGAAACTTATTTTTACCTCCAACCATTTCAAATTAGATAAAAATTTCGGAGCAAAATAGTCTGGCAAACTTCCAACCAAATCCAAAAGGCAGCACAGCACTATGAATTCTAAAAAGAAATTGACAATATTTTTCATTAGTATGATGATTTCAAAATTACTAAGATATTAAGTCTACAGGAGTAATAATCATTGTGCATAGTAACTTTAGAGTGGCAGAGAAAAAAAATCACCTCTATCTCACTTCATTGAAAACAAATGGAAAAACATCTCAAATATTAATTTAAGGGCACTCACATCTAGAAATTATAAACACATGCAAAGAATTTTGAGTAATGACCTGGTTGAGCTCTCAAATACTGCTGTATGAGATGCAAATATTTATCAAGGGCTCCCATGGATTTGGAATTAGTATTTCCCTCAGACTCTTCTGCACTAAGGAGGTTACTTAAAAAATCTCTTATTTTAGGAACTGTATACTGTGGGTGATATGAAACAGTTCTAGTGGCAGGAATATTCACTTCCCTGAGAAGGCACATCCTCAAGTAGATCAGCATCTATGAATATTGAGACAGAAATAAGAAATTAATTTCCCAGATCAAGAATACAAATCCAAAAACCAGAGTTCCCAGAAGCATTACCAACAGCATTAAAGAATGGTTCTATGAAATGTCTCAAGTAAAAAGTTGACCATTTGTAAGCACAAATGAGAATATAGCATTTCACTCAAAGACTTCAGCCAATTTTTAACAATACTGAATACAATTCTTGACCTGGAAAACAATGGTATATATCAGCTGATTTATTTACAATCATGGTTGTAAACATTTCTAAGAAATAATGAATGCTCAATTCCTAAGCCTGGGCAAGTTGTTTTGGGCAATTTCCCATTTTCCATGCCACTTGCAGTAATGTCAATTATTCACAACAGTAACAGTGTATTTTTACATTAGCATAGCATATAAAGGAGAAATATTATGTATTCACCAGAGGGATGTACAATTACTCACCTCATTCATTATGAGCAAAGGAAATGGCAGCGCTGGATTACTAGATTGATGGTTTTGTTTGTTAGATTGTACTCTAGCTTCTGCAATTAGGGAGAGGCACAAATTCATCCTTAAAAAGCTGGGAACTGGGAGGCACTGCTTGCTTTCCGAACTATCAGATTTTTTCTCTGAATCAAAACCATAAAGGGCTCTTCCAGCCTCCAAGGCCACCTCTTTTTGACTGCAAAAAAATTAAATGAACATGCTAAATGCAGTTAACCAGAACATACGTCCTCTAACTAACAAAATTCAATTATAAAGATTGAATTTCCCTCACAATCATTGTTTATTTTACTTTCACTTTACTAACCACAAAATTATCTGCAGCTATAATGAGTTATTTCCTATAATTACATACATTACATAGTACAATGTTACATATTTCACTGAAATATGATGGCTTTCAAGTTTAGGTTGTATAAGAAATGTTTTGCTCAGTTTCTATAATATTGTAGCAACCAATCTACTTCATAAGTGAAGACTTTGCTTCAGTCTTGAGAGGCTTGAGAATGCAAAAGCATTGTACATGATCATCTCATTTTTATAACTCATAGATAAAGAGAGTAATGAAAATGTCAGAGAGCAAAACAAAATTTTGCTCTAATTCTTCCGAAGCTATGGGTTTTATTTAAAATAATGGCTGATAACCTCATGGAACCCCAATGGTACTTATTGGTGCCATTTTGCAGCCTAATAAATAGCTCAAAGATAAGTAGTGGGTAGCCCTCTATGGTACCACACCACTGAAACAAGAGTTTAGACATCTTATATGACATTCAATCAGTCTAGCACAATGACAGCATTTTTTATAAAACATCATTTATATTAACCAGCGACAAAGAGAAAATATCATGCCCAAATTAAAATTAGCCAATTATATGCCCCTCTTAGATGCACTCACCGATCTCCTGTCGCCATTAAAAGGATGAAGCGAGACATTGCATGATCTGGAGGGAAGAGTGAGGCAGCATAGTTTACTGCCAACATCCTTGCCATAGGTTCTGAGGCCCGCTCCACCAATATGGCCAAATGTGTCTCAAGCTTATTACGTTGCGGTCCCACACAAAGATCTTTAAATGCTTCCATCAGAGTAAGCAGACAATCTCTTATGGATATTTTCACCTCAGCAGTTTCCTGTCATAAAATAATAATAATTATTAGTATTATACAGGTTAAGTTTCGTTTAGGATGGTCACAGCCTATACTACAGTACATCGATAAATACACTAACCTCTCCTAACAAAACACAACCAGACATCTGACACTTAAAGAAGTCCATCTTCAATTCAGCATACTTCCTTCCTAAATTAATTATGTCCAACATACCTTTTCTATTTTTGCCACTTTCTCATTTGTATAGCGTTCTCCCCTCAATCACAGAATTCACTATCCCATTCACACTCAAAATGCTCTGCATCCATCTTTCCTACCAGCTTTGGACTTCCCCCAACAATATCTTGTACTCTCCTCCCAGAACATGTCTAGCACTTCCTTGTTTGTTTTCCTTTCTATCCATTTCACCTTTCCCATCCTTCATCTCATCCCACATTACAAATGCCCCCAAAATATGCCTATTGTCCTGCTTTGATGACCATGTTTCCACACAAACCCAGAGTCCATATCAAAGTTTAAATGAGCCTTTTCTTAACATCATTACTCAACATCCTTGCAATTGATAACCTCCTTCCTGTTTAAGCATCTTTGCCTAACACAATTCTTCTTCTTATGTCCCCCACTGCTTTTACCGTTTTGTTCCTAAACACTTCCAAAATAGGTAACTATTCCACCTGCTCAAGTTTATGAGCTCCTACTAGAGTAGTTATAAAAGTTCTCAAAATGGAATAGAAATAAACGACTTACCTCGGTGATACTTTTCTATTTTTCAATGTAGTCTCTCTTTACACTAATGCACTTGGTCCAGAGATGCTCCCATGTCTTGATCCCATCTCAAAGGTTAGATTCCTTTAGGCCTGCCAAATATCAGTCAACTTCGGCCATTAATTCTTTGCTTTACCAAAATCTCAGTCCTCAAAGGAAAATTTTCAGTTTGGGGAAGAGATGGAAATCTGATGGAGGCATACCAGGCAAATGAGGTGGGTGTGGCAACAATTCGTACCTTAGTTCACGTATTTTAGTGATACAACAACACTTTTTATGAGCGTGCACTGTCTTGATGAAAGACGACTTTCTTCCCTGCCAAACCTGGTCTTTTTTGTGTATTTTTTTATGTAGTTGGCCCAGGAGGCTAGCGTGGTATTTTCCAGTAATTGTTTTATCAAAGGGAAAGATCATCTTATGAGAAAAACAAATTTGCACTTTTCCACAAGTTTATTGGTAACATACTACGTGTTTTTCTTCAGGTATAAGACATGTCAAATAGTGAATACATTGTATTTCTACATGTTTGAGGAAAGGGGAAGAAAAGGATTGAGGAGTAGGGTAGGTGGGGACAGAGGGGAAAGATGGAAAACCCCAAGGCAAGAGAGATACCAAAGAAATGAAGGGGTTAACGCGAGGGAGGGAAAGGATGTGTATCTGCTGCCATTATTGAGAGGACGGTGGCAGGTAGCTGGTACCCTGACGGTAGAGAGGAGGAAGGCATGCAGAAGGGTTAGGCAGGAAGGGGACATAGAAGGGACAGAGGCAGGTTGAGGGATGATGTATAAGTGATTCTAATAAGGGATCAGGGAAAGGTTGTTCTACACAAAACTAAGAGTGAAGGGTAGTCAGGTGGGTGGATGGGAAAAACTGCATCGGGTGGAGTAGGTTGGAGAGAGGGAGTTCCACTGTTTGCAGTGGAAACAGGATTCTTAGGAGCGCAGAGTGGTTTATAAAAAATTGGATCAATTGACAGAGCATTCATGTTTAACTGTATCATTTCAAGTGGTTCTAAAATATCAAGTCTTTTGCCCTTGTTTTTGCGGTGCAGAGTCTCAGGATGAAATTTACATGAGTGGGATGATCGGAGTAGAAGCTTAGGTAGGAGTGTCGTTTCAGCATAAGTCCTCCAGCATCTTTCATACTCTTTTATTCTTGTCTTGAAACTTCTTCCAGTCTGGCCTATGTAGCACAAGTAACAGGAATCACACTTCACTTAGTAAATGCTGGACTGTAGGATGGGTTCTAGTTTGTCTTTGTTGCGGCAAAGAATTTTTCCCACAGTATGAGGATTATGAAATTATATATTCAACTTTATTTCATAAAATTTTTGGGCAATCTTATAGGAAAGATCACCCGCAAACACGACGACATAAATAAACAACATTTTTGGGCTTTTCTTGTGTAGGGGCCAGGGTTTTGTTTTTCTCATAATGACAAACTTCCACTACATTTCACCTGAATCTATCGAATGTATTGGGAAGATAATCGATCAGCAGAATCCCTTTTGCATCACAGAAAACTGAAGCCATCGTCTTTCTGGCTGACCATATTGCCTTTGATTTCTTTGGTGGAGGTGAATCAACATGTTTCCACTGCTTGGACTGCTGTTTGGTCTCTGGGGCAGAGTAGTGTACCTAAGTTTGGGTCAAACATTGTTCGGAAATTTCCATTCTGAAGCATTTGTGATCCTGCATCAAGAGTCATGCCCCCCATCTAGCAGATAATTTTCTCATATCCAATTCCACTGTTAAAATGTGATATGCCCAATCAGATAATATCCCTACAGCTTCAGCGATTTCTTGCACTTTCAGTTGGCAATTCTCCATGACCACTTGACACCTTTTTGCAATGACTTCTGGGGCAGTGGCACATTTTGGCCGACCACTACGTGAATCATTATCTTAGCTGTCCCATCCAAACTTAAACTCGTTTGTCCACTTGGCAACAGTTGAATATGAAGGAGCAAAGTCCCCGAGTGTGTTCTGAAAGTCGGCATGAATTTACTTTTCTTTCATACCTTTCTTCACAAAGCATTTAATCACTGCTCAATTTTTTTCCATCTTTACCAATCACAACATGGGAACAAAAAGACAGAGGCATCTGCTACACATATTTCTTCCCAGAGCATTGATGCATTACATGTTTACTCATAAAGGATTAATTACCTATCTTTTAAATTTATTCTTAACCCATACCTACAACTGACCAGTGCTTGCAATCCCTTGGCTGACTGGCAAACTAAATCTTGATTATCTGCAAACCTAACTGATTTTATGAATTCTCCACCGACTTACATTCCTATCACCAACTGTTCCCAAACTACTTTGACCATTTACTCCACGTAAACATTGAAAAGCACGGGTGATAACGGACACCCGTCTAACCCCTATTCCTAACACTGTCCATCCAGCCTCTCTATCAGCCACATGTACCGGAGCAGTCTGAGTCAAGTGCAGGTTGATCGGAACCGAACTGATTATACCATGAGTAATAATTTCCTCAGCTATCCATCCCCTTACCCAAGATACTGAGAACCAATTTAGCTGTGCTCAAAATCAAACTTATTGTTCTGTAGTCCTCACATATGCCTACTTTTACCTTTTTTGGAACAGGAACTAACACTGATATGATGAAATCTTCTGGTCAAATTGTTCCCTCGTGAATTACTCCATAAATACTCTTCCTCCCACATTTTTCTGAACCTTAAAATAGTTTTGCGGGAATTTTTCCTACCCCAACAGCTTTATTTCATTTCAATTTGAGCCTTTACCTAAGCTATCCTCATCAATGCCATATTATCTTTATACGTCTAAGATTGATGGCTTGATGTCTTTACAATATACCATCTCTCTTGACTATTCCCTGGTTCAATTAATAATTTTCTTGACTTATCTTTGATTGCAAGCACAGATTTTCCAGTCTTTTTCCCTGACAGTGCTTTCACATTCCTCTACAGTGCACCATTTTCATTTCCTTTATAAGCTTTCCATATTCTTGCACTGAATAGGCCACCATACTTCTGTCACTCTATTTGTTTCCAGCCTCAGTTTATTATTTAACTGCTTATCCTTCCTTCTACCTTACTCTGATTTTACATTCCACCCATATATCCATCCATATATATCCCATCTGACTAAAACAAAAGATGACAATACTTTTTAAAGGGAGAATCTGGTCAGTGTAGTAAACAGGAAACAAATGACATCACTGTGTGAGGACCCAGAATCCTGCATTGCAGCCCTGTCTCAACTACAGTCATATAAGGCCCAGGAAGAAGGTAACGAGGGGGCCTTATCCTTCAGGTTCTTAAAAAATAAGTTAGGCAGAAAGAAGGATTTTCCAGGTTTATATCAGAATGTCTAGGTTTTCCCCAGGCATTCTGAATGGGTGGACACCTTGTATGAGTCATATCTTGTGAAAGGGAAACTGTAAAATGTGGAATTACTACTGAAGTTCAAGTTTTGATCTTCAAAATTGCACCTTCAACTGGGAAGCACAAAAAATGAGCTCTTCTGCCAATCTTAACATAAATAAACCCTTGATTTAATTGAAACATTTTTTATTTCTACTATATGACTACCTGGCTTTCTATTGATGAGTGTTTTACTTGTAATGACTCATTACTGAGACACAATTGTTCCAAGAGCAGTTACTATAGTTTTGAAAGATTATGCGAGAACAATGATTTCCAACTAACAGTAATTTTTAATTTCTTTTAAGTTGGAAATTGCCATTTTCACGGTTTGCTTGCAGTTACTTGCATGGCTAATCACATATTTTTTTAATTGATATTTTAGCAAAATGATTCATAATTTCTTGGTAGTAATTATCAGATGAGTAAGTCACCTCCAAATTAGAGGTTTATTTAATCCATTTATTTTGGAATAAAAACATATTGGTAATATTTAATACATGACTCATACTTTTGCAATTGCATTTTAAGGAGTGATTTATTTTGTAAACCTTTTGCACTCGGATGTCGAGTGTGACTCGACACGGTTAGCAACGGTAGCAGCTCGTATGTCGAGCCACACTCGACACGGAGTTTCACCACGAGGGGAATTGGGATTTTTGTCTATTTTTCCAATAACTTTTCTTGTAGTCATCTGCATGAAAGGAAAAGGAAAGTTAAAGCTTAATTTATAGCATGGCTTGTTTTATAAATGAATAGTATCGACCCATGATGTCGTCGTCGACATAAATGCCGTCTCCCAAAGTATGCCACCACCTACGCAGATGTTTTTTGTAATCTATTTACTGTGTTGTAAGTTCTTTTTCATTTGTATTGTTTGCTTGTCATTACTTGGAAGTCAGCTAAATGTAAAGCAATGTCTTTTAGAGATTATCGGTGCCTGAAAAAAGATCGCCAGAATGTAAAGTTACCTCAGTCAGCTGACCCTTAGTTCATTGCTTTCTAGTTTTGACTCTTTCAATTCCTTTTCTCCCTAGTGTCCGCGGTCTCATCAACCATTCTGCCTGCTCTTTTCCTATCTATTGCATAGTCAGGAATCTTGAGTCGGAGGGTCCAAGATATGATCTATTATATTCATAGTAAAACACGAACCTTAGGCATTTTCCTAGAGTTGTGCTTTTTTGAGGTTGCATCATCCTCCTGTGGTAAAAAAACCTTCCTTATCTTAGTCTCCGAGGTTTACTTACGTTTCTAGAAGCATAACGCAGGTGTTTTCACTAATGGCAAAGGATTCTCTTCTAACAGATGCTTTCCCTTTGGACGAATGCTTTGCCAGCTATTAGTTGCTCATTCTGAACGATTTTCCCCTCCTCACGATGGATAAGTATTCCAAAGAATTAGAAAGCAGCTGTTTCATGAGGAAAACTCTAAAATGGTGGCATAAATTGTTTTTCTGGGGGCTTCAGGTCAGTGTTGTAAATTCATTTATATTGTATAAAGAATGCCAACAAAGAAAAAATGAAAAACCGATCTCGCATGTGAAATTTGTTAAGAAACTAGTACACAATCTCTTTGGAGAATTCTGAGATGGTACACAAACGTCCACGGTTAGATTACATCCACAAACATAGAGCAACGTTTAGATGGAAAACTCCATATAATCACACCTCACCCTAACAAAAAACATAAAGACTGTGCGGTTTGCTCTGACCGAAAAATCAAAGGAGGGAGAAGAGAGACGATATATATCTGTGAGATGTGTGAATGTAAACCAGGTCTTCATGTTGGTGAATGCTTCCAAAAATATCATACCATGAAAAATTATAGAGCTTAAATTATGGTTTATCAATGAAGTTAACAATAATTCTGTCAAAAAATGCAAATAAATAAGTTTGCATGAAAAGAAACTCCAGTTTTTCATTCTAGTGCCATGCTTAGCTAATTTGGGGCATTTAAAAAATTGAATCCAGAGTAGACTAAGGCAATCGAGAAAAAAGCACCCGAGTGCAAAGGGTTAATACTATTTTCCTAAAAACTCAACATCTGGTTTCATTCCACCTAATGTTCAGTACAGTACTCCCAAGACAAAATTAATAACTTGCAGCTATACAGTCATATCTTTAATGTGCAAAATAATATGGTTGGCTTTGTTTCGACTACCCCCCCCCCACCCAAAGAGCATCACCTTGACATGGATGCAGGGCATGTTCATATAGCCTAATGCGCAGGGTTGGTTGGACTAATGATAACTGCTCTCAGTAGGACCACCCATACCAGATAGGTAGAAGGGTATAAGTCAAACAAGAGATAGTCTGCACAGAGTCTGTTCCTCAGTGAGGCAGTTGCAAAGGCATCTGATCCCAGTGGGACAGTCATTTAAAGTGATGGTGTCACAGTGTTTAAAAACTGCATTGAGGAAAGCAATGGGAAACCAATTCAATTATTTATCTCATGCAGTTATAATGGAAAAGAAACACAAGGTGGAGGTTATAAATAAAGCAGTTGGTAGGTGATGGATCTACTGAAAACCTAACTTGATCAGTAGACTAATCGAAATGAGTAATAAGATTTCATTAATGATAATCCAACTAAACCAATTGCTGTTGTTAACCATTTAGTGCCTTTAGATTTTTTTCCTCATAGAGTTGATTATTATTTTTCTTTATATGCTTGAAAGATATCCTTTGAAGTGATTTTCAGAGTATCAATGCATATTTTGAATACAAAACTGAGCCAGTGCGTTATCTAATATTCTAGTCAGATGTATTTCAATTATTCTACAATGGTCTTTATGATGCTATTGAATTATTTCCTCCACTGAAGTAATACATGTCCACTTACCCTTTCCCTGAGTGATATTTCACAGCATTGATTACATCAAACTAATTGAAACAGGTGGTTTAAATTCATCTCCATAAAATTGTATTACACCCATAAAAAACTGATATTATCTTAAATTTTCAGATATTAGATGAAAAGTTAAGAACAATAATTAATGGCAAAATAATTAAATTACAAATTACATATTCTTAGATTAACATGGACAGAATTGAGTAGGTACAAAACCAATTGTTATGAAAACTGAACAATTTCACTGTTTTTGTAACACAGTGATCAAATAATGCAAATATTAACTATTTATTAAAACTGCAAGGAGATAGTAGGATGACCAAATAATTTGATATCATTTAGGCAACAATAGGTTAATAATGTTCTTCTCATTAATTAATTCAACAAATCTGCAAAATTGTCAATATTTCTACATGATAAAAGTTTTATAAGAGATATAAATGATTAGTTAGAATGACATTGATAATTATTATAATAAACTTTCAGTCTATCAAGAAAAACTTTTTTCAGTATTTATAAATGGAACATAAGTTTAAATTGCCAATATAATAATACTTATATTTTTTTATTTTATTAACTTTTTATTATTCTGTATGCATCTAATGATAACTATATACTCTTCCATCTGCAAGGATCAAAACATAGTCATTCATTCTACATTTCATTCTATTAGGAAGTTGCACTAGTGATCACACTAATATATTCAATTAATAAGGGTTTTTAACCCCCTAGATTGATTTATTAATCCTCTGCTTGCTTTATTAAACACAGATTCTGGTTTGGGGACACCAGATAATGCTATGCCACATTGACGACAATTTTAATGCAAATTGAATAAAAATGCATAAATATTTTCCCAGCTTAGGTTTATAATGAAATATGTCAAAGAAATTCATCAAAGGTTATGTACCACTCATTTGGAAATACAAAAAGAGAAAAAGGAAGAGTTCTGCCCCTCCTTCCTTCTGTTTTCCCGGATCAAAAATAGTTCATTTCCCGAAGTGAGTAACTGGATCTAATCCAATTAATTTAACAGGAGATTAAGTCACAGGAAAGTTATCCTAAATCAAAGGATTCACTGCATCTGGTACATAATCATACAAATGTCAAGCAATGTCATCACCAAAGATTGTTCTATAATGATTGCATGCTTTCTCAGGGCATGAAGACTTTTCCATCCTAAAAATTTCTTGATTTAAAGACAATCCTAAAACTACAACAAAATTTAAAGGGAAAGCATTGACCCTGGGATAATTCCACATACTTAACAAAAAATCAAGGAAATTCATACAGAAATTCCAAAATATCTCCAAATGAAGGAGAATTCCTGGTTTCCAGTAAGATAGTAGACTGAAGAGTTCCTTGTTTCTAAGGACTGTGGTCACTCTGTAGTGCATCACAAAAATATATTCTTAACTTTTACAGTTTGCTCCAGTAAAGCTACAATGAAACTTTAAAAGGTCTACATTAATTAATCCAATTAATTTTAATTTGCAAGGGCTGTTTACTTTTACAGGTGGAAAATTAAGCCTTTAAGAACAGTAAACATTTTTTTCATTACAGAAATGTAAATTTACCATCCAATAAAAACTTAAAAATCAGTTTCAATATGATACAGGTATTTATTATCACTAATGATTACTGGCCAAAATAGATATTAAATATTAAATGATTACCTTGTCCAGAGCCTCAAAGAATGTAAAGAGAAGGGCCAAATCTTTGTTAACCAGGCTAGGCATTCGTACTCCCAGTTCTCCAACAGCAAGATAGGCCAGTAATTTGATTTCCATTCCCTTTAAAACAATCAAAATTAAAAGGATGAACGATAAAGAGAATCAAAAACTTCATTTCTATATCTAGACATGAATTTTATACAGATGGAATTAGGATTGCATGATTAAATTTGAGTACCTATAAGTCAGTACACTCAATTCCTAATTATATTCCACATACTTCAGCATATGGATAACATTATTAGTACAACACATATTAGATTCAATAGACAGTAAAACGCAACTTTGCTCTACATTATGTACACATTCATTTGTTGCCTAAATAATAAAACAATTTTAATTTTTGAACACATGAGAGTGACATTGTTTCTATATTTTTATCGGGTACCACTTAGGCACAGAGTAAGGGAGTGAAAAATTAAGTAATTTGAGATTTATATTTTTGTTTTAAATTGAAAATAAACAATATATTTTAACATCAAACTAATTCCCTAATTTTCAGTTCATGGCATTGAATATACCTGTACACACACAGAAACCCCTCACTGATCCCAACTACATGGGGACAGAGGTTGTCTGGATTGAGCAAAATCCATATTAATTGGAGATTTGACACATGTCAACCCACAGAATATTTTTAACCACTATTCTTGTGCACACTTAATCACAGATGACTTAAAATAACTTTATATAATGAACAGGAAGCCTTAAATGTAAAAATATCTTATTAAGAGTTGGGATTATTGTATTTAAATAAAATACATCACAGAATGTCCTCAGAAATATTGTCAGTTATTCATAAGTAACTTCAATCTACACAGATAATGCATTACAATCCACTTTATGATATTATCCCATTTACTTAATCAATTTACACCAATTAAGCGAATCACTCAGGATGCTATTTAATAGATATGACTGTATCTGTTGAAAATTGTGCCAGATAACTTAATCGTGATGGAATATTTAGGGATATAACAACAGACAGTTTTCAATGTGACAGCTGATCTAGTTAATGGCAACTGAATTCTTCAAGTTTTTATATAAAATTACAGGATTCTACATTCAAATGAAGTGACTAATGAATTACAGTGTGAGAGTATTTGTTTCCATTTTCATGATCGCTATGATGATAATTATTAATAAAATAGTAATAATTAAATAGTATAGTGAGTTAAATAATACATATTACAACACTGTAGTCATGTTAAGATAATTCCTTGAAGAATTTCTCTGCTATATAACTATTTTACCAAAATTTAAAAGCTAGTAACTAATGTCACTTTCTGTAAATGATTTTTATTCACCCCAAATTATGTTGACTTTTACAAAGTAGTATGAGAAGAGAAAATTTAATTATTTTTAAGCACACAGAAAAAATATTTCATTGTTGTCATAAACACACATGCATATGGACTTTTTACATTTCATCATTGGCACATGATGTATTAGGCTGTAGACATACATGGAAAGAAATAGGAAATTTTATGAAAAATTTACTTATTTTACTTCACTTGCTTCTTTGAAGTTGCTTAGTTCTAATGCCAGACAATCATCAGGTTCAAATCATATTAAGTAGAAATCGTACATCTTTTTCCATACAGTTGCAATATTGAACTGTTTCACCTCCCTGCAAGAATCGGCCTAGTTGAAGTGCAATACTATACAACAATACTTCATATTTTATATTCGATGTTGTTTCCTCCCACTCTGCCTTCGATCTCATCAACACTTCACCGTAGCACTTTTAAAACATTTGCCAGGGCAACCTTTTGTAAGCAATTGCTTGATACATCAGCTGAAATAATTATAATAAATATTTCTGGACAAAGCAAAGCACCTATAATCTTGCAATCCCCACTGTGCAAATTGTCAACGTCAGGATGGAAGGGATTGTCCAAAATTTGAAATGCTTTTCTCTTATCCTTTGCTATTTCCATATCATCAATTTGGTATTTCACAACAAAGGAACAAAGTAAATTTAGAACCAATCCATTATGATACCTCTAGTAAACCATGCATTTGCCAAATGCCTATTAAGTACAGGGAGTTCATTAATTTTTTTCCTCATAGCTTAAGGTTATAGAATTTTACCCTAACAATACTTCAACATGTGGCTATCATCTGCAATTGCACACTGAAGTATAGAGACCCTTTCCTTTCTGCTATTATTGCCCAAAGACCTTCGGTTTATTTTGTAAAAATTGAGTACTTTCTGGCCAAACTCTCCAGATCAGGAGCATTCCACCAGCAATACATCATTGACATAATTGTCAATCATATTCAGCCATCAGTGAATGAAATTTTTGGCCACCTTGTGATCTCATTGGAGGTCAACCTCCAATACATGGCCTGAGTCTGCATCGATTAAGTGGGTACAGAGGAACCTCACTTAGCAAGCACCTAGCACAGCGAGTAATTCCCATTGCCAGCAAAAATATTGGCCCCGAAAATGATCCGCTCAAAAAGCAACTTTTTGCATAGCAAGTGACGAGGAGAGGGGAAATCTCAGATCGATTTCATGCCTGTTACTTCAGTTTGTGTTTAGCACTCGTTTCACTAGCATATATAAATTGCCAGTGATCACAATTTTTTCCAAACTTATGTTCAAACATATTATTAGATTTTTTTGTACAAAGTTTAATAATATTTTGCGCATATTTTTAAAAATGACCTTGACGTAAAATCTGTAAGAAGAAAGCCATAAGACAATAAAAATAACAGTAGTAATGAAAAGTAAAATCACCAACAATCCGGAACAAGGTGTGAGCATGGCTGATTTAGAACGCACATCAACAATCGATCGACATCAATGATTTGCATTTTGTTCAAGAACACGGACAAAATAAAGTAGATAGAAGCTTCAAAGAGAGTGACAAGAATATCCATGCAATGATTACGTATTCTCAATGATGTTAAAAGGTTGCTTCTCATCACACAACAAAAAGCAATTTCCATATGACACCATAAATGAGAATATCATTTGTTAAATGGAGGAAATTATTTTCGTCAACCTCGTTAATAAGATGTCATCCATGGCTGAAAAGGTATTTAGGGGGAGCTTTGCATGGCAGGAGAAGTTTACGAGAAGAACCGGCATCAACGGCATTGAGAAGCAGCAAGCTCTGAGTCAAAGCCAGCAGAGAACTTCATCGGTGACTTCAAGAAGCTGATAGTTTCAGAGGGCTACCTGCCCCAACAGGTTTTCAATTGTGCGAAATGGATCTCTTGTGGAAGATGATGCTGAAGCAAACCTATACAAACAAAAGTTCATTGACTGCCCAAGCGGGCAAGTATAAACCATCCCGGTGTGTGAAGTCCCACCTTTACCGGTCATTGTACATAAGAAACGCACGGCATTGAAGAAAGAAACATGGCTGAGGTGGAAGTGTGGTTTGCGAGAAAGTGAAACTTAAAACTAGGAATAAAATATGAATTCTTAATCTAACAAGAAAGGAGAGCCGACAGGGAAAGGCTTTTTACAAAAGAAAAAAAAGTACTTCACTAAGAGCACTAACAGCCCACCGGCACACTCTGAGCATAGAGTGGTACAAAAAGGAAGCGGAGGCGAGGGTCGCCCATTACCCACAGCAGGAAATTACACTTGGGCAAGAGGAAGCAGGTGACAGCAAGACCGTAAAGCGGATAAAATGATACTAAAATAACTTAGAGGACGGAGAAAGAGATCCGTCTGGCCGTGAAGTGGCTTATTACTATGAAGAAAATTTAAAATGAAAAGACACAGTAAAGACTCATAGGCGAGTAATATCTTTAGGCAGTGTATAAGTGTGTTTCTCTCCGGGATCATAGTCCCAGATGGTTCGTAGCAGCAGATGCAAACCTATATTTGTTCACATGACAATAGAAAAGATGGCACTGCCCAGCCACAAGTTAATTTAAAGGCTGTCTGATGCTGCTATTTTGCACAAATACAAGTGGCAATTTCAAAATTATACCTCAGCTTGTTTATCATTCAGTAACTTTATGGGCCTTCAAAAAGTGCTAATTCCAAAACAGCAAACTAAATTTTATGTGGAGGTCACGGTCTCTAGACAGCTTTATAGTAAAAAGGAATAACGTATGCATCATAAATAATAAGCAATTTATTTTGATTCTTTTTTGCTTTTACAAATAGAGTTTGCATTCCCAGTTGCTTCTTTCCACATCAGAAAAAGAGATGAACATGATCCACTATCCTAAAAAATGTGCAGATAATTCTCTTCGAATAAACCTTGCACATATTTATTTTTGTAATGGAACACATTATCGTATTTTACATTAATTTACATGGAAAAAGTTGTTTCACTGAACGTGTGTTTCCCTTCACGAGAAAGATTGCAGAATGAATTAGGCTCATCGTATGAGGCTCCATTGTATTCGGATCAACTGGATTCAGATTAGTTAATGGTTTACTGCACTTTTAACCAATAAACTAATTAACTATTAATGTGAATTATTGTTCACTTTCATGACTTGGCCTGATTTTTATTGCATGAATCATTATAATAGATAAATATTAACAATTTTTAGAGGCTGACCTCAGTAACTGCACTAGTTCAATAACAAGAACATGTGTCATAAGTAACAAGGTTATTTCACCATGCCTCAGATGGGTTGGGTTTGTTACATCAGAATTTACATGTATTTCACTGGGCCAAATTTGGTTTCACCCTTCCACTTACCTCTGAAACAATCAACTTAAGAAGGCACGACAGAAGTACACTACCAACGGTCTGCAGCTTTGATGCACTGGAACTAGGAAAATGCACACTTTGTAATAAATGCCATTCAAAAATTTGATATTTGATGCTTTGAAAATTTTGTTACTCACTCACAAATGATGACAATGACAAATTCTAGGGCAATGAATTTCAGTTTCAAGTTGGAGTCTGGTGAATATAGGCTATCATAAACTATCTGCAAAAAAAACAACAAAACTATAAGAGAAGAAGAAAATTCAATCTGAAACAAATAAGGGATTATCCAAATATCACAAAATATGGTGAGGAGGGAGAAGTTTGAACTTAACATTTTACCAATTACAAATCAGAAAGACTTAACCATCAAACGAAATTTTAAAAACTATGAAACGGGGCATCACATACATCATTAAATCGTAGAGATTGTTAATCTTGCTTTAGTAATTACATTGAAATAAAAACTCTGGTTTGCCCTACAATCAACAATTTCAGAAGCAATGCAACAATTTCAGAGTGTAAAAATCATTCGCCTTCAGTCAAGGCGAATGATTTTTACACTCTGAAATTGTTGCATTGAAATGCACATTAGCGGATGACTCTGTTTAAAGTTACTGTTGCGGCATCTCCCGCAGTTTCTTTGGAATTTCAGAAGCTCTTGGCTGGGTGTTTAGATAGTAGTAGGGGAGGCGACCGACAGGTGAAGTCACTGGCACCATTAGGGATGGATAGGAAAGGATGACAGGAGGAGAGAAACCATTGTCGGCATCAGCATTAGCCTACTCTTAACAGAAGGAGCCCACAGCTTAACATCCCATCTGACGGACGGCGTACTAACACCAAGTGCCCTCCACAGAGCACCACAAGTGGGGTTCAGGATACTGCTGAAAATTATCTGCCTCCTCTGGGATTCAAACCCCAGCCATCTGCGTGGAAAGCCAGTACGTTAGCCACCACACCATCCCAACCCCTGGGAGTTTGATACTGAAACCACCATAAATTAGGAGGTTTGTGACTAGGTTGCTGACAATACGTTATGTTGGTACTATGTCTCTCACTTATGCCAAAAAGTTCGGCCATTTGGAATGTTCTGTTAATATTTGAAAGCTGTGGCGCGAAGCAATTTGCGCAAAGTGACCCGCCACAAACGTCCGGCTTTGTTTGAAGAACAAAAATTGGCTTTTGCACCATGATAACGCCCCTGCATGCACATGGTTACTTGTGTGCAATTTTTTGGCCAAAAACAACACACAAATGATGCCGCAGCCACCATATTCCCCAGATCTGGTCCTCAGTGACCTTTTTCTTGTTCCCGAAACTGAAGAGACCCATGAAATGACTATGCTACGCTACAATTGATGAGATAAAGACCGCACCAAAGGAGGAGCTCAACAAGATCACAAAAAATGATTTTTTGAAGTGCTTTGAGGATTGGAAAAAACGTTGGCACAAGTGTATAATATCTAACGGGGATTACTTTGAAGGGGACCAAATAGATATTCATGAATAAATAAATACTATTTGAAGAAACACAAAGGTCGCAATACTTTTTGAACAGACCTCATACATGGCAAGTAAAACCCATTGAGGGAAAAAACTACTGTTCATTGTATTCTATTGCCTGATAAATAATTCATTTCAAAAAATTGAAAATATATTTCAGTGCATGATCAATATTTGATACAAAACACAAACTATGGTCTGCATACTAACCTGCAGGCAATCTGGATAAATTATTCCTGAGCCTTGTGAGCGGCAAATATATGGCAGCAAACTCAGGCGAAGCCTAAAATCTGCAGGAGTAGTTTGAAGGTCAGCTTTTGTAGGGGGAGGAGGTAATGATGAAGGCTCAGGCAAAGTGAAGGGCAAACAAGATAAACACGACGAAGGAGAACCTGTGGATCCATTTCGAGATGATGATGACGGTAGACTAGATGTATTGGATGTAACAAAACGATCCCTCGCAGTTCCTAGGAAAAGCTGATACAATGGTTGAACAACTGAGGGTGTGTTGAACTTAATTTTCCTGTATTGAATAAAATAAAGTTTTGTTAACTTGGTTTTAAAACCTACATACTTTATAACTTCAGTTCAAAAGTTCTGTTATTAGAGGTTTGGACATCAGGGATTATGAAATGTAATTCACAGAATTGTACACATTTTATGTTTGATATACGGCGAGGTGTGAATAAATATCCTTGAATCACCTTCCTCATCATCCAACTCACTTCTCATCATCTCACCAAAAAATATGGCTTCGCCTGATTAGGTATTATCCAGATGAGAACCCAATCTTCTTAAAACTTTTTTCAACTAATGTGGGTACACTGTCGTAATTTTATTTCCACCACTTTTTTCTACCCCTTTTCTTGATAACCCTATATCTTGATCTAATGTTATATCCCCAGATATAATGTTTTGGGGGAATACATTTTTGCAATATGCATATCCATATAATTGCGACATTTACAACATTCCCTTTAATCTAAAAAAAATACCAGACTTCCAATAGTTTTTCCAATAAATTTAAAACATGAAGTTTTTTCAAACTGTTTGCATACATTTGCACGTCTTTGCTTTTCTAAACTTTAAAATAGTTCAGGCAACAAGATAAATTCCAACTTTAGTAGGACACAAGTTCAATAGATCTGTCTGCTATGGTTCTCTTTTTAATGCACTACTGAAACTCTCAATAGGAAATAACAAACAAAGAAATCGAATTAGCAGCAATGCTTAACAGTAAAATTTCAGTTTTCACAATGCTCGTAATTAATGAATTGAAGTAAACCCAAAAGTGAAAGCTACAACTTTTTTACCCAAGACATAAGAAAAACCATACATAGCATCCATCTACATATATTAGTAGCAATGAAAAAATTCAAGCAGTGAAAACCAAGATTTCAAGATATAGCTTTCCCAAAAACAATGGTTTTTCAAATTCCAGTTTGAATTCCTCCTCTTCACTGAACTAATGTCATCAGGAATATGCATTTGAGAACCTGTTATTCAGATAGGGATAATGGGTAGAGGGAATTGGGTAACTCGGAGGAAGGACAAAGTTGCCAAGGTAGAAAAATCATAACCTAGGAAGAGTGATACATATTGAACCTGAATTTCTAAATGCTCCTGAACTGAGGTAGAAGTATCTTTCAACACCTGTCCATAGAAGCTTTGACAGCACTAATCTAAATATAATATTATGAAAATCAAATTTACAGTTTTCATCTCAAGACATGACAGAAAATTTGAAGAACACAACAAGTAAACTAAAAATTATCATATACATATATATATATATAGTATCAACTAACCTAACAGCACTTGTTAACACAATGCCAGCTGATTGCGACACAGCTTCAGAAGGGTCCGCAGAACCAACAATTAGATGAGTTATTATGTCCTCTAGAGGAAGAACTCCAGATGAAAGAAAACTCAGGACATCAAGTTTCGTCTGAAAAATAAAAAGCCATTCTCACCACCTGCACCATAAATTTACTACTGCGTGGACACTGGGGAGAATAAAAGAGACCACAGAATCTCCCACGATTATATTCAAGAGTTACTCATCCACAAAAACAAAATCTTTTATTATAAAAATTTCTTATTTCAATGTTCCCAAACTTATTCAGGTTTCCCAGGACAAATATCTTGTTGGTCTTACTTTATAATTAATTTGATATAATCATTATCACACTACTTTCAGATGTTACTACCTGAAACAATGCATGTAGTGGATATTACATAAATACTATTCCAGAATTTTGTCTTCGAACCAAAAGTATAATTTAAAAGAGGTTGTTACAATAATTTTTTAACAAAAATTTAAGTACTTCAGAAAGCGATAATTTCCTTTCTTGTTTTAACAGTAATCTACAACTCTACTATACTATATATTTTATTTGCATTTGGTTTATCAACAAACAGTATTTTTTAGGGACTATATATTCTAACTTGATATTGCTAGTATTGAGCAAGTCCAGCCAAAATTTTTCCAGGTATTGAGGTATGAATGCACACAAAAAAATATTTTCTCAGTATTGAGGTATGAATGCTTAAAAGAAAATAATTCCAATAGTCTTCATTATTTCAACATCTCATGTTCAATTAATTGAAAACTTCTGCATTCAGGAATTTTCATATTCAAATGAAAATACTATTCACAGTTCCCATGGATTAATGGAGTTCTTCATGCAATAGTATAAACACAAAAACAGGGAATGCCCCGGAAAATTTTGTCTACCTCGGAAAAATCAAATCGTTATATCCATTTTCAGTTCTTACTTCCTTTTTCATAGGTCACTTCAAAAATATAAAATCAAAGTTTCACAGTACATTGTATCAGAAAAAGCAGAAGGTGAAAAATGCACAAAGCAGGAAACATGACAATGAGGTGCATAAAATACAGGGCAACATGGGCATTATCACTTTTTAGTCATGAAAACACAGGGGAATTTCATAAAAGTAATATTCTATTATTAGAAAATCACAGGCATATGAGATTGTTGGAGCTTGTTACATTGATTTATTCAAGAGAAATAAATAAGAAAAAATAGCAAGCAAAACAAATTCACTTAAAAATCAACATAACACAAGAGTTGATTCAACATATGAGTAATCCATTATGCTTACTTTTTCTAGCTCCTCTTTGGAGAGAGTATTCTCTCCAGTAACTCTTCTCAATGAGTATTCGCTCATGCCTGGAGGAGCATAGGTGAATGCAGGTGGCTGCGAATTAGAAGGTGCTGAGTTTCTAAAGGAGGAAGACCTTGATGACCGCTGCATAGCACGTATACTGGCTGTAGTTACCCTATTATTAAAAAATGTTTCATCAGTTAGTATTTGATTCTTAATATTTTTTTCTCCACCATTACAGCTACTCCATGATGACTCACACTCTTTCTGCAACAAATTACCCAAAGACAAATTGAAATATAAATTTCAAATCATGCTTGAAACTGGCTTTCAAGCGCTTTATATGTAATATTTTTTGCCAATGTCAGTTAGATCTTCTAATGTTTCATGAAACCTCAGATAAATATTAATTAAACAAGTATGTCTGGTACGCACTTTTATATTGTATAGCTCATTTGGATCCAAAAATATTTATTGGAAGACAAAAAATATACAAAAATTAGATAGTTAAATATATGATGGAAAGAACTCGTGAGTACTTAATCTACAAGGATGTAAAGTTTCTGTTTGATGTTCCATCATCAGGATTGGGAGCAACTAATCCCACAATATGTGACCACTAAAAGGTTCCTAAGTCACAGCAAGAAAAACTGGTGTGCTTGAGACACTAATGACTCACTTATGAGTGATTTAGGTGACTCCCCCTTCAAAACATTAAATTAAGTTTGACAAGGGTAGAAAGAATACAAAGGAACTAACATACTGTAGAGCAGATATTATGGATGCCACTGCAGACCTCATTAATAAATCATCAGAAATCAATTAT